>NW_024080763.1:215462-613700 GCF_003009895.1 Hyaena hyaena
AAAAAAAAAAAAAAGGCCAAGACAAAAAAGTCTTATAGCACAAAAAAGTCCCTAATAGAGGCTTCTGCTCCTCTTATGGACATAAATGACATCAGGTAAGGAAAGTTCTTTAACTGCCCTCCCCTGACATCACTTCCCTGCAGGGTTAGTGTGGTGAGGGTGCAGTGTGTTCTTGCGCTGCGGTGATGACATTGACAGGTATTGGGGGCCATGTCAGAACTTGGGCTTGAACTGCACAGGTCTGGCTTGGACTCTTTACAGCTCTGTGACCTGGGGAAACCACTGAATCTTTCTGAACCTCAGTTTCCTGAATTGTCCAAGGATAAAGGATATGGCCTACCTTGCTGGGCTGTTGTGAGCATTGAGTTACAGGCAGGTTGGGCAGCGCATTTTGTAATTGGAGTTCTTTTTTAGGCTGGGGACCCGTGGTACCACTGTCGGTTCAGTGATGGAGGTTTGGGCTCGCGCCTTGGGAGTCACTGAGTGCTCAGCTTCTGTGAGCCACCATCACTCCTTCTGTTGGAAGATGAGTGTGTGGGTCAATCTCAGAGGTCAACACAGGGGCAGCAGAGGTTTGGGAAGGCAGGATGCTTCTGTTTCTTTTCCTCTAGTCTTAACTCTCATGGTTCAGTCTTTTTTTTTTTTTTTTGTAAAGTTGATTTTTATTTATTTATTTTTATTATTTTTTTGAGAGAAAGAGGGAGACAGAGAGAAGCACAGCATAAATGGGGGAGTGGCAGAGAGAGAGGGAGATACAGAACCCAAAGCAGGCTCCAGGCTCCAAGCTGTCAGCACAGAGCCCGATGCCAGACTGGAACTCATGAACTACAAGATCATGACCTGAGCGGAAGTCCGACTGAGCCGCCCACGTGCCCCTATTTTTATTTATTTTGAGACAGAGAGAGAGAGTGTGTGAACATGAACATCATTGGGGGAGGGGCAGAGACAGAAGGAGACAGACTCCCAAGCAGGCTCTGCGGCATCAGCGCAGAGTCCCACCTTGGGCTCAAACTCAGGAATGGGAGATCGTGACCTGAACTAAAGTCAAGTCAGACGCTTAACGGACTGAGCCACCCAGGCGCACTGGTTCAGTCTTTGTTTTTCTTGGTCTTGGGCGGAGGCATCTCTCTGCCAACTAGGACCATCTGAGAGTGGCCTAATAATGTCAGATATCATTTGGTTATAGCAAACAAAATGATTGTCATGTTCCTTCTTCTCCACTGCATGGGAGAGCTACGGGCTCAGCATAGAGCTGGACGAAGCATGGGTGATGTCAGAACCCAGGCCAGAGGCGTCATTTTCCCAGCCCTCGCCTTCCACTGGCTTGTTGATGAGGGGATTTGGGAGAAGGACTGAGAGTAGAATTATAAGGAAAATAACTGCAAAATGCAAAATGCTTATCAAGGTGCTGGGTAGATGTTGGTAGGGTTTTGTAGAAATAGGAATCTCTCACATTTTGTGGGTGAAGCATATATGTAAGCTCTTAACTTTTGTGCTCATTACCAATTGGACTATGTGATTGCAGTGGTACGGCCAGTCAGAGGCCCTGCAGCCTTACGTTGCTAGTCACTAAACCTTGGAACATTCCAGACCCTGACAAAAATGCTCCACGCTCAGGCTGAATGCGGCTGTTATTTTCTCCAATTTGTAGAAGAAAAAAGGTAAACGGAAAGACATTTTTTCCTTCGCTGCCAAGGTTGTTCATCTCCTGAACCTTAAACCGTTGGTCTGGTTACCTTTTCCATTGAGTTGCAAAGAAGCAAATGAATTTTCAAAAAAAAAAAAAAAAAGTCCATTCAGTCTTAGTTCAACACATTAGGAGACCACTTTAACCTGCGTACTTGGGCAGCACTCCTATTTCCCGAGGGCCCTTGCTCTCCCTTTGAGGCCAGAATTAAGAAATTTCTTAGAGGAGTGTTGGCTTTTGTAACCTCCATGTGCCAACACTGAGCCAAGAGCTTATGTGCATCCTCCATGCATCACTGCAGGCCTAGGCGGGACATACTCTGACCACTCTCTTTTCCTGATATGAAAGCCAATGTTAGGAAGTTCAAATTGTACAAGGTCACACAGCTAGCAGGTGGCACAGCAAGATTATGCACAGGAAGTACTGTCCAGATAGGCAGTAAAGAAATCGACACACTAACACCAGTCATTGTGATAACCCTGGCACGGAGCCAGCCATTCAGCACATGTGAGGCTAAGCCCTTCATGTGAATTCTCTCATTAAAATCTCACAACAGTCCTGGGAAGGGTGTGCTATAATTCTTTCCATTTTACAGAGGAAGGGACTAAAGCACAGACCAGTTGGGACTTGCCTCTCAGATCTGTCTCCCAGGAGGCTGAGCCACAACCATACTAGATGGTCGATTCCAGAGCCCACGGTGGTTTACCATGTGGCTACCCTGGAAAGAACCATGACCCCCAAGTGCCCTTCAAGATTTGGAACCTTTCACAGCTGTCCCATCTCATGTTGCTCCTGGGGTATCAGGGTTTGAGGAGACAGCAGCTCATCTTTCCAGAAAGATGCTGGATAGAATAATACTTGAGATGGTCACTGTGTTGATCCTGGGGACTTTCCCTGGGGTAAGTCCTGACCCTCAGGGACTGACAGGAAAATAGGGTGAAGGACCCATTTTCAGGGTCTGACATTTTTGATGCTTTGTTTCTGCATTAAAAGGACATGCGTGGACTTAGCTAAAATGTGTTTTCTCTGCCGGGGAAGTTTACTGTTTAATAATTACCTGTCCTTGGGGCAACTGGGTGGCTCAGTTGGTTAGGTATCCAGCTCTTGGTTTGGGCTCAAGTCATGAGCTCACCGTTTGTGAGTTTGAGCCCTGTGGCAGGCTCGGCACTGACCATGTGGAGCCTGCTTGGCTTTCTCTCTCTCTGCCCCTCTCCTGCTCATGCCCTCTCAAAATAAATAAAGAAACTTAAAAAAAAGTAATTATCTGTCATCTGTTCTCTCTCACAAATAAAATATAGGACTCACCCAGTCACTTTTATCCACAGTGGCTGTAAAAAATATTTAAATTATAAGTGCACATGCATTAGTTATCTATTGCCATGTAACAAGTGACCACGGCTCAGTGGCTTAACGTAGTGCACGTTTCTGACCTCGTTTCCGTGGGTCAGGAATGTGGGCACAGCTTGGTCCTCTGCTTCCCCTTGTCACAGGCTGTACTCAGGGGCCAGGCGCCCATCTGAAGGTTGGCCTGGGAAAGGGTCGGTTTCCAAGCTCACATGGTTACAGGGAGACTTCAGTTCCCTGAGAGGTGTCGGTTCCTCGCTGGCCCTTGGCAGGAGGCCCCCCTCACTTCCCTGTCCAGCACGGCAGCTGCGTCATCCAAGCAAGCAAGCTCGGAAGGCAAGAGAACATGCTCGACAGAAGCCACAAGTTGCATAATCTAATCATGGAATCATTGCCATAGTCCGTTGGTTAGAAGCAAGTGAACCAGGTCAGGCCCCTCTCCAGGGGAGGGGTCGCACAAGGATGCAAACACCTGGAGGCAGAGGTCACTGGGAGCGTCTTAACCGTCTGTCTACTGCAATGCGTTCATTAGATAATGAGCATCGCTAAGATCTGGGGTGACTTTGACAGCTGGCAGCTTGTTTGTGGAGCTACCTGGCATCAGAATCCATAGCAGCGTGTTATTAGGGAAGTAGTTGCTTACCTGTCCACGCCCTTTTCACTGCAGAGCCGTCTGCCTCGGCCGGCCAGCTCTTTCCACACCGTGGGCTCCAGCCTTACCATCGCTTCTCAGGGTATCGGGTTCTCGGTCCTCACCACGCGCCTGCGGTCAGAGCGATGCCTCTGCTAAGTGTGCTCAAAGTGTCACTTCTTTCAAAGACTGTTTGTCTTCCTGGTCAGTGTTTAAGCTCCAGGGTGACAGAGATCATGTCCATCTTACCTGCCACTGTCCCCCGTACCTAGTGTGTCACTGCTGCTTGGTAAATATTGACACGGAGAACCAGCTAACCCACTTCACATGCCTCTTTTTCTTGTCGGTAAAGTGGTTCCCTAAAGCTCTGCCCTCTACTTAAACTTTTTGTCTGTGCACAACTTTGCATGTAACTCAATCAGCATATTTGGAAAATCTCATTTTAAAAAAACTGTGTCCTGGGGCGTCCGGGTGGCTCAGTCAGTTGAGTGTCTGACTTCAGCTCAAGTCATGATCTTGCAATTTGTGGTTTCAAGCTCCACGTTGGGCTCTGTGCTGATAGCTCAGAGCCTGGAGCCTGCTTCGGATTCTGTGTCTCCCTCTCCCTCTGCCCCTTCCCTGCTCACTCTCTCTCTCTCTCTTAAAAAAACAAAACAAAACAAAACAAAAAAACCCATGTGTCCCAATGGTGCAAAAGAAACATCTCTGGAGAATATATGAACTTCTACTTGGAATTTTATTTTTCTATTGGGTAGAAGATGAAGATGTGAGCTGATCATTTAATAAAAATCAGAAGAGGTCTTCACCAGCTTTAGCTTGTTCCTGTGGGTATGAATAACTGTGTGCTGTTTTGGGTTTGAGGTGTTTTCTAGCTAGCACCTAGTGACTAACTAGTAAAGATAGTCTTAGCTGTATGTTCACATGTCTCTTTTCATTCTCTCCCACCATTTTAAACCTTTGAAGTGAAAATTCAATTGGAGGATAAAATGACTCTGAAACAGAGGGTAACCACAGCAACTATAAAAGCAGAAACAACAAAAAACAAAGCCTCACATCAGGCTAATTTGCTGATTTTACTTTGTTTCATATTGTCTCCTTACATTGACTTTGGGTGCCTCTTTTATTTATGTCCACACTGGATGACTTCAGTGGTTTGGGTAAAAACATTTTTATATACAACTGTGTGAGAACATCAAAGTTCGTTGTTGATAAACTCAGAGTAATTTCGAAAGTACATTTCTTAAGGTTGTGCCCTATTTATTTTTGTAATACATGTTTCTCTTGGTGGTTCACCACCAGTCCTTTGTAGAAATAGCTTAAGAACTAAGCCCGCGAAATACTGAAGTAGGTTATCAAAGGAATAGTGAAATCCATGTGGCTGAAGAGTTTTAAATAAATAAGAACAGGGTGGCCTAATTAGGTATAGTACTGGGAATATGGACAATTTAGATCCACAAATGAGCTGCCTACTCTTTTCCTGTGTGCGTGTGTGTGTGTGTGTGTGTGTAAAGAGAAAGTACTAGGTTTGATTTCCTAATATTTTATTAAGGATTTTAAGTCTATGTTCAAGAGATACTGGTTTATCATATTTTTCTCATTATATTCTTGTCTGCTTTTGGCGTAAGGGCTATGTTGGCCTTAGACTAAGGGTTAGGGAGGTTTTTCTTCCTCTTGTAGCTTGTGAAAGAATGTAGGATTGTTATTATTTCTCTTTTAACCGTTTGGTAGCACCATCAGCATGGTCATCTGGGCCTGGAGAGGGTGGGTGTATGGGCATGTTGGAGGAGGGCATTCACGGTGAATTCCATTTGTGTAATAAGTAAGTACAGGACCAGACAGATACTTCTCATTCTGTGTCAGGTCGATCATTTCTTCTTTCAAAGAACTGTCTGTGTCATCTGAGTTCATTTATTGGTGTACAGTTTTCATAATATTTTCCTATTGTAATACCCTTATTCTCTATAAGAATGCCACTCTCATTCCTGAAATTGGTAAGCTGTGTTTTCTTTTGCTTTTTCTTTGACCTCACTAAGGGTTTAACAATTTAATCCATGTTGCAAGCAACTTCAGTTTCAAAGATCTTTGTCTTCTATGTCAGCCTTCTACCCTTTTGTATTTCTACTTTGTCTTTGATTTCACTGTTCTGTTGGCTTCTTGTGGTAGATCCTTAGGTTACTGACACAAAACCTTTCTTCATTTCCCACAGAACCATCTAGAAATATAAATATCCCCGGAAGCACATCTTTAGCTGCATATTACAAATTTTTGAGGGCTATGTTCGTATTGTCATTTAGCCAAAAATATTTTACATGTCCCCCTGTAATTTAATTCTTTGACCCATGGCTTATGTAGAAATGCATTGCTTAATTTCTACCTCTTTGAGAACTGAAGAAGATATCATTTTGTTTTTAATTTCAAATTTCATTTTGTGATCAGACAATATATCGTTTACAGTTTTGATCTTTACTTCAGTTGAGATGACTGTACCCCAGCGTGTGGTCAGTATTGGCGAGTGTTCCACAGGCAGGGGGAAGGAAAGCATTTTCTGCAGCTGTCGGATGGACACTATTCTTTCACATGGCAGAGTTGGCAGACAGTGCGACTGAATCTTCTAGAAGCGTACTGGCTTGTTCACCATTTCTATCAGATGCTGCAAGAGTAGTGTGACCTTAGCTCGTGTTTCAGTTTATCTGTCTCTCCCTTCTGTTCTATCTGGATTTTTCTTTTTCTTTTTTTTTTTTTTTTCATGTATTTTGAAACTCTCAGTAGGTTTTACTTCTTGTTAGGTCTGCTTATGTCCTCCTATCATTACAAAATCAAATCTCCTTTGTTGTGTAGTAATTCTTTTAGGTCCACTTTGATATTCATCCAGCCACCTCAACTTTCTTAGGCTTAATGATACATAGCTATACATGGACTATCTTTTTCCATTATTATTATTTTTTGTTTACTTTCGACCTGTCTATGGTATTTATATTTAATGTGCATTTCTTGTAAACAGTAACTAGCTGGCCTTGCATTTTGATCCATTCAGAGTAAGGCTCTCTTCCTTTAAAATGGAGCACTTAATCTAATTACCTTTAATCTAATTATGCACATGGGAGTTAAATTCATTATCCTTTTATTTCTTATACATGTCCAACATATACACACTTTTCCTGTTTTCTTTTGGATGGGGTGGTTTTAGTATTCCATTTTTAAGGCTGTATTTCTTAATTTGATTATGGTTATATTTTTAGTAACTGCTACAGGAATAGAATACCTATATTTAACTTATTTCACTTATCACGGGAGTCCTAGAAAGGAGTTGCCTCCTGCTTTGAGACCCAGAAAGGCTTCACGAGGTTAGCGCAACACCAGTGTTTTCATCCAGGAGCGGCATAGCTTTGCTTTTCTTACGTTGAAGTCATTGGTCCATCTAGCATTTATTTTGATATAGCGTGAGAACAGGGATCCATTTGCTTTTCAGGTGGATGCCCAGTGTGGCCACTACTTTGTTTCAATGGACTTGAAATGCGGCCTCGATGATGCACATATTTGGTTTGATCTCCTCACTTGTATTCACTTCTATTGATCTGTCTATCTATGTATAAGTGCTGCAGGCTGAATGATTGCTGCTTGACAATTCTGATACGTGGAAGATCTGAAGCCCCTTACGCAATTTTTTCAGAATCTTTCTGTATCACAGTACATGTACCCTGAATTGCATTGAAACTGCAGGTAAATTCATAGGGGAGCAGACACTTAACAGAGTACGTGCTGTGTGTTGCAGTTTGCCTTCCAGAAGGCTGGGTCCTGCCTGCTTTTCCAGAGCAACAGCTAGTGGCATTCTTGTTGTCAACCACCATCGCCTTTTCTTTGCCAATTTTCTAGGTTAAAAATCTTTCACATTTTCTTTTTTTATGTTTATTTATTTATTCTTTTTTTTTTTATTTCTTTTTCCTTAAATAGTTTATTGTCAAGTTGGTTTATATATAACACCCAGTGCTCATCTCAACAAGCGCCCTCCCCCATGCCCATCACCCCTCTTCCCCTCTCCCCCACCCCCATCAGCCCTCAGTTTGTTCTCAGCATTCAAGAAGAAGGGGAAAAAATATTTATTTATTCTTAAAAAATTTTTTTTAATTTTTTTTTTTTTTGAGAGAAACAGCATGAGCAGGGGAGGGGCAGAGAGAGAGGGAGACACAGAATCTGAAGCAGGCTCCAGGCTCTGAGATGTCAGCACAGAGCCCAACGCAGGGCTTGAACCCACAAACCGTGAGATCATGACCTGAAGCGAAGTCGGACGCTTAACCGACTGAGCCACCCAGAGGTCCCGTATGTATTTATTCTTGGGAGAGATAGAGAGCGAGCAAATGGACGTGAGCAGCATAGGGGCAGAGAGACTGGGAGAGAGAGAATCCCAAGCAGCTCAGAGCCCAACATGGGGCTCAGACTCATGAACCACAAGATCATGACCTGAGCCAAAATCAAGAGTTGGATGCTTAACAGACTGAGCCACCTAGACTCCCCTTAAATCTTTTCACATCTTCATGTGTCACTGGGGTTTAGGAGTCTAATAAGCAACACATTCTTCCCCTCTTAGATTCAGAACTAATAGATTGCCCACTAGACTGAACGCTGGGGATCAAACTATCAGTTATTACTGGGAAGCTGGTGGGAGAGTTGAGCTTTCAGCCTGTGGCAGAGTGAGCTTGCTATGATTTTACTTCCTTGAGGGGTCACTACCCTTGACACAGCACAGAGGGTAGGCCAGAATGAATGCGTCATAGTCAGATCCAAGAAGAGAGGGAGAGCCCTGAGGGAAATGAGCCCTAACAGCCAGGTTCCTCTTCCCTAGTCTCTTGGGTCATAGAAGTCACTGTTCCTTCTATAGGGGAGCTGGGCAGGGAGGGAGGCCAGGAATAAATTCCCACACACAGAGGCAAGGGCGAGACTGGGGCGGAGGAATTGGGGGAGACTCTCTTTAAGCACCTACTGATGCAGTTGAATTGTTTCCCCTTATATTTATCAACCATTTATGATTCTGTTTTTGTGCAGCCCATTCATATCCTTGGGTCACTTTGTTACTGAGGTATTTGTCCTCTCTTAATGATTTGTTAACAGCTGCTTATATATATTATGACACTACCCTGTTTGTGACATAATTTTGGATGAGCCGTATTATCATCCATTTCTTACTAAGGATTTTTTTAGATGTTATTTTTCCCTTAGTTATTTCTCTTTTCTTGTCATTGTAAATGGGATCCAGTTTTCAATTTTATTTTAGTAATAGTATTTTTGTATTGATTTATATATATACATCCTGGGACTGGCCTGTTTATTAAAATATCTTGCTGGTTTTAGTAGATGTTCAGTTGATTTCTTGGGTTTCCTAGGTAACTAATCATATCATCTATAAATAATTTCTCTTATATTTATTTCTCTGAGAATTTTTATTGCTTTCTTTTACTCTCTCAAACATAAAGAAGTTTCAAAAACTTGTGCAATAGAAGGAATCGCTTTTATGTTGTGGACTTTTAACAGAAAGGCCCCTGGTGTTTTTACCATTGATTATAATATTGACTGCAGATTTAAGATGCAAGTTCATTATTTTAAGGAAGAAACCCTTTCTGCTTTTCAAATAGGGAGTGCATTGAATGTATAGATTGCTTTGGGTACTGTCAACATTTAACAATATTTGTTCTTCCAATCCATGAGCATGGAAGGTTTTTCCATTTCTTTGTGTCTTCTCCAATTTCTTTCATAAGTTTTCTATGGTTTTCAGTGTATAGGTCTCTTTGGTTAAGTTTATTCCTAGGCATTTTATGATTTTCAGTGCAATTGTAAGTGGGATCGATTCCTTGATTTCTCTTTCTGCTGCTTCATTATTGGTGTATAGAAATGCCACAGATTTCTGTACTTTGACTTTATATCCTGCAATTTTGCTGACTTCATGTATCAGTTCTAACAGTTTTTTGGTGGAGTCCTTTGGGTTTTTCACGTAGAGTATCAGATCTTCTGCAAAGAGTGAAAGTTTGACTTCTTCCTTGCTGATTTGAATGCCTTTTATTTCTTCATGTTGTCTGATTGCCGAGGCTGGGACATAATATTCATTGATGGATTTCCCAGTATCAGAACACCCTTACATTTGGGGCACATACTAACTCTCTCAAGGTATATTTTTTCAATATGGTGTTGAATTTAATTCTCTAGTGTTATAACTAAGATTTTTCACATCTCTATTGAGAAGGCAAAGTGGTCTTCAGTTTATTGACACAATACTGCTTAATAAATTGGCCCCAAATTTAGTGGCTTAAAACCATGAAGCATTTATTGAGTCTTGAGTCAGGGGTGTACACTGGACAGTTCTGGTCTCGGTGAGGCCAGCTTATATGTTTGTGGGTCCACTGACTGTTATCTAGTGATTGGACCTTGCTCCACAAGTCTCTCCCATCTCTTCAGTAGGCTAGCCCAGGCACCTTCTCATGGGGAGGGCAGGGTGCAAGAACTAAGAAGCCTTAATGCTTAAACCCATTTCTAGCCTCTGTTTGGGTCTGACCAGCCTGTGTTCATTACCATATCAGGTAGCCAAACCTGGAATCATGGCTTGTGGGATTGGTGAGAGAAGATGCACTACTAAATCCCAGCCCTAAAGCAAAGGGGCTCAGTGGGGCCCCAACAGGGGGAGACTGAAATATTAGGGCCCTTCCAGCACCAGCAAGCAGCTATAATCCTCAAATTTCCTTTGTCCTGTTTTTGACTGTGTGTGTGTGTGTGTGTGTGTGAGTGTGTGTGTGTGTTGGGGGAGTAAAAATAATATGAGAATAATCTGGCTTTGGGGCTTTCAAAACTTTCCCTTAATACTATCTGGGCCCAAAATCTCTATGGAACATAAATCTCTTACAGATTTTTCAACAACGTACATGGCCATTGGTTTTTGCTATTTCTTTATTGGGGCCAATTTTGGTAACATCTTTTCCTGGAAAATCTTTTCTCCATGTTTTCAGATTTATTAGTGTAAAAAATGTGTAGTGCTTGATTGTAATTTAAATTTTGGACCTATAATTATATCCAGTTCACATTCTCTACAGTTGATCTTTCTCCTTGTTGGACCTTCTCAGAATTTTAGATATGGATTTGGTCTATCTGAAGAATTAAGCCTTGGATCTATAGTCAAATCTATTGCTATTATTTATGGCTTCTAGTTTAGTAATTTCTGCTTTTATTTTTTAATTTTTTTAACTCTTTCCTCTTTTAATTATTGGCTTTGGTTTTTCTTCTAGTTCATTTGCATTCATATCACTTGGTATAAACACATCTAAAACTGTACATTTTCCTGTTAGTAAATTTCTGGATCTCTCCCATATATTTTGATGGGTAGTAGTCTTTAGACAGAATTTAAAACATTTTCTACTTTAAAAAATGTTTCCTGTCTGGAAGATTGCTGTTTGAAGATTGACATAAGATCTCTTGTGGGACAGATTTTCTGTAAAAGACTGAATTCCAAGACCAGTGCAAGTTTTAATATAAATCTGTGAAAAACTTCCCATCTCCTGTGGTACCACCACTCCAAAATGAAAAGAGTATAGATTTAGAAATACACTGCTTGAGGGGCGCGTGGGTGGCTCAGTGGGTTGGGCATTTGACTCTTGGTTTCAGCTCAGGGCATGGTCTCATGGTTCTTGAGTTTGAGCCCCTCATTGGACTCTGTGCTGACAGTGTGGAGCCTGCGTGAGATTCTCTCTCTCCCTCTCTCTCTCTCTCTCTCTCTGCCCCTCACCCACTTGTGCTCTCTCTCAAAATAAATAAATAAACTTTAAAAAGGTATTTTAGAATTTCAATGATACAGTATCTTTTTTTTTTAAGTTTATTTATTTTGAGAGAGAGGGCATGAGTGTTGGAGAGGAAGGGAGAGAGAGAGAGAATCCCAAGTAGGCTCCGTGCTGTCAGTGCAGAACCCAGTGTGGGGCTCAAACTCACAAACCGTGAGATCACGACCTGAGCCAAAATCAAGAATTGGATGCTCAATTGACTGAGCCACTCAGGTAGCCATGATTAGCTTTTGTGAGTATTCCCTTTTCAAAAAACAAAACAACACAACAAAATGTCTTAGCAGCAATTACCTAAGATTTTGTCATTGTTTGTCCTATGGTGCTTACATTGCAAATGGACATGTTGGAAGACTTGGATATTCCTGAGTACTTTTTCTCCCCAAAGACTCCTGCCTCAGAGCTTTCTTTTTAAATAACCAACCAGTTTGTTTTCAGCATTAAACATTTTTTTCCATTAAGGTTCTACTTTAAAAAAAATTAACTTAAATGTTATTTGCATGTTTAATTGCTAGTAGGTTAGGATGTAAAGAATTATGGGATTTTAGAGATACAGGAGAACATAGAAGTCCACTCAGTTGTGTGGCTACTACCCTCTTCCCTATCCCCTCTATAGATGTTCACAGAGTGCCCACTGCATGCCTGATACCGTGTGTGTGTGGGGTCACTCCTAAATCTTCCTCTGCCCAGAACACAGGACCACTAGTTACTTAAAAGCCAATGGTTGATGGAGGGTAGGAGTCCAGTGCAATAAACCAGCGTCATGATGGGACACATTCCTGGGACTTGACTCCTAAAGCCACAATACTACATTGCTGGAACCCCAAAAAGCCAGGATGACAATCCATAAATCTGTCGTTTTTCAGATGAGGATGGTAAGCCTAAGAAGATCAAATGACTCGTCCAAAGAGAGATACCAAACTTGTGAAGGAGCAGGATTTCATGGAGGCATAGATGGAGTGTCAATGGAAAAACTAAAAACATGTGAATACCTTTTTCTTTAAAAAACAAAACAAAACCTTTTATTAAGTAATCTCTACTCCTAACCTGGGGCTTGAACTCATGACCCAGAGATCAAGAGTTGCATGTTCCACTGTCTTAGCCAGCTAGGTGCCCCAAATACCTTTTTCTTTTAAAAAAGCTTTTTTTTTTTATTAGTATACAAAGTATTTAAAATATGTCATCTTAAGTTTCAATGGGCTACCTTTCTTTGGTATTACATGTCCTCATGCAGAGTGTACTGTGAGCATCATTTCCCTGGCTGGGGTTAAGATTCTGTAGACTTGCAAAGGAACATTACCCCTGGGGTGTGTGTTTCCCAAAGCAGAGCAGCCAGAAGCCTAGGGCTGACTGTTGGTGTCAGAGCCGTCATTTGGTTACAGAAGGAAGTTTCTCATTCTTTTTAGGGACTCCAGGTTCATTATGAAATGGCCCAAAAGGTATATGAGCAGGGCCAGGCTAGACCTGGATTCTATTACCTTAGTCCACTCACAAGCAGCGGTTAACTTTAGAACTCATAAATATCTAATTTACTTCACAGGCCCTCCTAGAACTCAGCTCTTTCATAAGCATGTTGAGACCTTCTGCACATGAAATGGAAATAATGATATCCTAATGTAACCACAGTGTCCCTCCTGGGTTTCATCATCCATGTGGCTACTCCCTACATGTGTTGCCTTCTCAGTGTTGGCTGCTGTTCTACATGCCTCCCCTTTGTGCCTGTGAACGCCTGTCCCTTGGGATACCTCCTTGGCTACTGTCCCCTTACCTCCACCCTCAGTTCCTTTCTCCAAACTGTGGGAGGCTTTCTTCCTGGGGGCTCTGCCATCTTGGTCTGACACCATTGTCTTCTCCACTTCATATTCCAAAATCTTTCAGAATTGGACTTGTGACCTTTGACTCTGGACCCCAAGGGCCTGCAACATAGCAGGTGCTCAATAAAGGCTGGTGGGTTCAATAATGGCCTCAGGATGTTGTGGCTTATCGCTATCAGAGTTTATGTCTCGTACATCTCTGCTCATTAGGTGTCGCATCCATTTGAACACAGAGAGTGGGTGGTAATTCCCTTTCAATCTGTGGGCTGTGTTTGATGTGTAGGAGATGCTCAATTGTCCCATGGATGAAAGGATGGATTTTCTGTAGCAGTAGAGAGAAGCCTGCTTTGACTATAATAGGAATCACCAAATAGGGAGGTGCCCACAGAAGGAGAAGGCTTTGTGCTTTGATTTTAAGGTGGTGGTCAGGGATTGTTGGTTCAAAGGGCAGGGTCTCTGAGACCCATTGGTCTACCAGGGGGCCTGCATTGGACTCACCTATAGAGCTTGTTATGAGTACAGATTCATACTCCACCGGGTACTGCGACCCGGAACTCCTCTCACTTGGGATGGGGACCTGCTTATTTATCTAGCAGCTTCAGTAATTCAGCACATAGCAGTATAGACCAGCTGTGATCTGAGCAGTCCATGCACTCCCAAGTTGCCCAACGTGGCGTTGAGAACTTCATGATTTTTTAATGTGTGTATATCACCTGTGCTATCATTTACTTAAATAACATCTTAATTCATCTTAAATTTTCCTTTGAGTCAATGTATACACATTTTACTTAAATTTAAGGAGGCAATTGTGCTTCCATATTATAAATTAAAGGCCAATACCACTTGTCACAAATAGTATAAAAATCAGTGGAAGGAAAACAAAGCAGTGTTATGAAATTCCAGCCAGACAGGAGTGCCCGTTGATGTCTCTGAGCAAGAGCCCTGCTCCTTTTGTGAAAAAGGGTGGCCAGTGGCTGAGGAGGTGTTAGGTATATTACACCAAACAGACATTGCCTATTGCCCTAATTAAAGTCTTGGAAGGGGTCTGAGAAAGAAATAACTTGTCCCCTCTGGCCAGTGTCCTGTCTGAGAGCATCTCACTCCCACGCAGCATGGGGTCTGATATCAAGGGGTGCTGATGTATGTGGATCCTGAGAGACTCCAGGTCTGGATTCCTTCAGTGAAGATCCCAGAATGATTTGGTGATCCCTTATCTCAAGGAGAAGGAAGGAGGCCCAGAGCCTTCCAGTGACTTGGAAATGCTTTTGACTGTACACTCCTAGGTGTGAGTCCCAAGGCCAGGTGAGGGCTAAGGCCTGAAACCGGGGATACATAAATGACACCTGATCCAACTAGTAGCCCTGGGGGCTCAGTGCCCTCTTTGGAGGGGAAAGGAGGAGAGGCTGCTGGGAAAGCAGCATAGAGATGCAGGCATTGTCTCGCTGATGAGGAGATTGGCATTTTCTCCCTGGACCCAAACTGTTAACCAGGGCATTTTCTTTCTTTTTTTAATTTTTAAAATTTTATTTAAATCCAAGTTGGTGAACATATAGTGTAATAATGATTTTAGGAGTAGACTTCAGTGATTTATCACTTACATATGGGCACCTAGTGCTCATCCTAAAAAGTTCCATCCTTAATGTCCATCACCCATTTAGCCCACCAACCCGCCCCCTTCCCCTCCAGCAACCCTCAGTTTGTTCTCTGCATTTAAGAGTTCCCTTACTGTTTGCTTCCCTCTCTGTTTTTATCTTATTTTTCCTTCCCTTCCCTTATGTTCATCTCTTTTCTTTCTTAAATTCCACACACAAGTGAACTCATATGATATTTATCTTCCTCTGACTTAGCTCACTTAGCATAATATACTCTAGTTCCATCCACGTTGTTGCAAGTGGCAAGATTTCATTTCTGATCTCCAAGGAGCTCTCCATTGTATATACACACCACATCTTCTTGATCAATCAGTCAGTCGATGGATATTTGGGCTCTTTCCATAAGTTGGCTAGTGTTGATAGTGCAGCGAGAGCATTTTCGTGCATCTCACATGACACCTTCTGGACCTTGCCACCTCTGTCACAACCATTCAACACAATTATTGGCACGTGGTAGGTCCCAAGTGCTAGGGCGGGGGGCTCAGGGTAACACACAGCCCCTCTGTCAAGAGTCCAGCCCCCAGGTGGCCAGGCACAAGGCTCCACGTCAGGAAGAGCACACAGGCTGCTCAGAGGGTCTGTGGGAGGCTTTGGGCAGCTCTCTGGTGGGACAGGGATCTGTTGTACCTGGATGGTGCAGAGTGACTTCCAGTGAGACAGCGAACCGGCCTGTGCATCAAGGTGGAGGCCTGTTGACTAGGATGGGGCTGCAAGAGTGCAGAGCAGCCGGGAGCTCCGGTCACCACCGGGCTGCATCTGCTGGGGTCCCGGTTACGCGGGAAACCTGAAGCTAAAGGGGAGACTGGGGACAGAGCGAAGGGTCAGCGGGCCCAGGTTGCCGGCTGCCAGCTTTGGCCGAGAGTGGGGGCTCGGCCCCAGGATGTGCCCTGTCACAGCCCAGGCTCTGCTGAAAGCCTGACTCCTGCCGCCTCCCAGCCCCGCTCCACCTAACCAAGCCCCCGATGGGGGCATGCCACTGCGGAGCAGGAGTGTGGCGTTGGGGTGCTCAGGGTCTGAGGTGACCGTGGCAAGGTGACCGGTCCTCTGCCACCTGCCGAGGGTGTGAGCTCTGGCAAGGCCCCTAGCCTCCCCAAAGCTTGTTTCCTACCCATCCCATCCCCACGCCTGCGTGTCGGGAGAATGGGGTGCATACAACCTGCCGTGGCAGTTTGAGTTGGGCAAGGTAACCTGCGGAAGGCACTGTGTGAACGGTCAAGTGCCTGACTGCTGGGAGGCATCGGATACAAGATCGCCATTTATGACACACACTCCTGCACAGAGGCCACTGTACACAGTCCTCCAAGAAATGTGCCCAGTCAGGCCCTGTGGCAGGAACTTCCTAACATGCTGGTCACTGGGGGCAGGAGGCAGGTGAGCCTCGCTGTGAGGATCACATCACAAGCAGCTGTCCCTGTCTTTGGCCTGAATCCCTGTCACCTCTCCCCCTCCCTTTCTCAAAGCCTGCCTTCTAGAGCTTTAAAGTGTGCGTGTGTGCATGTGTGTGTACGTGTTTTCAGGAGGAGAGTTTTCCTCCCTGTGGCTCTTTATGCTGATACTGTCAAGTTAAAAAATATAAATTGCATTATCTCCACAGAAAATCGATGCGATGATTTCTCTGTCCCCCAGCCCTCCTCTCGGAAAGTAGTCTTCAGGGACACACGGGAAAAGTTAGTAGAATTTCAGCATGTGCCAGCGTGGGCATCCTGCTTTCTGTTAATCTCAGTTTTTCTCTTTTCTTCTTGGGAGCAGAGAGAGTCTTGAAGTATTTACAGGGTTGTGCTGGCCAGCCAGTGGCATGTTCCGTCTACTCCCTGATGGGGTGAGGTTGCATCTCCAGCCACAAGATAGGTGGGGGAAGAAAAAGACGAAGACCAGAAAGTCCATGGTCGTGTGGCTTTTTGATGCTGGAAACCAAATATTTGTCTTTCAATAGTTTTTGGTTTTCATCTAGAAATTTGTCTTAAGGGAAGACCACTTAGAACAGGCCAGTAAGGCTGAGCTCTCTCGCATGTGGAGAAAACCATGATGCTAACTTTTTCTGCCTTGGGATTGAAGAAAGCAACATCATATGTACCTTGTCACAAATGTGATGGTCAGGGGGCTTTCCTAGATGGAGGACATATTCAGAACTTATAATTTTGTTTGTTTATTTTGAGAGAGGGCTAGCACGAGCATGGGAGGGACAGAGAAAGAGAGGGAGAGAGAGAATCGCAAGCAGCACAGAGCCTGATGCGGGGCTCGATCCCATGAACCATGAGATCATGACCTGAGCTGAAACCAAGATTTGGCTGCTCAACCCACCGAGCCACCCAGGCACCTCCAGAACTTTTAAAATATAAGTTAGGCAGCCTTGGTGGTTTCATCCGAAAGCAGGGGCTTCGGAGAGAAGCTCCCTCTTTGTATAAGGAATTATGCAAATATTTAGCTTGCAGTGGATATATTTGGATTCTGCCCCCTTATAACCATTGCATACTAAAGCAGGCATCGCTGGCAGCAGCCCCCCCCCCCATAAACTTAGCTTTCTCTAACATATTTAAAGAGCAAATAATTTTGGTATTGTGGTCTGCTGCAGACATCATTTGTAGTTTAGCCAGGATATTATTTGACAACTGAAAAGCTCTCTAGGTATTACATCCGTATATAAACCATGTGTTAGAAAGATATAAATTCAGTTTTGAAATATTTGTGAGGCTGCTTTTGGCTTTCAATTCATGCCAAACATGTGCTTCAGTGACGGATGGAGTCATGTGGACCCCTGAATGAAACTCTTTATTGTGTATAGATTTTGTCTTCCAGCAGCTGGGTAAGGCAGGCTGTGAGAAGAAGAGGGTCCAGTGACTTAAGAGGTGTGTTTTCCAGGGCGTGTACAATCTCTCTTTCCCCTTCCAAATATGTCACTGGGTTATTTGGTCTCAAATTTTGTGCCGTAGTAAATGCTGTCATCCACTCTGAATTGACTGAAAATAACGCCTGGCATTCTCTTTTTAACTTCAAATTCTGAAACTAGAATGTGTTCCTAATAATTGACATTTTTTGGCTTTGGGGACCAATGAACTATTCAAGAAGCCTGGATCTCAGGGCTGCCAGATAAAATAGAGGACTCCTTCTTCAGTCCTAATGTCAGATCAGTGTCGCATGATTTTTTAGTGGAAGTATGTCCCCACTATTTCATGGGACATACTTTCATTTAAAAGAGTCATTGGTTGTTGATCTGAAATTCAGATCGAATTGGACAGCATAGTTTTGTTTGCTGTGCCTGGCAACTTCACATAGATCTTGATTTATTGTCTGTTCTCATAAACAGTGGCCGTCAAAGAAAATTCCTCAGTGATGAAGGTTTTGTGAGTTTGAAGGCTCATGGGGAGTAGAGATGGAGGAGGTGCCAGTCCATAGAATAAATACAAATGTCTGTTAGAACAAAGTCTAAGAACAAACCGATGGAGCATGTCGGTTGCACTTCTGATTGTCCTTGAGACAACACCTTTGTCTCCTTCTGGGCATCCCCTTCCTCACAGTTGCTCTCTTTGCTGTTTGTGTCCCTCTGTGCAGGCAGACCCGGGATGTGGTCTAAGAAGCCGCTTTCCCCCTCCCTCCCTCCACGCCTCCACTTCTCCCCACATGTGAATGCCCAAATCGAACCTGTTTGAAGCCTTGTGTAATTGGCACCCTTTTCGTGAAGATGCCTGGACCATCTCTACTGCGGTCAGTTTTCTGTGTTAACTCCGAGCACTCTTAAAGGTGCTTTCCTTTCCCGTCGTCTTCCGTAGACCTTGTGCTCCTTGTGCAAAATTAAGTCTGATTGAAGGAAGGAACACATGGCACGGAGGCTGGCAGGAAACTGACACTCAGAACTTTCTTTCCTTTCTTCCCTCCAGACCCGTTACTTCAGATTCAGCACTGCCACGATTGGGTGTTAAGCCTTTCTCTCCATAAATCTTCTTCTATAATTCTCTCAGCTCTAACAAGGGTTAAGTATCGTGCATTCTTTTTTTTTTTTTTTAATGTTTATTTATTTTTAGGAGACAGAGAGAGAGACAGCGTGAGCAGGGGAGGGTCAGAGAGAGAGGGAGTCACAGACTGAAACAGGCTCCAGGCTCTGAGCTAGCTGTCAGCACAGAGCCCGACGCGGGGCTCGAACCCATGAACCATGAGATCATGACCTAAGCGAAAGTCGGACGCTTAACCAACTAAGCCACCCAGGGGCCCCAAGTATCGTGCATTCTGTTATGTATGTTAGAAAGGTCCTGGAGAGGCAGAGGTTGAACTTGGTCTTGATTCACAGGGACCGACGCAGGGCTCTCAGCTGCTACTCTATGCCACCTCCCCGCCGCAGACGGGAAATCACCACTCACTGGAGGTGACTGGAGAGCTGCGGGGGATTCTGGATGCCTTGGTAGTTGTTGGCTTGTTCATTTTAGGAATAAGCCTGTTTAATACTCTTAACACATAAAGTTTCATATAAATAAATTAGAACAATTAAAAATGGGCAAGAGATAGGAAAACATAATCCCCAAATTAAGAAATGAAAAATAACTGATAATAATGTGAAAAATCTTAACTTCAGTGACAAATGCATATTACAACAACAAAGAAATTGTGTTTTGTTTTGCTTTTTCTTTGCAAATGCTCACATGTTTTTTAGAGGGCTTTTTCGGAACTTTTGTCTCCTGAGCCTTTTTGGGTATGGTTGGCTACTGACTTGTCAACTGCCAGGGCCTGGTCATCACTGAATAAACAGAAAACAGTCATGCTTCATATCCAGCAAAGGCCAGGAGGACCTTTGTCCACTCCCCACTCATTCTCCCCTGCCTCTGGGATTCCTCTGAGCAGGGAGGTCATGGAACGTTGTGTCTCCTCTCATTAATACCACTGTGCTATCCTGGAGAGGAAAACATAAGGCAAACTTCCAGTAGCACCCATGGTGAGAAGATATGCCACGTGGATGGCAGATAAGTGGTAATTTTATAGAGGATTAAAAGTCCATTTAGAACCATTAATGCAGCATTAGTATGAATTTTAAACCAGGGCAATGACACTCACCCACAAAGGCACTTGCTCTGGTAAGATACTTGTTGGCCGTTACGAGATTGGCCAGTTCTATTGTCTTGTGGGAATAGATCAGACTAAAGATGGGTACCACTGGGAGGAAATTGTTTAAAAGTTCCTAAACTGGACAATTGTCTTTGCTTTTTTGGCATTCTCTGTGTAAGATGTAACCAGGATTTTTTTTTTACATTTATTTATTTTTGAGAGATTATGAGTGGAGGAGAATCAGAGAAAGAGACGCAGAATCTGAAGCAGGCTCCAGGCTCTGAGCAAACATTCAGCACAGAGCGTGACGCGGGGCTTGAACCCACAAACTGAGATCATGACCTGAGCTGAAGTCAGACACTTAACCGACTGAGCCTCCCAGGTACCCCAGATGAAGCCAGGATTTAAAGACTGCTAAGCACATTGTTGTTTCAAAAACTGAGAACGGAAGCATTTCTAATTGAAATGATGAAAAATGCTCCTATGTCATTTATGTATGCCTGCTAAATTTATCAAATTGCATGGAACTAAAACTTGCCTGAACTCTGGGCTCTAACCTTGTCTTATAATAGTTTTGTTTATCCTGTTTGACTATTTAGATTATGATTCCCATTTGGATCCCTCAAATTCAATGGGCAAAATCAACAACTAGAACATGAAAAGTTGTAAAAATACTATCTGCACCTGCCTCCATATAGCTGCGCTTTTCCCTTGGCCATCGAGATTTGGGCAGGCATTCCTTAGCTAATTCCCACTCCTCCCCCATCCTTACTTCCTCCACGCACAAGACTCCAGTCTTGGCCTGTCCCAACCCCCAAACTGCCTGAGCCACAGGAGTCCCTGCAGTTGCGTGTCCAGCAGACAGAGAAGGGGGAGGCAAAGTTCCTGTAGTAGGGGCATGCGGCAGAGGCTATCGCGCGGGTATTGCATTTTGGAATTCTGAATAGATTTTCTCATACACATACGGGGTTTCAAGTCTATAAACCATTACCTGAGTTAAAACTCAAAGTCCGGGGGCGCCTGGGTGGCTTAGTCGGTTAAGCGTTCGACTTTCGCTTAGGTCATGATCTCGCGGTTCGTGGGTTTGAGCCCTGCGTCCGGCTCTGTGCTGACTGCCAGCTCAGAGCCTGGAGCCTGTTTCGGAGTCTGTGTCTCCCTCTTTCTCTGACCCTCCCCTGCTCACACTGTCTCTCTCTCTCTCTCCTAGAAATAAATAAAACATTTAAAAAAAAAAAAACTCAAAGTCCGTTTTTCTTATAAAAAAAAAGATGAAGTGTTCCAAATGGTGGTAGAAGAGTCAACTGCATTATGGGTTAGTAAGTATTTGAAAGCTAGCCTTTGAGAGCAGCCAGAGCCTATCGAGTCACATCCAGATAGTCAGCCTGTGCTTACTTACCTTTGGTGTGCAGCACACTTGCTGGGATTCAGCTCTCCCCTGGCTAGCATGGCAGGTCCACACTCTTGAGGAGAGAGGGAAGTATCAGGCTTTCATGATCACAATTTCTATTATGGTCCCTCAGTTCTCGGTTCTGATCTTAATTTGACTTTTCAAGGAACATTTCCTGCTGGGAAGATAATGAACAAAATGCCTTAGATGGGGATTCTGGTTGTCTTGGCAGTTCTTTCTCATTAACAATAAGTAAATTGGAATTCTGGCTTATAAATAAGACATATGAGTTGGGTTCTGTGCCTTGACCTACAAGGGACCGGACATTGCTGGGCAAGCTAAAAATCACCTGTCAGAACTTCCAAGATGAGAACCAAGACCTGGTCCCCTCCCCTATGTCATTAGGATCACAATAAGGCTGTGGGAGCTTTTCATTTGTTTGATAATAATCCATTAAACAAATACTTGTCTTCATATGAGGATATAGTAGTGAATTTGACAGAAGAGGCACCTACCTCTTGAGATTTTTTTTTTCATTTATTTATTTATTTTCAGAGACATAGAGTGCAAGCAGGGGAGGGACAGAGAGAGAGGGAAACAGAATTCCAAGCGGGCTCCTTGCTGTCAGCACAGAGCCTGACATGGGGCTTGAACCCATGAAACATGAGATGGTGACTTGAGCCCAAACCAAGGGCCAGACACTTAACCAACTAAGCCACCCAGGTGCCCCAACCTCTTGAGGTTTTAGATTGGGGGTCAAGGGGGTGAGGACAGACAAAAGGATAAATAAATAAAACAAATTCAGGCACTTACAGTTGTGTGAAAGGAAAACATAGGATGATGTTTTGGGGAAGATCTTGGGTTGGGAGGAAGCTTCTCTGAGGTAGTAACATTTGAGCTGAGACAGGAGTCATGAGATTTGGGTTCATGCAAAAGTTTGAGGGTTGAAGTGTTCATCAGAGGGAGCAGCAAATGCAAAGAACATGAGGTAGGATGTAGCTGGGCACATGGAGTTAGTAGAAAGGTGGTCAGTGTGGTTGCAACACAGTGAGCAACATGGAGTGATCAAGGGATGGAGTTCTAGGGCTTTAGGACACAGTAAGGAATTTAATTTCATTCCTAGTGTTTGTAGGCCAGAGTGATTGTTAGTGTATCAAACAGGATGGATGGAGCACAGATCCTAGAACTTAGCTGTGTTGATGACCTCTTGGCTTCATGATGTATTTGACCATGGGCTTAATTTCTCTGTGCCTGTTTTCTCATGTACTAAACAACGATAAACATCAGAGGGTGTTGTGCAGTTAAAACAAGTTAAACTTTAAAGGGTTAGTGTGGGGCTTGGTGCATAGCAGTTGTTCAATTAGAGTTCACCCTTGTGATCAGTAAGTGCTTATTAATTATGTCACCTGTGCTCAACACCACATCTGTGTCCTATGAATGGTTCTAGGTTATCTGTTCTTCTCCAGCCTTCATACTCTCCATTCTCATGTAGACAACGTTTCTGATGTGAGTTATTTACTCTACTTAAAAACTCTAAATTGCCTTTCCATTGCACTCAAATAACATCCAAACTGCCTTGGAAGGCCCACCATGATCCAGGCCTTGTTTCCTACCTGTGCTGCTGCTCACATCTCTCTCCATCCCACCATCCACTCCATGATAGCCCTACTGACTTCTCTCTACTGCCTTGGGGTGTTGATGGCATGTTCTCTTGATGGAAGACAATGCTGTACATTTTTACTCTTCTCAGGTGTCCCTTTCCTTTAAGATAGGAAGAGGGAGACCTGCTGGGGCTGAGGCTACCTGGAAGGATTGAATTAAGAAGTGGGAGAGTTTTTAGAAAACAAAGAGATAAAAACAAAGCACAAAGAAGCTCGTTGGATTTGTTGACTACGAGTCATGAGAAAGGGCTGTGTCAGACCACCCGGCTATGTGACCGTGTGACTTAAGGAGCAGTGAATGGTGGTAACATTGGCAAGACATGTGATACAGAATGCTTTGTTTTCTGATTGGGAAATGGAATGAAACATTTGATGTTTTAAAATTTAAATTCAAGTTAGTTAACATACAATGTAGTCGTGGCTTCAGGAATAGAACCCAGTGATTCATCTCTTACATTGACACCCAGTACTCATCCCAACAAGTACCCTCCTTAATGCCCATCACCCATCTAGCCCATCCCCTCACCCACCTCCCCTCCAGCAACCCTCAGTATGTTCTCTGCATGTAAGAGTCTCTTAGGGATTGCCTCCCCCTCTGTTTTTATCTTATTTTTCCTTCACTTCCCCTATGTTCATCTGTTGAGTTTCTCAATTCCACATATGAGTGAAATCCTATGGTATCTCTTTCTCACCAACTTACTTCGCTTAGCATAGAACACTCTAGTTCCATCCACATTGTTGCAAATGGCAAGATTTCTTTCTTTTTCATAGCCAAGTAGTATTATAATGTATATACACCACATGTTTTTGATCCATTCATTAATTGATGGATATCTGGTCTCCTTCCATAATTTGGCTATTGTTGATATTGCTGCTATAAGCGTTGAGGTGCATGTGCCCCTTTGAATCAGTATTTTTATATCCTGTGGATAAATTCCTAGTTGAGCAAATGTTGGGTCGCAGGGAGGAAACCTTTAATTTTTAAACATGCCAAATTTGAGAAGATGATGGCAACAAGACATAGGAATTAAAATGCTCAGTAGGTATTGTAATACAGACTACACTTGGCTGAGTTGGTCAGATGGGAAAATATTGATTTGGGCAACATCAGCTTAACATTAATGAGTGCTATGGGGGACGGTCAGTAGAGAGAGAAGATGGCCCAGAGCTGCGACTTGAGGGCTGTTCAAGGCCCCCAGGGAGAGAAGGCTGGAGAAACACAGGATGAGTGGAGCAGGCCACGACATGGTCAGAGAACAGGCAGGTCATGTGAGATCAGTGTACATGCTGGTAGAAGATGGTCAGTAATGACCAGTGGTACAGAAAGAATATGAGAAAGAACCCTCAGATGGGACTGAGCTTTTAGGTAAGGTGACCACTCCCTCACTGTGGCATACTTCCCTTTGCAAAGTTTATAATAAGGGGTGGAATAAACTCATGTTCACTTTTGTTCTTTTGCTGTTAACTTTCAAAAATGACTCCTAGAGTATGGATTTTAATCATTGGTTCTATTTGTTTCCGTTTAGATCATTTCTTGCAAAGTGGACTTGGGAAAATTCTGCTTCCATCCCAGCCCCCAAAAGTAATCAAATGAATTCCTGCAACACATATCTGTCCCTGATGTGAAGGGCAAAGTGAATGAATGTATTTGAAATGCGAAGGGCTTGGGTTTTGCTGTTAATTCTGCCATTTAGTGCTAGGCAGCATTAAAAAGAATCCATATAATCGTGTCATCAGTCTGACCATTTGTAAAATGGTCCATGCATTAGCTTCTACTGACCAGCAAAGGGTATAAAAAGAAGTTAATGTTGTAAATGATTTTGCTCCCCACAGATGGAAGACACTATGGGCATGAGGAATTATTTTTCTTTCTTTTTTTTTTTTTTGCACCCAGATAATTTTATTTTATTTTTTTTTTTTTTTACAAATAGTTTATTGTCAAATTAGTTTCCACATAACACTCAGTGCTCATCCCCACAAGTGTCTTCCTCCATGCCCATCCCCCCTCCCCCCCACATCCATCAGTCCTCAGTTTTTGTCAGCATTCAAGAGTCTCACATGGTTTGCCTCTCTCCCTTTCCCCCACCATTTCCCCCCTTCTTCTCCCCCTTGTTCCTCCATCAAGTTCCTCCTAATCCTCCTATACGTGCAAACATATGATATTTGTCCTTCTCTGCCTGACTTATTTCGCTCAGCATAACACCCTCAAGGTCCATCCATGTTGCTACACATGGCCAGATTTCATTCTTTCTCATTGCCATGTAGTATTCCATGGTATAGATAAACCACATCTTCTTGATCCATTCATCAGTTGATGGACACTTAGGCTCTTTCCATGTTTTAGCTATTGTGGAGAGTGCTGCTATGAACATTGGGGTACGTGTGCTCCTATGTATCAGCATTTCTGTATCCCTTGGGTAAATTCCTAGCAGTGCTATTGCTGGGTCATAGGGGAGTTCTATTGTTAGTTTCCTTAGGAACCTCCACACTGTTTTCCAGAGGGGCCGTACCAGTTTACAGAGGAATTATTTTTCTATGTAGTAGAGATAAAGGATGCTTGGGGTATGAATCCGTTTGAAGCATTTATGGGAAGCTATAACCAGTTTTCTTTGGGTTTTGAAATGACATATGAAACATCTTTTCAAAATTGTAATTGTCCCATAGTGCTTGATTGCTTTTATTCCAAATGGGCTGTGTCCTCTGGCGTGCCCAAGTCAGTGTGTGTATCTGTGATGCCAGGAAAGCCTGTAAGAAAGGAAAACGTGCAAACAGTTGGCTTGTTGTCATGAGTCCAAATGATTTATTTTCTTAAGTTTATTTTTTATTCATCATAAAAGCTTATCCATCATAAAAGTAATATGTGCTGACTCTAGAAAAATCAGAGCTACATACAAAAACATAAAGAAGAGAAACAACGAATGCATAGCCCCAACACCCAGAAAAATCCTGGAAAAGCATTTTGGTTTATTTCTTTCCAAACACTGGTTTTAAAACAAACAAAACCTAAGCTAAATGACGCCCGTGTATACTTTGCATCCGTGATCTCACTTGGTCCTTTTGTCAGCCTTCTGTGGTGGGTGATGGTCCCATCGCCTCCCAGATGCATAAAGAATCCGAGTGTCAAACAGGAGACACCTGCCCAAGGTCATCCATGTATGCCCTATGATGGGTGCAGGATGTGCCTTCTGACTGAGGACACTGGCTGCTGCTTTTACACTGGGCTTCATAGTGATAATTTAGTCTGCCAGTGTGGACAAGTAAACCCTTAGGCTCTGCAAGAATCCAAGTCTGTATCCTTTTATCAAAGTATTTATGGGACTGTCACTGGGTATCACCTTCCTAAACCAACTTTTTGCTTCTGTACTCTCCTTGAAGCCAATAATCCCTAAATTTTGAAGTATTTACAGCAACTTCTTGTTTCTGTTTTCTCTAGTGCATCTGGAGTAAGTAGGGGGGCCTTTCAATTGCTGGAGGATCAACTACTTTCACCTACCTCTCTGCCTTTTCATGCTCTAGGAGACCTTGTCAATTACCTGATGCTTTTCACTTGACTGTGGCTGCCTTGTCTTTTTCTTCCACCTGAATGAAGAGCAATGTAACAGTGAAGGGAACGTACTCTAGTTTGCCGGTGTTTGGAGCCCTCCATGGTCACCAGGCATCTCTGAATTTTTGATGCTGCATTTCACCAGAATGACATTATTCTGGTGAGATTCAGAGTCTAAGTTTTAAAAATGATAATTAGCAGACTTTATTTTATATTACTTAATTTTTTTTAATTGACAGGGAGAGAGAGAGAGAGAGAGAGAGAGAGGGAATCCCAAGCAGCTCCACACTCAGTGCAGAGCCTGACGAAGGGCTCTATCCCATGACCCTGGGATCATAGCCTGAGCTGAAATCAAGCGTCAGATGCTCAACCTACTGAGCTACCTGGTCGCCACAGTGGACTTTATTTTAAAGGACAGCTTTAGGTTTGTAGGAAAATGGAGAAGATCATATGGATTATTTCCATCTTCCCTACCTCCACTTTTCAGTTATGAACATCTTATGTTAAAATTGTACCCTTATTACAACTAATGAACAAACACTGGTATCTCTTCAGCGGAAGTTCATTCAGATTTCCTTACTTTTTATACCCTGTCCTTTTCTGTTTCTCCATCCCATCCAGTTTGTGGCCCCAGATGACATTTAGTCATCCTGTCTCCTCTTGGCTGTGAAGGTTTCTTAGGGTGCTTGTCTTTGACCTTGACAGTTTCAAGGTGTGCTGGTCACGTATATTGTGGGACGTACCTCTTTTGTCATGTGTCTCAGGTCATGGGCTTTGGGGAGTAAGACTACAGAGGTAAAGCATCATTTTTATCATATCTTATGAAAGGTATGTACCAGCATGATGTGGCTATTTATGTTGCCCTTGATCATCTGGCTGAAGTAGTGTTTTTCAGGTTTTTCCACTCTGAAATTACTCTTTTCTGATTAACTTTTGCCACGGTTCTTTTGAGCATCCTTGGGCTGTCTTTTTAAAATCACATTCCTGGGGCACCTGGGTGGCTTAGTCAGGTAAGCATCTGACTTTTGGTTTTGGCTCCGGTCATGATCTCACGGTTTGTGGATTTGAGCCCTGTATTGGGCTCTATGCTGACAGCGTCAAGCCTTCCTGGGATTCTCTCTCTCTCCCTCTCTTGTCTCTCTGCCCTTCCCCCCTAAATAAAAATAAAATAAACTTAGGAAAAAAAGGCTTAAAATCACATTCCTAATTTCCACCCAGGGAGCCTGCAGATGAAATGAAAGAGTGACATTATTATTCGGTAAGACTGCAGATAGGAATCTGAACCAAGGAAATTTATGTGTGTTTTATGGGAGTGTTACCACTGTATTTGCCTGCAGCAAGGAGCGGTTCAGTTAGTTCTATAAAACTTTTTTTTAACTCTCGCATATTTGGGGCTAAGGAAAACACATTACCAGTTTCCAAAGCCATCTCCCCAGATTGTTTTGCAGCTCATAATGGCCACCTCAACCTTTCTTCTCCCACACCCCTAGCTAGAGTTTCAAAACAATATTCATCTTAATCCTACTTTTAGTGCCTCAGATCAATTCTTCTCTCTTAGGTCCATGTAGGAGAAAGGCAGAACTCCAGGTGTGATGTTTAAGTTTTATCTTGACTAGTAATTTCATCAGAGTTTGCTTCCCTAGTGGCCACTGGACAGCCTGAGCCAATACCCACCAGTACCTAAACCCGGCATTTTCTAATGATCAATAGCCAGTGGTCATTTTCCCACCTTCAGTATGATTTGGTCACATACTGTCTAGAGTCTAGAAACGTGAATTTTGACATCCTAAACTGATTTCACGCAATAAGCTTTTTTGAAAGCCCTTTGACTACATTGAGCTTCCTCAACTCTGTGAGAATCTGGGAGGGAGAGATTGTGCTTTCCATTCTGGAGAGGGCATACAGAACTTCAAGGGCAGGCCTGGAGAGCATAGATCCGAGAACTCAAGGGCAGGGCCAGGCCTTGCTGCTCCAAGATTGCCATTGTTCCCTGTCTTGGAGCTTCACGTCACTCTCCACTTCTGCGGAGCTGAAGCCCTTGGTTGGGCATCAGGATGTCATTCCCGTAGTAAAGCAGACAAAGGAGGCTTGGCCAGAGTGGGGATAGAGCAGGACTTCTAAGGGCAGCCAGGCTCTGGGTGACTCACATGGTGGGGGGGGATCAGAAGTCACTTTGTGGGGGATTGTCTTCACTACTGGTTTATTTCCAAGACCTTAAAAGCCATCCCTGTGAGGATCCTTTCTTGCTGGCAGAATCGGGTCTTCTACCTTCCCCTCTTGACTGGCCACAGTCAGGTCTGAAGATGAAAAACTCAGCCAAGGACACAAGCAAAGCAGACCCACATGTTACTGCAGAAGAGAATTGTGTGAGAAATCAAACTATCTAATATGCTTTTTTTCCACCACAAGACTGAAGAAAACTGGCCATTTTATCAAACCAGCCAGCAGTGTGTCTGGTTACCCAATAGATAAAAAGCCAGAGGTTCCTCCTCACTCTAAGCTGTTCTTTATTTTCTATCTAGGCAACCGAGCTTTGTTGATGCCCACATATTAGGGAAAACAAAATGTATGCAAGCTGTCTATTTTATAAGGTCCTATTTTTTTCCCTAGGTTTCTAAGGCTTGAATGTACGCATCATTCAGGACCTACTTTTATGGTTTGTCAACAAGATCACTCCATAAAATACATTCTGATACCTCACAGCTGTGTATAATTTATTCTGTCTATCCATGCAGCACAAATAAAATTTTTATTTGCATCATCTAAAAGAAATACCAGCATATAAATACATAAGCAAAGCTCATAAGAAACGGTCTTCTGCCTACAGATACCGCTGGGGGGACACTGTGCAACCAATTAAAAAGTAGAGGGACGACCTCATTATCCATGTACATAGATAATAAATACTGTGCTCGGCAAACAGTGCCGTTACTCAATTTCTTAAAATGATTGTGCAACATTGTCCGAGTGCCGGCAGAGCCTGCCTCTAAATTCTCCTTGGAATATTTAGAAATAAAGCCTCGTAGACAAAGACGGTTCAGCCAGAAAGGACTTCTTTTGGATTGAGATGATGGAATATGTAGGTGAAAAGGGAAATATTCGGTGTTTGGAACATTTTGCCTTTGGGAGAGTAGATAACTTTCTCTGCTACCAAGAGTCTTGTAAGAAAGAGGTCCAGGGGACTGAGAATGTTCCTGGGTTTGGTTTGTATAGCCTTAGCCTGATTATCAGATAGGAGGCCCCACAAGGTTTCCCCCAGCTTCCCCCAAATCAAGGGTGTGGACTTGCTACTACTCTTGCTCTTGCTGGCCAGGTTATGCTAACGATTCACCCAGAAGACCAGGACTGTATGGTGCCGTCTCCTTCCTTCTGAGGCATACGGCTTCTCAAGTGTGTTCTGTCTCATGCAAAGACTATGATCCAAGTGTCTGGGGCTGGGTGAAGATCCCTTCCAGGTCTTTGTGCAGCACGGCTGGAATACCCTGGTAGGCATCCCATCTTCCCCCGTGCGGCTGGGTGGTGGGTGGTGGGTGAGGCAGAACTCCTGGTTCGGATTTAATGAGCCCTTGGACAATCGAATTTGTGACTGACTACTCAAGTTAACCATTCACTTGTGTTGCAAATTTAACTGCCAGGAGGCGCTTAATAATCAAATTGGTTTGTTTTTGTAGAGAGAAATTTTTCAATGCTTGCAATCACTGCCTTAGCAGTTATGCCTGACTTTTCAAGATATTAACATAACGGCCAGGGCGACTCTTGGCACGTGGCATGGCATGGTTTTCATCAGTTTAGGGGAAAGTTCAGACACATCTCCAATTTTTATTCTATAATTGTTGGTAATTCAAAGTCCCCTTAGTCCAATTCAAATAACACACCTCTCTTTTAAGATAAATTCAACTAATTGCACTCTGTAGTCTGGTTCCGCAGGAGCCGTATAACTAGATTAGCACACACTTTCAGTAAATTCCAATTTGGGAATCCTACCGAGGGTCCAGAGCAAGAGACCTGGGTCCTGGCAAGACTGGGAGAGCGGTGTCTATACCAGAGGATGATGCTCTCTATGCTTTGTATATTTTCTCCTTCTAGCCTCCCTTCACTCTGCCTCATTTTATGGAAAGGGAAAGTACTTGCTGTGCCTCTGTGGACTTGTTCTTCCCACGACTCTGTGTAGGGCTGCAATGTTCTCATCTTCACGGCTGGGCTTTTATGCGCCACCTCCCAACAAATAAAGATCTTTCCTGGCCTGTCCATCAAGAGGAGGCCTCCCCATCACTCTACCATCACCCCGTGTTTTCTTATTCCCTTCTATTTGTAAACCATTGCAGATTTGCAGGAGTTTACACAGAGTCCATGCAGGCCTGTTCTTTCCTAATCCTGACTACTCTCTGAAATGCTCTTGCCTACTCATCTTTCTTCCAACACAAGAACATTTATCCGTGGCCCTGTCTTAGATGCGTGGGATGGCAAGAACTGAGTCTTCTGGGGTGAAGCGACATTTTCAAAATGAAGGTCCTGCCAGTGTAGGCAGAAGGATCAGCTCTAGGTGACATTAGGTCATACCAGGCCAAAGGAGAAACAATGGGCTTTTTGAATGGAAGTCATCAGAATGCCCATCAGAAGGTAGGCGGGGATTAAATAGTTGTTGAATGAGTAAGTGAATGAGTGAACCAACCAACAAGTGGGCAAACAACTGGACCTGAGTCCCACAGGTGATACATGGAAGAGTCAGTATCAGTGCTCAGGGATGTTTTACCCCCAACCCCCTGCTTGTAGTGATCTTATACAACCGGGGGGGGGGGGGGCGGTGCACTGAAGGGCATGAAATCAAGCTGGTGGATGAAGGTCATTTATGCACAATCTCTCTGCTGCCAATGGCTGCTCCATCTGCAGCCAGGAGAAGGGATTCTGGAATCTTCCATATGGATAGCAATTCTTTCCATTTCCATCTAGCCCTTCGCCAGTGTCCACAGATGTCACCACCTGAAGCGGACCCTCTGGTTGCATGGCCTGAACCCTCCTCACTTGAATGAGGGTTCATCCCCAAAAACTCAGCTCATCTCAGCCCTGAGCACTGCATGCTTTGCTTTCCTTGTTCACATGGCCCATGGTCCTCTTCCCTCCCCCCTGCCCCCTACCATACCCCTCAGGGCCACCAGGCCCACTCACCTCCTCTGCCACAGGCCATCTCCCCAACTTTCAACTCATTCTTGTTCCCGTGGTCCCTCAACCCCTGGGAGTTTTAAATGCTTTGTGACCAGCTTGAGAATTTTCCAGAGCGGCTGTGTCAGACAGTTAATACTCAAGTAGTGATCCTTTTGTAACCTGAATATAACTGCAGGCTTCCACATTGAGAATGATAAAATGGTGTGGATTTAAAAGTATTTGGGGAACTGTAAAATGTCTAGGATTAAAATTTCAATACCATTTGTGCCCAATAAATGTGAACTCCTTAGTAACTTAAAACAGTGCTATTATGACTCAGGCCTGAAAATTATGAGTCCTGGTTGAAGAAATGGGAATAACATGTGAGGGAATCTGTTCCCATCCTTTACCTTGAGGGATACACTGTGGTCGCACCACATAGCAGGAACGTGACCTCATAGGAGAGCGAGCCCAGAGAAATTACCGTACTTGTTAAGAAAGCGATACACACTCCAGAAGAGAAAAAATGTTATACTTTCCATTAGGATTGTTTATGGATATGGCACTAAATTGAACCTGTGTTGGGACATTAACCGGTTCAACAGGGTCCCAAGAAACAAGATCATATAATAGTTTATTGAATGACTTAATTTTTTTTTTTTTTTTACATAAACCGGTCTCGTCAGTCTGAACTGGCAAATTAATTTTGTCTATAGAATCACTCACTGAGGTGTATAAAATTAGCCCCCGTAAGTACAGAGAGGAGACTTGGCATTGGGTTGAGCTGATTCACTGGGACTTAAGTAAATGGATTTAGTCTTAATACAGCTAAAGCCTTGAGATGTTTAATAGAGAGCTGATCTTAAGCAAAGTATTCATTCATCTAAATTTAAACAGTCACTGCTTGGTGTGTTTTTGTTGCTTGTGGAGGGACAGAATTACATACTTTGCCTTCGATCATCACCCAGCACATGCCATAGGACTTGGAGGGAAAAATGAGCTTTGGTGTGAGTCACACAATTGTTTGGTTAGATTGGCAGAGAATTCGTCACCTCCAACACTGACCGTGACTTAGTAGAGAATGCTGTCTCCTTGGCCTTCAACTTCCAGATACTTTCACAGAGTAGTTTATGTCATGAGTGTCTGATGCCAAGCTCTTCCTGACAAAAATGAAGACTCAGGCTGTTTGTTTTCTTTTTGATGCAGGGGTGAACCTCGGCAGCAAATTAGCACCTTCCATGCAGCAAGCAGGAAGAAGGGGCCAGGGAGGAGCTTATGAAGTAGTTCGGGTCTCTTTCTTGAATGGAGCCCTCTGGGACCCCATGGGGAACATCCACTCAAAGGTCAGTTGTTTTGTTTTCTCGAAAATCATGTTAACTGCATTCATTTTCTTTTGTTCAAGCTTTGTCTTTGTTTTAATGTTGACTTTCTTCGTACAGAGTGAAATTTTGTAGAGGGACAGTCTTGATGAACAGCCCAGCGTCATTTACATCTGTTAAAAGTTACTTTTCAAACACACACCGGCGATAACATTTCCAGATAAACAGTTTGTGTGTGTGTTTCACTCGAGTGCTGGACATTTTTCTGTATTCTTGTCTATCTCAACATTTTGGTTTTATTGATTATTGGTAGAAACATGTTAAGTGACTTTTTCAAAAGTTTGTAATGAGTTTTAATGCAGTTTTGTGCTTTATGTTGATACATATTTTATTTGAGCCTTCTATGATGTAAAAGAATAATATCAAATTGAGCTATTAGCGATTAAATTTGATATTTCAATGAGTTTTAGGTGCTAAATCTACGCAACTTTCTTAAATTTCAGAACTTGTTGGAACAGTTGGGGAGTGATAAAAATCTATAGAAATATGAGCTCTTTGGAGAGATCATACAGATGGCTTTGTCCTTGTGTTATGTGGAACTATTTTTAGATTATTTTTCATAATAGAAAACAGATTTTTTTTTAAGAGCAGTTGAGATTGTGAAAATCCTCTGTGGGTTTCTGGAAGGGCTGCAGTGGGACACCTTTATGTGAGTAATGATAATATCATTTACGTCACTCATTTATTTTCTAGAGAGGCTCTCAGTTGAAAGTGAGCAATCAGAAAGGTAGGAGGTTTGGTTAAAGGATCCAAATGCCAAATCTACACTTTTTGAGTATTTCTGCTTCATGGAAACTATTGCAAATTTAATATACAACGTAGAAGTCACTCATGGTGGTATTGATGATGTTTCCTGGATGAAAAACTCAAAACATTAAAGAATATTTCATCATGCCATTAATCTGAAAAATTAGAAACGATATGATGGATGAAGAAAAGAGGAGTATATTATTTCAGAAAGTATGCCTTTAAAATATTTGTAGGTGCTAATTAATAACAAAAATATGAAATCATCTAAAATTTCTTGTGTGGTAGAAGCTGTTATGGAGGCTTTCCCTGATAGGGGGTTTGCCAAATTTAGCAAACAGAAGTACAGAAGGCCCCATTAACCTTGGACTTCAGATAAACAGTGAATTTTTTTTTTTATCAGCCTATCCCATGCAGTATTTGGGGTATTGTTGTTTCTTGAAATGCACATTTAACTGGTGTCCTATACTTTATCTGGCAACCCTACCTGGGGAGTGTGTCAGAGCAACCACCTGATGAGTGTTCTCAGCATGCCGTTGGAATGGACTGATTCAGATGGGCTCTGGTTTCTGACCCCCGGCTTCATGTCTCCTGCCAGCCAGCCATCTTGCAAACATCATGAGACACACCGGCACGTCTTCTACTTCTGGCCACACTTACAACCCAATGACTATGGGCCACCAGCACCATCTTTCTAGAAAATATAGAAAACCATTATTATCTGATCTCTGTCTCAGCTCCTCTGCAATTCTGCCTCCAAATTAGAACCATGCAGGTGGGAGGCACATGCCTAGGTCACTCAACTATTTAAGGGAATAGGGAATTAAGTGATTTGGGGAACAGCATTTTGTCATAGTGCCATGGGGCTCCTGAAATCAGCTTTATCACTATGTGATTACGATGTGTGCCCATATGTGGTAGTTAACCTCTAAGAGCCTGCCTGAAAAAGGGTGCATGTGACATGCCTGTACACGTGTGCCATAATTCTCCATGATGGAGCTGTGTGTACCTGTTGTGAGAACAGGGATTCTGGCTAATGGCGTATATGTGCATGTCTTTCCTTGTTATCAGATAGGACTGTCCACATTTTCATTTGAGACTGCATTAACAGAGTGTATCCTCAGGTATGCAAAACAGACATTCATGAATATTTTTGCTGCACAACTATGTCTGCTGTACCTTAGAATATGGAGTCGTAGATGGATGTTCCTGCCTTTCTGCTCCGCTATTTTATTCTTTGCTCTCCTGTATCTTTCTATTCAGCCAGTCTCTTTGAGAGTGGGATTCGTTTGAAGAAGGCCCAGGCATCTTCCTTTTTATCAAGTGTCCCCAGGGGAGTCTCATGAGCACACAAGATGAGAGGCTTTGCACTACTGGAAACTGCTGGAGTGCTGGTCAACCTGACTGGCTGATTTAGGCAAAAGTACTGTCACATTCCACATCCCCCCCTCCCTTCTGTGATTGAAATATATCTGGATGGGATACTATTAGGCCCTTTACAAATCAAGAATCAAGCCATCATTGCCACTGATAATTTACTTGCAAGAACCGAGGCAAGGAAAAAATGTGACCTTGCATGCATTGAAGAGCTTCCAGCATTTTCTTTGTTTGCTCGCTGTTGTTTTGGTCTATAACATGAGGATAAGCCTGTCTTCTTTCCTTACCCCTTAGGGTCCTTATAGGAATGAGATGAAACAATGGCTGTAAAATTACATTGGGAACTAAAACCTGCTACACAAATGTAAGGTGATACTGCATGTGTAAAGTGTTTTAAGGACCCGTCTCCAATTTCGTGTCTTGAAAAAAAAAAAACAAAACACCTAAGCCTGGACCCAGGGAAGGCACGTCAAGATGTGATTGATCAGGAGATGACCTCAGTTGAGCTCAGCCTTTGAATGCTCCGGGAAGTTTCCAACTTCCAGCTTTCTCACATGAGAATGAATATATGGAAATAGTGTGTGAAATGGAAAATAAAAAGGCAAATGGATTAGACAATGAAACCAGAGCTTCCCTTAGCATATTGTGGGTCTCAAATATCAAATATCAAATAGCAACTAATTACAATGACAGAAGTAGATTCTGCCCCATACACTGAAAGGAGCCTTGCTTCTCCTTCAAGTAACCATCTGTGTCAGCCCTTCCAAGGAAACTTCTCCTCACATGGGGGTGGGGGTGGGTGGGAGGGTGCTCGCCTCCTCCTGCATTCCCACCCCCCGCCCCCAGTAGCAGCCCCATCTCCCAGCACTCCCTCCCAACCACAGCTCTTGCCAAGGTCATAGGTAGCCTCCCAACTTCCAAAGCCAGCCCGTGCCTTTCATTCTGTGTCTTACTTATCTTGACAGTGATTCACTCTCCTTTGCAATTCTCACTTCCTTTGGCTCCTGAGACCCTGTTCTCTTGCTTTTCCTCATATGTTTCTAATTCTTGCTTTTTATTCCTCTTTTTGGCTTTGTCCTTTAACTGTTGGTTGCTGCTGACTTTCTTCTGACTGAGGGCTCCCACTGGCCATGTCATTCACTTCTGTGGCCTCACTGTCCCCCTAGAACAATAGGGGGGGCTGTTCACAGGAATGGCTACAGCAACGTTAGCCACCACCCCTCAACTCCTGCTGTGGGGGACATGCCCTGCCGAAAACATTTTATATGATGACCTCAGTATGTATTGTCTAAAATACATGGACTTAAAATCCACATCATTCACCTTTGCCTTCATTTCTGAGATTTGGTCCTGACATCCAGTGGATTTCAGGAGTCTCCAGTTGAAAGTTCCCAATTACTTTAAATACACTGTGCCCCAAAGTGGACACAGCCCCCTGTCCATCTTCTCTATTTAACAGCTCCTAGAGGATAAGACCGTCATCCCCTTTCCTCCTCAGATCATGAGGTTGGAGACATCTGTTGCGTCCACTGGCTCAGTACGTCCAGTGCAAGCAGAGCAGTTTGTTTGAGACACAGATCTAACCTGTCACTTTGCTGCTTCCCCGTCCCTTCAGAAGCCACCCATGATATCTGACTTCAAATCCAGGTACCTTGATGATGCCCAAGATACTTCATAGGCTGGGCTGTCCTAATGCTGAAGGCCCTGATCCACACCCCAGCTTGTCCTGGGCAGCCTGCTGCCTAAATATGCCATACTTGGCATGTGCTGTGTCCCTGACACTTGAAGCCCCAGCTTAAATTGTACCTTCTCTCTCTCTCTTTAATGTTTGTTTATTTTTGAGAGGGAGAGAGACAGCAAGTGGAGTTGAGAGAAAGAGAGAGAGAGAGAATCCAAAGCAGGCTCCAGGCTCTGAGCTGTCAGCACAGAGCCCAACACAGGGCTCGAACCCACAAACCATGAGATCATGACCTGAGCCGAAGTCAGATGCTGAACCAACTGAGCCCCCCAGGTGCCCCAAGTTGTACCTTCTCTTATGCTCATCTTGAGCTCTCCAGACAAATTGGTCCTTCTAGTGCCTTTGTCCTTGAAGACCCACACATCTCTGTGATATGCAGCCCCGCTATGCACACTCCTGACATGTGCAGATGGAGCTCACGCACAGGTGCTGACGACACAAAGTAGATCAAATGTCCATTCCCTGATCTCCCCCCACCCCCGGAGCATGAAGGGTGGGCATGAGGGTGTGTGGCTGCATCTGCTGCATCCTTAGTTCCTTGGATGGCAAGGCAGGGCAAGCTGCTCACTGCCTGGGAACAATGCTAGTTCTCTCACTTGGATATCATTTAATAGCAGGGCTGTTCAAAGAAAACCAACTCAACTATGTTCAACCCAAGAAAGAATGTTCTGGAGAGAAGACATGGCCATGCTGAACTTGCATAAAGCATGGAAACCACAAGGCATTTTGAAGGTCACTTTAGACTCTGCCTTAGGTACTGCTGCCCTCTGTGTTGTCTTTGGACCCCAGCCCCACACGATGTGGGACTCGGCTCTTTTGCTCTTCTGTGAAAGTAGTTTTCGTTGCTACTTTAGATTTCTATTTCTCCCACCAACCTGTGCCTTCCCTGGGGGCTGTAGCTTTATGCCCTCATCGCTTCATACAGCACTTGATATCTAGCGGAGCAAGGTCAACCACCTTTGTTGACTGGCTCTGGGTTTTCCTCCATGCCTGGGGCCCAGGTCACTCACTGGTATGAAGATGGCCTCTGCTGCTATGGGAGACAGAGCAGATAAGGGTCCACGTCTGTCCTTTATTCAGACACCAGAGGGTCTGCTGAGTTTGCAAACCACTCTCCAACGATGTCAACTTTTTAGATGTTCTGACCTCCCTTTAGCTACTATAGGGGTTTTGAAAGCAGGTAGAGGTCATTTAGAGCTTGGTAGAATGCTACATTTTTTTTTCACTTTTGTGGTTGCTAATGTCTTACCTGGAATAACTCCCCACATCATCTTTCTCTGTTCTAGGAGCGGTCCTGTTAACTCTACATGGGTGGGTTTACTGGCCAGCCCCATACAGAGTGATTTTCCCCTTCTCTAAGAGATTGTTCTGATAACTACAGGAGTTGCTGCACACCAGCCAGTGGTGTCTGCTTCTTGGCTGAGTAAGCTCAGTGGTTAGCCTTTCTGACTTCTTCTAGATCATTGAGCTTACATTGGGTTACAAGCTGGCCAATAGTGCTTCCTCTTTTTTTTTTTTAATATATTTTTTTATTTATTTCTAGGAGAGAGAGAGAGAGAGACAGCATGAGCAGGGGAAGGTCAGAGAGAGAGGGAGACACAGACTCTGAAATAGGCTCCAGGCTCTGAGCTGGCAGTCAGCACAGAGCCCGACGCGGGGCTCGAACCCACAAACCGCGAGATCATAAGCGAAAGTCGGACGCTTAGCCGACTAAGCCACCCAGGCGCCCCAATAGTGCTTCCTCTTAAAAATAGAATTGTTGGGGCGCCTGGGTGGCTTAGTCAGTTAAGCGTCCGACTTTCGCTTGGGTCATGATCTCGCGGTTCATGGGTTCGAGCCCCGCGTCGGGCTCTGTGCTGACTGCCAGCTCAGAGCCTGGAGCCTGTTTCAGTCTGTGACACCCTCTCTCTCTGACCCTCCCCTGCTCATGCTGTCTCTCTCTCTCCTAGAAATAAATAAAACATTTAAAAAAAAAAAGAATTGTTAAGGGGCACCTTGGTGGCCCAGTTGGTTAAGCGACTGACTTCGGCTTGGGTCATGATCTCACAGTTCATGAGTTCAAGCCCCACGTCGGACTCTGTGCTGACAGTTTGGAGCCTGGAGCCTGCTTGGGATTCTGTGTCTCCTTCTCTCTCTCTGCCCCTCCCCCACTCACGCTTTGTCTTTCTTACTGTCAATAAAAAAATAGAATTGTTAAAATACCTATTGTGGAGCTTTTGTTAAGAAATGCATTATTTCCAGACTGCACAGTCTCCTAGGATGATCAGTACCCCTGACTTCCAACCACTTAACTCCCGCTGGACCCCCAACCTCAGGTCTTGCTTGACAGTCCCTGTGAGACTATGTCAGCACAAGGAGGCTGCTACAGGCACAGGAAGGGCTCCTATTTCGGCCTCACATAACCCTCCCAGCCAAGACCATGCCCAACCTGCTGGGAGAGAAGGACTAGAGAGGTAAGAGCTGACACCTGTGTGTCTTTGGGAGCTCACATGTCTTCAAGGATCAATGCCACGTACAGCAGAAGGAGAAAGGTGTTGGGACATGCAGAAATGGATCCAGACTCCTGCACAGCCTCCGTGTTGCTGTATAACGTTGGGCCAGTGACTAGCTTGGCTGAGCCTGTTTCCTCCTCCATAAACGGGATGGTAATATATACCTTGCTGGCTGACGCAGCACCCTCGCCATGCTGAGTAAGGGTTGGCCTCTTCGCTTTATCCTAACTCATTCTGGGCTTTCTGAAAGGGCTTCTCAATGTCAGCACTGTTGCCAGGGGGGCTGGGTGGTTCTTCGTTGTGTGTGCAGGGGGCGGGGGCCGTCCTGTGTGCTATAGGGTGTTCAGCGTCCCTAGGCTCTACTCAGTAGTGCCTTCCCCTGCATTCATCTCAACTCCAAATGTCCCCTGAAGGGGGAGGTGGTGAAAACTCGCCCCTTAAGAGCCACGGCACTGGAGGAAAGACTGGGAAGGATAAGGACAGTTAGTAAGAACCTTCCCTTGACTTCGGATGGCGCTAGACCCAAGGCTAGTAATCCTGTGAAGAGCGAGGCAGCTGTGTGGGCCCCCCGCTTCTGTCTCAGCTGCTCAGCTCTGCCCTTGTAGCGTTAAGGCAGCCCTGGACAACACCTAAACCGTCGGGCATGGCCGTGTTCTAATAAAACTTATCTGTGGACATTGAAATTTGAATTTAACCTAATAGTCTCCTTTAAAAAACCCCAAACATTTAGCAATGTAAAACCATTCTTAGCTGACAGGCAGTGGGCTACATTTGGCCCGCGGGCTGCTGTTTGCGACCCCAGATGTCCATGCAATACATACTCCCCACCGCATGTCCCCGGCGGCCCGGACGGGTGGGTGTAGTGCACATTTGCAGACCAGGGTATGGAAACGGGAAGTGGCCCATCTAGCAGTGGAGCCCAGATCCATCAGATCCTGAGGTCTTGCATTCTTTCCTAGGTGCCCTGCTGTCCCCTCCACCCCCCCCCCCAAGAAAAATCTTCAGGCTTTTCCCCCTGTGCGTCATATCAGGACTGGCTCCGAAATCCAGACTCTGGAGTCACAGCTCAGAGGGCAGGCTGCTCTCCTGCTGTCCCACCACCAAGGTAGCTCTGACTGGAGGTGTGAGTGCGGATCCCGTCCCTCCAGGGCATTTCTGTTCAGCTTACCCTTCAGCCGACACATGGCAAGGGCGGAGCAGGCCAAGGTCTGGTGCTTGGTTTAGCTGTGTCCCCACCACCACCTTAGGGAGCGTGCCTCTCAGGCAGGGAGAGGCTCTGGGATGTCATTTCCACATGGCTGGCTAACTCACTTAGGTCTTGTGACCTCTTAGCAAGGCCCTAGTGCCATTGATTTTAAAATCGGCTGTTGAATCAAGTATCCCTTCCGTTTCAGCCATTTCCCCCTTCGCCTCAGACCCCTAGCGTCATCACAGACCTGGGAGGTTTGAAAATATATTTTAAAATAATAAATTTATGGGGCACCTGGGTGGCTCAGTTGGTTAGGTGTCCAGCTTCGGCTCAGGTCATGATCTCATGGTTTGTGGATTCGAACCCCACATCGGGCTCTGTGCCGACAGCTCAGAGCCTGGAGCCTGCTTAGGATTCTGTGCCTCCCTCTCTCTCTGCCCCTCCCCTGCTCATACTCTGTCTCTCTTTCTCAAAAATAAATAAATGTTTAAAAAAAACAAGCAGGTAATACTAGTGGATGGAGTGGTTTGCATTGTTTAAAAAGAGTTACAACAGGGGCGCCTGGGTGGCTTAGTCGGTTAAGCGTCCAACTTTCGCTTGGGTCATGATCTCGCGGTTCGTAGGTTCGAGCCCCGCGTCGGGCTCTGTGCTGACTGCCAGCTCAGAGCCTGGAGCCTGTTTCAGCCTGTGACTCCCTCTCTCTCTGACCCTCCCCTGCTCATGCTCTCTCTCTCCTAAAAATAAATAAAACATTAAAAAAATAATAAAAAAATAAAAAAAAATAAAAAGAGTTACAACATTCTGTTGCTTTATGATTCTTAGGTGAGACTCTCCGTGTTTGACTGACAGGTGGGGCATATAGCTGCTTGGTATGAGGAGGAAAGGAGTCTGATGACTTCTGTTTTCTGGTTTTCACTGCATTCTTCCATGCACATGTGTCAGCCGTGTTCCAGGTCCTAGGTCAAGTTCTGGGTCAAGTTCCTGTATTACATGGATGCGTGAGCCTCCATCTGCCCTTGAGCAGCTCACAGATGAATGAGCTAACAACATTTATAGTAAATTTAAACAAGTACTTAATAAGAGATATGTGCTTTTTAAAATAAGTGGCTTTAGAGTTATTATAGATTTACTGAAACATTGCAAAGATATACAGAGAGCCCCGTGTACCCCACACCTAGCTTTCCCTGTAATTCACATTTATATTAGTATTACACATTTGTAACAATTCATGATACATGGCTTTTTTAGATTTTAACCTGAACTCTTTCACTAAAAGGAAAGTGAAGGAGTGAGGACATTTGGAAGAAAATAAAATTTCTAGAAAGGCTGATGATTTCTTTTTATTTAATTGTTTGTTTATAATATTTATTTTTGAGAGATTGAGATAGAGAGAGAGAGGTACAGAGGATCCAAAGCAGGCTCTGCGCTGACAGCATAGAACCCAGTGTGGGTCTCGAACTCACAAACTGCAAGATCGTGACCCGAGCCAACTGATCGTGATGCTCAACCGACTGAGTCACCCAGGTGCCCAGAGAAAGAGTAATGATTTTTAAATCATAGTTTAGACGAAAGAGAATATCTCCCCAAGAGAGACTTCCATGTGTATCAATGTTGTGTTTAATGATCTTACATCCTGTGAAGGCTGAATACTCCCTCACTTATGTGTTTACTCTGGAATTTCTCGTAAGTTACAATATAACGGTGGTTCCTTCCCAGTCGTTCACTAAACAGTCATGTTGGTGATGATGGTTCATTCAACCGAAGTTTGAAGTTCAGATTTTTTAAAAAGTTTACTTATATATTTGGGGGGGGGGGGAGAGAGAGAGAGAGAGAGAGAGAGAGAGAGAATGTACATGTGCAAGTGGGGAAGGAGCAGAGTAAGAGGGAGAGGTAGAATCCCAAGCAGGCTCCACACTGACCCAGCACAGAGCCCGGCCTGGGGCTCCATCTCATGAACTGTGAAATCATGACCTGAGCTGAAATCAAGAATCGGACTCTTAACTGACTGAGCCACCCAGGCAGCCCATAAAGTGCAGAGTTTTTAAAAATTCTGTTTGTCTTTAAAAAGTGAGAAATCTTTTTAAACTTATCGCAAGAGTGCCTACAACTGAGTACACAAAATCGTGTGAAAAACAACTGAATACAGTGCTATTATGTGATTGTAACATAATAACTGTAGAGAGAGCTTGTGTGAAATTTTCGTCTTATATTGATGTAATGTGCTCTGGACCCCCCCGATTCTCGCATGCTGCTTATAAGCATCAGGTATGTGTTTCTGAGTGGGGCTCACCAGTATTTTATAACTGCTTTGTCATTTTTGCCCGCCGAAAGAGAAAATATTTTAATTAACTTTTAGCTAAAGTTAAACTTTAGAAGGAAACAAATCATTTTAATATCTAAGAGTTTTCACCCCGTACCCCAAGTACCAAGTTTTGTCCCCTTGAGGGCAATATCTACCTACTGAGAACATGTGATGGGCACCATATGTAAATGGGCAAAAGGAAATGGATGTCTCCCCAGACTTCACATATTTATAGAAATCTGCCCATTGGAGATTTGGGGCAGGTAAGAGGAAAAGTTGATTTCTCCCTCTCTCAAAGTCTGTTCTGGCTGGACTTTTTAAAGTAAGTGTTTTATGTGAGAACGTTTTCAGATTTATAGGAAAATTGCAAAGAGAGTGCGGAGGTCCCACATATCTCACCCGATTTCCCCCCACTTGTTACCTCTTGCAACAGTGCTTCTGTCACAATTAAAGAACCAATATTGGTACATTATTACTAACTGAAGTCCCTACCTTATTCACAGTGTCTTAGTTTTTTTACCTAATGGCCTTTTTCTGTTCTAAGATCCCATCCAGGAGACCACATTACATTTACTCATTGTATCTTGCCACTTGGCTGTGCCAATTTCTTAGACTTTATGTTTTTGACAATATTGATAGTTTTGAGAAGTTCTGGTCAGGGATTTTGTAGAACATTCCTCATCTGGGGTTTGTCTGATATTTTTTCTCATGATTGAGTTGGGCTTACCATGATTGGAGAGGAGACCCCAGAGGTCAAGTACTATTCTTGTTACACCATAGCAAGTGCTATCAACAGGTCTTATCACTGTTGATATTGACCCTGATCGTCTGTCTGGCTGAAGTCATGTTTGTCAGGTGTGTCTCCCTTACATACCGGATTCTTTGGAAGGAAGTCACTGGGCACATCTCATGCTCAAAGGAGTTCTGCTCCACCTCTTAGAGGGTAAAGTGGACGCATAGATTATTTCTAATTCTCCTATAGGTGAGATTTGTTTTCCTCTCCTTCTTCTTTATTTAATTATTTATCTGTATCAGGAGGGACTCATGGATATTCATAGTTTGGTTTGTAACCCAAAACTATTTTATTTGTTGCTGTTCACATTGTCCCTGCTTTGGCCATTGGGAGCTCTTTCAGCTAGCTCCTGGGTCCCTTTGACATGTTCTCAGGAGAGAGAGAGAGAGAGAGAGAGAGAGTGTGTGTGTGTGTGTGTGTTCTCACTCCCTTACTTTCTGTCACTATAAGAAGCACTAGGTCTGTCTTATATACTTCCTGCCCAGTCCTAAAATCAGCCATTTCCCCACAGAGCCCTGGCTCAGTGGAGAATGGTATTAGACATCAAGATCTGGGCCCTGGGTGTGCTCAGCTGTATTGCTGTATCACTTCTTGGTCTTCTTAGCTGACAGAGTAAGGAAATAGTTGTGTGTGTTCCTGGTAAATTTTAAGGAAACAGACTTCAAATTCTAGCTCACGCCTGAGACACACCATACCTTTTCACACAATATTTTTAATTCTAAAAATTGTATAAGAGAAAATGCCCCAGGAGTTTGGCTTTTTGTGGCTATAACTATGCAGGCAAAACCAAAGAACGGCTATTATCAATATCCTCCATCAATCCTTGAGAATCAAACCTAATCATTAAGTCCCTTTCCCTAAAATGTTATTTTAAAAAATGAATGCCTGACTCTCCAGCAGTTGACCTAATTTTGGCTTTTCAGATTCCCTGAGTTGCTCCCTCCTTAAAGGCTGTCTTTCTGCTAATTACTGGAAATTAATTCAACCTTTCCCTAAAAGTGGCACTCAAAAAGATTTTATTCATCTGGCGTAACTGTTTTTCATATGCAATTTGTACTCACTGAAGGTACTGAGGGTCCTTTCGCTTGAACCTACTAATTTTCCAAGCATATAATTTAAAGACATGGTCATAAGCCCAAAACGGAGTTGGTGAGAGCACAGGTAATGAGCCCAGGGTTGTAGATTATGTGTCTGTTAGGATTCTCCATTCCCGTGGGACCCATTAGCTTGGCTCTACTACCTGGCCTTCCTGGCATGTGTTAGCCCCATGGCATCTCACAGGGGCCACCCCTGAAGGTATGAGGACAGATGGCCCAAATTTGGAAACATTAGGCATGTGCTATTCCCCTCACTGCTGGGTTGGCAGGGCTACATTAGTATATGCGGGCAACCTATTTCACATCCGTGTTTCCCAAACATCGATCGCCCATGATCTATGTGAACGATTTCAGATGAATTGTAGAAACAGCCACACTTTAGAGTTTGTTTCTTTCTTTCCTCCTTCCAATAGATGCTCATTGAGTACCTCATCAGGAGTGCTGTGCACAGTTGTGCAAATTAAGCCCTACCTCACTTGTGGGGGAGGGGAGCATCAGACCCCCAGAGATGACCCGTGACAGTCTATCAGCTCAGCGGCTGAGCATGGTGGCCCCGCCAGGAACAAGCCCCATCTGGTAGAATTCCATCTGAGAGTTGTGACGTATCACTTTTGAGGGGAAAAATTTTACCGAGTAAACATTTTCTTTTCCTGAGTTCTTTCTGTTTACTCATTTAATCAGCAAGAAGTTATTGAGAATCCCTCACATTCCAGGCCCCGTGCTGGATGCTGGAGATTTTGTTTTTTTGTAATGCATTAAAAACTGGCCATTTCCTGGCAGAGCCACTGTGAAGCTTGCTCATGCAGAGCTCTAGGAGATGAAGCACAAGTAAGAGTTGAGAGCCCACGAAGGGGTAGAGAATTCTCTTGTGGCTCCTTTGAAATCTAGTGCCTTCTTTTAGAGTTCATAAGAAGACCACTGAGCATATGATCTCTGGACGTGCCTGTTCAGCTGATAGGAATGTGTTTGCATCGCCCGAAGTTGTCGTGTCTTACGCAGGCTACATGGGAAGCCATGCGCTTCCCGGGAGTTGTTGGTCGGCCTGGCTGGCCTGGCACTGACCACCTCTCTGCATGTCTCTGCTCATCGGGAGCCTGGAGAGCAGGCACTTGTGGGATTGCAGATTTCACATCTGAGCTGTTTTGGGGAGAGTGAGGAATTCCAGGTCCGTAGACCTGCCTTCCAACCTGAGTAAGGGGAAGAGGGAGCAGTCCTGGGGGAGTCCCAGAGCCGAGGGTGTCCAGCCTGCTGTTTCATTGGTTGGTATCAGGGCCTCGCCTGGTTCAGTCTGGAGGCATTTCTGGGAATGCAGCTGCCACGGGAAGGGCCTGTAATGGGCATATTCCACAAAGCGGCCGCCCTCCAAGGTCCCAGGGTGCCACTACGATTCCCATCTCCCTCCCAGGTGCCCAGGCAGCATCTGAAGAAGCTGTCAGTTGGGAAGGACAGAAACGGTGTCCCGAAGTCACTTACAAAGCGTCAAGTGTATTTTTGTCACTTACGACAGACAGGAACACAGAGATGTTCTCCGGGCCCCGGGGAGCATTCCCGGAAGAGAGCTGGCAGGTGGGGAAGTGAGTTGGGGAGGCTTTAAAGATCTTTTCCTATAAAATAGATGTCCAGAAGCTGTGGAAATGCATGTCTTTAGTTAGGTAAATACCCCCAAAGACGACACACGTACGTTTCTCAGTGAAATGTTACCAGCCACCACCCGTGTTGGTGGATTCCAGGAATCCGGGCACACGCAGAACTGGCCGGTCGCGCTCATTAACCTCGGAGATACCTCCTCTCAAGAAATTCCTACGGTCGTGACAGATGAATTTAACTATTTTATTTGAAGCTGCCGAGGCTGGAGGAGCTTGCCTTCAGATTTCCTTGCTTGTATTTCTGAATCACATGGGAAGAAGCAGGAAGTGACAGGCTCTAGCATCTGTGCAAACTGAGGAAGCCTGTGGAAACCCTCCCTGCCCATTTCCTTCTGTACAGAGGATCCTGGTTGAGATTTGGAACCATGCTCTGCATTGCCCATGTTCAGAGTGGCAAATTGTAGTTTTTTCTGTTTGCTTTTGCAAACTACTCTTTTTAAAAAATTTATAATGTTTATTTTTGAAAGAGAGAGAGAGCAAGAGTGAGCAGGTGAGGGGCAGAGAGAGAGGGGGACAGAGGTGGGCTCTGTGCTGATAGTGGAGAGCCTGATGTGGGGCTTGAACTCCCTAACTATGAGATCATGACCTGAGATGAAGTCGGACACTTAACCACTGAGCCCCCCAGGAGCCCCTCAAATGACTCTTAAATACCTATAGCAGATAAGGCACTCTCTGGATTGGGGTTTTCAGATTATGCAGGGCCTTGAATGCCATGCTAAGGAGGTTGGGATTCCATTCCAAAGGCAGTGGAAAGCCACTGATGATCTTGAGCAGTCAAGCGACATTTGGGGCAGTGGTTTTAGAAGCGATTTGAGATAGAGAATCATTTTAGGAAAGAAAGCGGTGGCAAGGCTGGAGATAGGTTATGCTAGAGACAGAATGCAGGTGCCAGGCCTGTGAGCAGACCAGAGCGGGAGCTGGTGGAGGGGCTCTGGCTCTCTGCATAGCCCCTCAGCAGCCCTGAGGCCATCAAAGCTCACAGGTTGGCTGTCCTTGCTCTGTGACCTTTGGGAAGTTACCTTTGCTTCCCCATTAAAATCAGGAACCCCAAAAAAGTACCTGTTTGAGAGAGTTATTGCTAAGCTAGCGTTTAAGTGTGTACTACATGCTAAGATTCAATGTGCTTATCATTATTATTGTGTATATTTCCCGTGCCATGGAATGTTCTCAGAAACCTAGTTTTCAGTGGCACGTGCTGCAGTAGCATCTTAGTGGATCCTTCACTCTCTGGCCCCTCAAATCCACCCTAACTGTGTAGAATGAGTGTTTCTCCAACACAAATCTGGATGTGTCTTAGAGCTGTTTAAAGACCGTCAGTGACTCCTCACTTCTCTCAGAATAAGACCCACACCTTCGGGGGGGGGGGGCGATGCATCTGTCCATGATCTGAGCCCCCTCCGTCTTCCTCAAGCTGTGCTTCACCTACAGGTTCCTGATGGCTTTCCAGAGGCTCAGTTTCCCGCCTCTGCTCTGCAGGGTTTCTGCACTCTCCTTCCTTCCCTGCCCTAGGACCAACCTCACCTACCACATCTGGTCTCCATTTTCCTGGACAGATCTCAGAAGTTACCGTTTATGGTTGGTGCCATAGACCGAATGCTTGTTTCTCCAAAAGTTGCATGCTGAAGCCCTAACCCCCTGTGTGATGGCCTTTGGAGGTAGGGCCTTTGGGAGTTGATGAGGTGTAGATGATGCCAGGAGGGTGGGGCCCCAAGGATGGGACTTGTGTCCTTATAGGAGGAGGAAGAGACCAGAGCTTTCTCTCTCCCCTGTGAGGACAGGGTGATAACGTGACCATCTGCAAGCCAGGGGAAGAGCCCTCACCAGCCATGCTGACACCCTTATCTTGGACTTCCAGCCTCCAGAACCATGGGGAATGAATATCTGTTGTTTAAGCAGCCCTGTCTGTAAGCAGAATAAGATGGTGGTTTTCCTGAACTCCTCACATACACAACCCCTTGTCACCCTCTGGTTGGCTGCCAGGAACCCGGTCAGTACCCCCATCATGGCGCACGTTACCCAGGCACTCAGTCAGTACCCCCATCATGGAATGTGCTATCCACACATAACCATTGATGTTCTTATTGGTTTCCTGGGCAAAGTGTGAAATCTTTAAGGGCAGATCCTGCATCCTGCTCATATCACTATCTTCAGAGTCTCTTGGTACTTGGTACATAGAAGGTTCCCAAAGATGTTTGAATTAATATTTATAAGAGTCCCTCATTTTTCAATTATTCCATTTCATTTACTTTTATCTTGACTTTTGTTTTGGTCTAGTGCTTTTTCATTTAGGTTTGATGAATGCTACAAAAGATAAAAAATCATTTTCGTAAATAGTTTCACAATCAAGGATCTCCCTCCAGTACTTGCATTGTCAAATGATTGAAAATGTTACTATAAACAATGGGCTTTCAGGCAGGTTTATTTTTCCCAGAAATATATATGTAGGATCTCTTGATTGATTCCGATGTGTCCCAGTTTGTAAGTGGATGGTGCTCCCAGTTTGTCCAAAATGAAGAGTGGAGCCTTTTCAGGGGTAGCCCCATTGAGATGATGCTCTAAACAGAAGCCAGACTTTGGCCTGCAGCCCAAGACCTTACCCCTGCTCTATCCTCTCTGCATGAAAACCCTCTTTAGAACTCCTGCTTCCTGCCTGGACTCTCTGCTTTGCCTCACCTGGGATATCTAGTCTCCTATGCAGCAATCAGACTAGCTCTCCTGCCCCCATATTCCTGAAACTTCTGTTCCCACCCCTCTTTTCAGACTTGGCTCCCTCCTTACCCACCTCTCTGGTGGCCCCAAGGAGGTGCCGCAAATGTCAGCCCCTCTATTTGAAGCTCTGGGATTGGAATCCTCTGGGATTCCATCTGTAAGAGCCATAGGAACCCTCCTGGGAATGGCTATTCCTGACCTCCGTCCGTGAGGCCCTCCATCGCCCATCTGATCACTGCTGGGAGAGCCTTTTCTCAGAACTGCCTTAGACCTACCTCTTTAGGGAAGGCTTCCCTGACCATCTCATTTAAATAGGTACATACTCTGTTGGTTGCTGCAATTGCTCTGTTTCTTTCACACTGTGCCTCACCATTTTATTAATCTGCTTGTATATCTGCCTCCCTAACCAGACTGTCTGTTCTAAGAGGATGGAGACATATGTACTAATGATATCTGGACGGATAGATGAGGGAGAAGGGGTAGACAGATAGAAGGGGAATAGATGGGGGTGGAGAAGGCCAACCCCTTGAAGCAGATGGTGTTGATGAGACCTCTGTGTTCTCTGTCTCCCTTTTGTATAGTCGTCTTGGGCATCCAGCCATTCCTTACAAGATATTATTGTCCTTCTGTTTCGAGGGAGGGAGATGTTGCCCCCACTTAGTGTATTTTGAATTTTCTAAATTGAATTTCCTAAACTGGTTTTGTGAGAGCCAACTTCCCATGTTACCCTCACCCTTCTGAAGCGCCCTCCCACACTGAGTCAGTGTTAGTCTGTGTCACCAATGGAATTAGACAGTAGTGACATCATGTGACTTCACACTTTTCACCTTGGCCTTGCGGACCACTTTGGAGGAAGCCAGCTGCCAAGCCCTGAAGATATTTAAGCATCCCTGTGGAGAGAGCCACGTGGAGAGGTGTGTCATCTGGCTGACAGGCAGCACCAACGGCCAGGTGTGTGAGTGCGCCATCTTAAAGTGGGTTCTCCAGCCCCAGCCAAGCCTTCAGGTGATGGCAGCCCTCGCTGACATCTGACCGCACCCTCATGAGACACCCCAACATAGAATCTCTCAGCTAAGTTGAGCCAAGTTTCTACCCACAGAAACTATAAGTAGCGAGCTAAAATACCGTCTTCAATCGCACACAAGTAGTGCCTCCCACGTAAAAGGGAAGCAAGTAACGAATGAAAAAGGGTCAACCGAAAGGGAAAGGAGAGAAGACGACACCGAGTTCAAAGACTTGACAGCAAATCCCCGTTCCTGACCATGCATCCACACAGGTGCAAGTGTGTGTGAACGTGGCCTGCCACAAGAGGGCGTGGCTCATGGTTTGTGAGAAACTAAGTTGTGCTGATCCCAACAGGATTGATGAAACTGTTTGAAGACAAGAAAGCTGCTTGTTACGGGGAGAAAAGGCTAAAGTAACAAACAGATCAAGTGTTTAAGGAAGGCGGCCACGATCTTGGTCTCATGTTTGGCTTATTTTTTAGATTTACTTACAAAGAATTCAGAGTTAGAACCTAAGAAGAGGTTTCTGTGTGTGTTTTCCTCCTCCTTGGGGTTCCTCACCATAGGCACGCCTCCTCCCTGAAGCCTTCCCTGACCACCCAGGCTCTGCTGACCCCACAGTCTCTGAATCCCTCAACCATGTGGTCAAGACCACCCAGGCTGCACATAGTGCTTCTCCTTTGGTATTTGTGTGTTGAGTTGAGACCATGATCTAAATTCAGCCACATTCATCCAGAGGCACAACCAGATGCTGGAACCACACCCACCATGGGGAGATTGAGGAGGGCCCCAAACCCAATGCATGTGGGATCTTAACATTTCAGGGGTACAGCTCAGAGAAGGCTTCCTGGAGGTTTTTGTCTTGCACTGAACCTCAGGGTGGACAGGCACCCCCTGAAGGCAAGAACCTCATCTTTTTAAGATACATATTTTTATGTTTTTTAGGATACACAGTAGGTGCTGAGCAAAATCATAGTAGTCTTCTCTTCATAGCACACAGTTTCACATTTTGATCCCTCTTCCCCAAACAGACATAATTCAGCTCTTGATAAATTTCCTGGGCACATGCTACTTTGCATTATAGCCTTACACCTTTATTAATGGAGTCAAGTTTTTTATAGCTTCCTTTTGAAAATGAGATGGGGCATCCCCAGTGGTGATTTACAATCAAAGACAATGTCAAGGAATTTATAATTTTTGGAGTTAACCCCCAGTTTCCGCCTTTCTGTCCCTGCCTCAGCCACCAGCCGTCTCAGAGGCAGCTGATGGCTCATAGGATTGCTTTTTCACCGTGGATTTGCTGGGTAACTGTTGCAGACTGGCTTGACCCTACCACTTGCCTGGAACAGCTTTTGGCAAGGTCAGCAATAGCATCAGTGAATTCCGTGCCCTTCTCTTAGTCTGTGAGGTTTTTAGCTTCTTGGTATTTGTAGTTGGTGATCTCTTTCTCTTCCACCTGCTGCCCTCTGGATTTCCGGGTCCCCGGTTTTCCTTATTCTCATCCTACCTCCCTCACTGTTCCTGTTCTTCCCCACCGGCCTTCCGAATCTATGCAGTTCCCAAGGCTCTGTCTTTTGCCTACTTGCGCTCATGGCATTCTCTCTCTAGAACCCCTCACCATCTCGAGGGGTGCTGCCTTCACCTTCATTCATGTGACAAAGTCCTCACCACCAGCTCTGATTTTCTGCATGATTCAGATCCCTATTTCCAACTGTCTTAGATCATTTCAGTCTGGACATTACGCCATTCTCTCCAGCTGCTAGCCCTCAAAAGTGAATTTTTTTGCTTCCTCTTGAAAGCTGAGTGGCTTGCTGAAGTCCATATTTGGCTTGTGACACGGCCAATTCCTAAACATGGATTCCCACCTCGTGTAATACAGTAGGAGCCCTTTAACTATGTCTCCACCCTCAGCACCCACTCACCATCTAGCCTCTGTCTGAGAATGGACTGTAGCTGCGAAGGACAATCCACTGTTGCAAATTGCCTGATGAACAAACAGACTCTTGGTTTTGAGTGACAGAAAACCAACTAAAGCCTGCTTACATTAAACAGGAATGATTTTTTTAATTTCCCAAACTGAAAAGTCTTGGGGGTATTTCCTGGCTTCAATCCAGGGATTCAGTCAATGTCCTCAAGATTGGCATTTATTCTCTACATCTCTTACGCCTTCCTGTTAGCTTTGTTTTGAGAGAGGCCTTAACTTCACAGTAGTAAGATGTCTACCAACAACTCCAGTCTTATACCCCCTTCTCTGCCACCCCAGCTGCAGACATTCTCATCCTCTGCAATGTAAGTAAGAGTCCTCAAATTGAGCCTCTGAGAACTAATTTGGGTTATGTGTCAACTTTGGGAATGATCAGTGTGGCCAGAGCATGGAATAAGTGACTAATAAAGCCTGGGCCATTTGTTCACCTTTGGCATGGGGAGGAGGAGATAGTCAACCATAATCCCAAGGACTGAATGGGAGAGTGGTGATTCCCCCAAAGAACCCTGGGTTCTGGGACTGTATGAGAGGAGAATGGAAGACAAGCAGGAAAAAAATGGCAACCGTCTACTCAACTGTATAAATGCAGCTCTGCAGTTATCTCAGATGAGGCTTCATGACAGCTGACATGCATCATTCTTGGGCTTGTAAGTGATGAGGTCTGACCTTCAGCTATGGATATAATATTAAAAGAACATCAACATGTCACAGCTGTTATTTTCGGTTGCTAACTATGAGATAATAATGCTGCTTATCTGAGAAGAGATGTTGCAGTGCCCTCCACGATAAAGTACACCAGGCATCAGTCAATTTGTGGAGGATATTTGTGAACTTCTAAGATATAGTTTGAGGGCGTTTCCTTGCATACAAAATTAACATTTGAAAAAAGTAGCCAAAATAGTCCTTACTCGAAACTTGAATTAATTTCTTTTTTTAAATAGTTTATTGTCAAGTTGGTTTCCATACAACACCCAGTGCTCATCCCCACAAGTGCCCTCCTCCATGCCCATCTCCCCCCTTCCCCTCCCTCCCACTCCCATCAGTCCTCAGCTTGTTCTCAGCATTCAACAATGACCATATACAAGTTTACTTTTGTACTCTCTGTTAAAAAATAAGTCAATCAGTAGTGAAAGTAAAATTTCACTACTGGGGATGTTTAAAGTAGTCAAGAAAAGGTTTGTGTTGTTGAAAATTTCCTTGACTTCAGGAATGTAAATTTTCGTGTAAGTTCTGGTGTAGTTTAGGAGGCTGGGGTAAAGAGTTGGAAAGGCAGGATAAAATTTTCCATGTACTCATGGTGCTTCAGAGACGAGATCCAGCAAAAGGAATGAAGTTTGCAACAATCATATGATTATTTTCCCTCTCATGCCAGATTTTAAATTTTCATTGGTAAGGAAGCTAAAGAGGAACCTTCAAAACTCCAAAAGATGGAAAGGAACCTCTTCTACAGTCTTTCAGGGTCAAGAGGACAAGCACCCTCCAGACTCTCCATCAGAAGCCTAGGAAGGTCACTCTCAAGACATAGGCAATAAATGGAGGTAGGCTGGGTCTTATTAACAGTGCAACTCAATTCCTGACAGGTGAGAGACTGATTACATTGTTCAAGCTGCCCTCTCCCTGAAAAATATCATCTGGAGCCTCCATGGTACTTTGATCTACAGTAGCTGTCATGAAATAAAAATTGACTAGACATGCAAAAAGAAGCCAGAAATTGTGACTGACAATCAGAAAACACAAATAAACAATAAAAACAGTGTAATGAGTGATCCGGATATTAGAGTTAGTTGAGAAAGACTTAAAAATAATTAGGATTGGTATGTTTAAAAAAGAAAAAGCTAAAAATGGAGAAAAATATGTAGAGATTCAACAACTTGGAATATACAAAATAAATGGACATTCTTTGAAGAAAGCAATATCTAAAGTATTCATTGGAAAGTTTAACAGCAGAATGCAAACAGAAGAAGTTAAGAATAGCGAACTTGAAGACAGAGAAATAAAAGAAAATGAAACACAGATAAAGACAAATGGAAAGAACATAACTTAGCATATATAACAGCCGAAAGTCTAACTTGCATGTACTAGGTATCCCATAAGGAAAGGAGAGAGAGACTGGGGCAGAGCATCATCTAAAGAAATAGCTGAGAATTTTTCAGAAGTGATGAGAATAAGCCCATACTTTCTAGAAGCTCAATCCAGCTAAGTTTCAATGAAGATAAATACAAAGCAAACCCCATCAAACTGTTGAAAATTAAAGAAAATCTTTCAAACATCCAGAGGAGCAAAGACTTTCAAAGGAGCGACATTAAGACTTACAACTGACTTTGAAATGGAAATATGCTAGCAAGAAGAAAATGAGAAGACATCTTGAGGTGGCAGAAAGTAAGAAAAACTGCCAACCTACAGTCCAACCCACTGAAAATGTTCTTCAAAAATGAATGAGAAACAAAAATGTTTAAAGACCAAACAGGTAATAAAACTCCTCTCCAACAGACTCAGATTCCAAGACTCATATTCCAAGGATATGCTTCAGGTTGAAAGAAAATGGACCCAGATATAAGCATAGAACCAAAGAAAGAGCAAAGAACATGAGAGAATAAATATGTTGGTAAATCTAAAAAGCACTGATTGTTTTAAACAATAATAACAAGATGTTAGGGATTTACAACATATGTAGAAGTGAATCATATGATACCAGTCATACAATGGGAAAAACACATGATATTAAATTGTTGTGGTATTTTTGCATGGTTCTGAAAACAGTAAAGTCTATTTTAAGATCTAGTGTAGTAAGTCTAGGATGCAGATTTTAATCTCCAATGTAATCACCAAAAGTATAATGCAAAAAATATAAGACGCTATTAGAGGAGAAAAATAGAATAGAAAAAACACATTCATTTTTTAAAGGGAAGGAGAAATAAGGGAACAAAATGCTAATGGGACAAGAAAATAAATAGAAGGAAGGTAAACTAAAACTCATTTTGTCAGCAATTATATTAAAATTAAATGGGCAAATTAAAAAACAAAGATTGCTGGATGGAATTAAGAACACAAACTCTGCAAATGTGATTTACAATATATACTCTTTAAGTGCCAATACGTATAGAAATATAGGAATTTCTATAGAAATAAAGGAAAAGGATGAAAAATACATATGCTGTGCACTTACCAAAATAAAGCCGACCAGTTGTAATAATATCAAATATATTAATATTTTAAAAAATTAGAGAGTGAGTGAGTGCAGGGGGGAGACAGAGAGGCAGACACAGAATCTGAAGCAGGTTTCCAGGCTCCGAGCTGTCAGCACTGAGCTCAACATGGGGCTGGATCTCATGGACTGTGAGATCATGACCTGAGCTGAAGTTGGACGCTTAACCAACTGAGCCATCCAAGTGCCCCTCAAATATACTAGATTTAAGACAAGGAGCATACTTAGAAGTGAAGAGAGACATTCATGATGAAAAATGTGTCAATTAACCTGTCATAATTCTATGTGGAATCCTTTTCCTTCAAATCTGAAAATTTTCCATTAGAATTGATTCAAAGTATATAGCAAAATTTAATAGAACTTAAAGGGGAGATAGATAAAACCATATGAGTGTTGAGATTTAAAAAAAGTAAACTTTCAGGGCAACTGGATGGCTCAGTCGGTTAAGCATCCGACTTTGGCTTCGGTCATGATCTCACAGTTTGTAGGTTCGAGCCCTGCGTCGGGTTCTGTGCTGACAGCTAGCTCAGAGCCTGGAGACTGCTTCAGATTCTTTGTCTCCCTCTCTCTCTGACCCTCCCCTGCTCACGTTGCCTCTCTCTCTGTCTCAGAAATAAATAAAACATTAAAAAAATTAAAAAATAAACTTTAAAATAAAACAATAAAATAATAAAATGTACCTATTTTAAGTGTACAATTCAGTGAATTTTGACAAATCCATGCACTCATCATTCCCCAAATTTCATTTGCAGTCAGTCGTTTCCATTAACCCTGGCCCCAATCTATTATTTAATCGCTAAAGGTTATACATTTTTTCTCGGAGATTCAGACACAAAGGACCATACAGTGTGTACCCTTTTGTGTCTTCTTGTGATTAGCATAATGTTTTTGAGACTCATTTGTGTTGTCATTGGCATCATGAGTCAGTTCTTTTTAATTGCTGCCTAGGAACTCGGTGGATAGGCCATAGTTTGTTGATGGACATTTGGATTGACTCAAGTTTTGAACCTTTAGGAATAAAGCTGTTATGGTTATCCCTGTGTAAACTGTTGTGTGGACATATGTTTTTCTTTCTCTTAGGAAAATATTTAGGAGTGAAATTCTCATTTCAAATGGAAATTTTGATTTCTAAGAAACTCTCACATTGGGTTCCAAAGCGGTTGCACCATTTTGCTTCCCCCCCCCCCCAGCAGTATGCGTGCATTCAGTTGATCCTGTTTTCACCAACACTTGGTATTCTCAGTCTTTTTAATTGTAGCCATTCTACTGGATGAATATGTGGTTTTAGTTCTTTAATATCTAATGAGACTGACCATTTTTACATACACTTATTGGCCAAGTATCTTTTTTAGGGTATGGTGGGTAAATATTTGTTCAAAGTGTTTTGCCCATTTTTATTACATAATTTTTAATTATACTCTTCTTGGGTGGTAACAGTTCTTTATGTGTCCTGGATATAAAATCTTTGTTTTTCAAGTATTTTCTCACACCCTGTGGCTGAACTCTGTATTTTCTTAATGATGTCTTTGAAGGAGAAGAATTTTTAAAATTTGAAACCCAATTTATCAAATAATAGTATTTCACTTTCTCTGGGCTATAATTTTCCATCCTTTCGCTTTTAGCCTGTTTTTCTCTTTATATTTAAAGTCGATTTCTTGCTGACAGCATGTAGTTAAGTCTTGCTTTTTTTCAGTCTGACCACCTCTGGCTCTTATTGTACCAATTGGTATTTATTTTCTACTTTTCCTCTTGGTTTTATGCTTCCCCTCCCCCACCTTTGCTTTAGATTAATGTAGAGTTTTGGTGTTGGGTTTTTTGTTTTGTTTTTGTTTTTGTTTTAGTATTACACTTTCTACACTGTTGGTTTCTTAGTTCTTTGTCTTTGTTTATTGCCTTATTTATTCAATTTTGGTGTTTATGTGAAACAAAGTCTCTCTCACTGTTCTGAACCACAGAAGACAAAATATGAGTTTGGTATTTGTTTTCTCAATTCTCCCAAGAATGGTACATAATGAGCACCACTCTCGGTGTATAGGAGAGAAGTGAAGTGAATTCATCATGTATAATGGATATCTGAAGGCATTATAACTTAATCTTTGGAGAAAGTGTGATTGAGAAAAGCTGTGGAATTACCAATACACATCTTTAACACATTCCTAGTCTATTGTTAAATAATAACATACAGCAGTGGGAGAATTAAATCTACCTTCAGTCTAGGATCTTCACCCTTCTATGAACAAGCCAATGTGAAGTACAATGTAATGGTGATCTCACAATTAGGAGAAGGAAGATGAGGCATTATGTTTCAGTTAATTAAGGATACCGTGGGTAAAGATGCTTTGCTGAGCACCATCCGTCTCAAACTCGGTGTGGGTGTGGGTGCACGCGTGCGTGTAGACTAGTTTCCAAACTTGCTTCCCTGTCCTGCTGGATAGAAATAATCTGTTTCCTATGTTTCCTAGTTTTGCTCAAGCCATTATACCTTGCCTCAGAACGTTCCCGAGAGTTGGGAATGGGGCAAGGCCTTCTTAATTGCCCTGAAAGTGCTGTATGTGAATTTTCTCTTCTTAGGGAGTAATTTAATGACCTCTCTTGGGAAATGATCTGAGACCCTTGTAGAAGCTGTCACATTACTCTTTCTAATCAGATTTCTACAGTTATATAACTATTGCCCCTAATCAAGACTAATTTAATAAAAGGGAAAATGAGAGTTTTGCTTAGAAAAGCCGTCCAAAGATGTTTGCACTTTTCCAAAAACAATGACAACAGCTGCTGTTCTATTAGGGACGTATATAGGTTAGTGTGAGCAGCTGGAAAGCCCAAAAGGATGAAAAACACACTGATGAGTAGGGATTTGATCAAGCAACATGTGATACAGGAATATCTATGTTGCCTGATACAGCAGTGGGTCTCCTTGTACTTAAAGAACTATTACTTTCATGTATGTAAAAATGCTTAGCACATCAGATATAAGAAATTATCAAATCAGCCCCCTTTCCCACCCCCTTATTTCTGCCCATGCATCAATGCCCTCCTAGACACTCAGCTCTTCTACTCTATCCCTTCCTTGGCTTAAATTCTCCTTTCATCCTCACTGGCCATCCCATTCCATAGGTGAGCCACCCTTCCACTTCCCCTCCCTTGTATAGATCACTCTTTTCCCAGCTTTACAGCCAGTGTGTTCAACTGGTAGAAATAGGAAGTCATGAGGGTTTTATTGCATTGAGACTCAAAAATACAGTTGAGACATTTACAGTACTGGAAAGATGTGTTCCTTGGTAATGGTCTATGTTGCCAATTTAAAAACCTTTCTCTCTGTTTCTAAAAGTCACTTTTCAGTGGTGATTTATAATTGAGCATAGCAGGATCTTCTTCATTGGTGGTTTCCTTTTTAAAAACAACTGAATGCAAACTACTTCAGACAGGAGACAACTGTGCTTTTACTTAAATTTATAGAGATTATTTCAAACTCGTATGATCTCTTCTGCCCTCCTGTGCCTCGGGCCTCTCTATTCATTGTCCTAAGTGTCCTCATGCAAGGGGTGAATTCTTCCCATCTATCTGCGTTCTTTTTTTATCAAAATAAATTCTGTTTGTTTCTCATTTGTCATCCTCAAAATTTCCTAAAAGGCCAATTATTTTCTAAAAAATGCTGACTTTCTATCTTCAGCCCAAAGTCCATGAGATTGCATGCAAAAGGAAGACAGGTCCAGAAGCACATCTGTGATCACAATAACAAATTAGTGAGGATTTAATCTGAGTCCCTGTCTTATAGAAAGATAGTCTGGAGACTGGAGGCTGAGCTTGCTGAGTTTGGCACTGAAACAAACCTGGTGAGGCAGCATGAAGGGTTTGAAAGATGAAAGCGTGTGGGGGTCGGGTATGAGGAACAATAAAAGAATTAAGCCAAATGATTATTTGATTTAAGCATCAATATTGGATGACCCTGAGAATCCCTCTGGAGAACATACTACATATTGTTGCTTTTCCAGAGAATGTTGAAATTTTAGATACGGCCAGGATGTTTTTGTACACTATTTGTACTTGAAATGTTTCTTAAGTGGCTCAAGCTGTCCCATGATCATGATACATGGTATTCACGTCTGTTTCTTAAATTTGAAATAGATTAAGTGATTAGGCCCGGAGGATAAAATACAAACTAGGATTAAAGAGGCAGAGTATTAACTATGCCTTGAAATTAGGAAAGATGAGAGTGTTTACAAATGGCTATGTAGTCCACTTGGATGAGCAGAGACTCAACCAATGTGTTTTCATCTTCTGAATATTTGTCAGTGGACCCATAATGGTCCCTGGCTTTCTGTTGCTCAGGATTAAATACAAATTTTTGACGATTGCCCTCAAATCTTCCTGCCAAATGGTCACACCCTACAAGTCTTGATCTGAAAAAATACAACACACTAACTGACCAACCCTCACAACCACCAAACACGCACACACCACACAAACCACACAATCAACCTCCCCCTTCAAAAATCCACTCTTCCAGCCATATCAACCACCCGACTCCTCACCCCCCATTCCTTTTGCCTGTCTCCAAGTTTTTGCACATTTGACTCAGAAATACGAAAGTTTCCTCCCTCCCTCCCCAGCATGCCCTAATGAGAACTGACGACTATCTCTTACAGAAAACCTCTCCAGATTAAATACACATCAATCTCTTTTCCAACATACCGTCATTTCTAGGGCTGCATAAAACTACATTCACACTGATGTAGAGTGAATGTAGCTATATTTTGGTCAGCTTTCTACCATTCAAAGGTGGTCTTACAAGTATGTAACATATCTATCTCCATACATAAATAAAATAATGACAAAGAGTGCTATGCAATGCAGTAGTTTGTTAGTACTTATTAAGTTATAGACCATATGATTAAATACTGCTGATTGTGAAGAAAAATCTAACACCTGGGCTTCTCAACTGTGGCACTACTAACATTTTGGACAGGGGAATTCTTTGCTGGGAGGCAGGGGCTGTGCTGTCCTGTGCTTTCTGGGATGTTGAGCAGCACCCTTGGTCTCTGCCACCCCTCACCAGATCATGACAACCAAAATTGTCTTGAGACCTTACCATGTGTCCCCTGGAGACAGAATCACCCCAGGTCTATAACCACTGATTTCAACCTGCGTACTGAAGTAGTTGCTTGCTTTGAATACTTGTTTTTTGTCCAGCAATTGGAAAGGGAAGACTTGTTAACAGAAACCTTTCGGTTCCCTCAGAAGTTGGCCTTTTTCATCACACTGTAGTTGTGGACCCCCACGAAACATGCCCGCGGTGTTTGTACGTGAGCAGTGCTTCATCTGCTGGTGCATGAGAAGAATTGTTCACACAACCTGTAGAGGCTTTTACGTCAGGTCTTTAAAGAGTTATTTTTATTTTTCTGCTTAGAGTTTTATTCTCTAGTCAGGTCAGCCTTTTGTGTTTCCTATTAATAAAATGTGAGGTCCTTGATTAATATGTTCTGTAGTAACTAAAATCAGAGTGTACAAGTACTAGCAGAATCAGCGAATCAGCATTTCAGTGTTCTAAACGTGTGTCTTGACCATATATTACATATAAACATGTGATTGATCTTTGCTCCATAAAGATGTTCCTTCCCTCCACGTTGTGATACAGGTATGTGCAGAAGTTATTGCCCGAGTCAAGGGGGATAACTCTTAGCTCAGAGGTACTGAACTGGTAACGGGGAGCAGGAAGGAACCCCAGTGACAGCAGACACGCTGACCTGCTTGCCTGTGGGCATCACCAGGGTACCAGTGCCAAGGTTAATCAGGCGGGATGGAGTCAGGCAGATGGAGGGAAGCAGAAGTCTCCTTCCTTTTTCTCTAGGTCACCTCAGACCCTGACCTCAGCTCTCAGCCAGAGGGAGGGGACAGCAGCTGTGTATGTGTAGTTCATAGCATTCGATGGTTAGAGATCCTAGTGAAATTCCTCCAGTCGCAGAATGCTTCATGCTGACCTCTGAAATAGAAGATCACACATTTCACAAATAAATTCAGAATATTTCATACAACAAAGGCATGGAAAATAGGAAAGAGAGTTAAAGGGAATAATTTGAAGGTTGGAAAGAGAATAATAGTGATGGAGGGATATGAGGGAGAAAAGCCGTGTGTTAATGACAATAAAACATGAGAAAGAATAGCATACATAAATTCCAGGTAACATTCGTCTATGTGCTATTTTTTTAAGAGTCAGGGTTGATTTGTAAAAAAAAAAAAAAAAAAAAAAAAAAAATTGTGCCAAAGAAACAGAACCTGAGTTCAACTCTGCCAGTTATGAGCCTAGTGACCTTGAGCAAGTTGCATAATCTTCCTGAGGTTTTCTTCTTCATCCACAAAGTGGGCAACCTAATCTCTGTGGTCCCTGTACCCTGCACAGTGCATGGCATGTAATGAACACTCAGTAGATTTGTTGAATAAGCAAACACATGAAAACAAAGAAACAGGTGCAGCCAGAAGCCAGAAGATTCAATCTCTAATGATTGAAGTGCTAAATAGGAACACCAAGGGCTGGGGTCATGGCAGCTTTTACCGCTTGAATACTATGTCATTGGAAGTGAAGGCTGTCAAAAGTGGACATGAGCTATATAAACTCCTATACACTCATTGATTGGGTTAGATTTACTTTCTCTCTCTTGTGGTATTGTTGTAACCTACCTTTAATTTTCATTGAAAGGTTCCCACATTTAACTCTTATCTAACTCTTATCTCTTCATTTCTTCCTGCATCTCCAAGCAACCATCAAGGGTAGTTTCCTTTTGCTTGAAGATAAGCCCGAGTGTTCCTTTAATGCACCCTGTTGCTTTTGAATTTTCTCAGTTTTTATCTGTCTAAAAATATATTTCACTTTCAATTTTGAAGGCTATTTAATGGGATATAGAATTCTGGGTAGAAATTATTTTCTTTAAGCATTATAATATATTCTATTGTTTTTCTGTGATATCATCTGCCAATTATTGTTACTCCTTTCAAAATACTGAATTTTTTCTTCATCTCAGTTTTTCAGAAATTTTACTAGGTTAAGGTGCAGTTTTTCTTTTTGTTTGTAGTGCTTTGGATGCATGGTGTTAAAAATGTGGGTCTTGAGGTCTTTTGCCAATTTTGGGAAATTCCTCATTATATTTTATTCAAATATTGCCTCCACTGTGTTTTCTCCTTTGTCACATTTTCTGCGTCTCTGATGGCACATGCATAGATCTCTCACCAGATCTTGTATGTCTCCTTAGCTTTTTTCTCAATTCTTCATCCCTTTGTCTCTTTATACTTTAGTCCTGCATATTTTCTTCTGACCTGTTTTCCACTCTACTATTTCTCTCTACAGCTGTGTTGAAACTGCTGTGAAACCTTTTTGTTGAGGTGTACTTTCCAATTGTAAAATATCCAGGGGGTTCTAGTTCTGAAAGGTTTGTTTTTAAACTCTCTGAGCATGTTAAGCATAATAGCTTTAATGTCTGTTTCTGTTGTCTCCATCAGCTGAATCCTATATATCAGGTTTTATTTCCTGTTGTTTCTTCTGCTTTTCAGTGTCTTCTTCTTGGTGTCCACTTGTGCTGCCTATTTTCTGAGTGTCAGACATTGTGTATGAAATGTGTAAAAATAATTTGAGATACTGGAGATGACTCATGTCTAAGCTGGGGCACTCATGATCAGGGCCTGAGCTGGTTTCAGTCTCCATGAAGACTAGTCTACTTCTGACTCAGCCTTTCCCCTAGAGTATCACATTTCAGAATCTCGACCCAAACTCCAGAGTCAAGGGGTTTATCAGTACCATCTTTTAGCAGACTATGATATCCATTTTTTTCCCCTTCACCCTGGTGAATCTGGTAGAAATTCTGCTTAAGTTCCAACCTCTCAACTGCCTCTTCTAATAGCTTCAGATGCCCGAGGTGGAAAAATCAACCTCCAATTCTGGTGTCACACCGTGGATTTCCTTTTTCTACCTGGGTCATGGTCCCGTAATTTTTCATTACCTTGGAAACTTTATGTTGTCTTTAAATAGAATTTTTATATATTTTGCCCACCTTTTCTAGTTCTTGTCAGTGGGAGGATGAGTCCAAATCATTCAGAGCATCATCACCAGAAGCAGGAACCCCACCCCCATTCTTATTCTAGCAACTTAATAACTTTGTAAAATCATTTCCTATGGTTCTTGTGTCATTTTTGTTCCCCTGGGGTAAACATGTAGGTGTTTTCTGACTCTTCGACATGAACTATATGATGTGTCTTTCAGCTTATATCTGTGAATAATTTTCTGGTTATTTAATTTAGATTAATTCTTAGGAGTAGAATTATTGAATCAAATGTATGTATAATTTAGAGAAGTATTATGACTATTTCCAGATTGCTCCATGGAAGGCTGTACCAATTTACACTTGTACCAGCTGTGCATGAGAATGCCCATTTCCTGGCACTTCACCAGCACTGGAATATCATACTTTAATAAGCCTGGGATGGCACCAACTAGCTACCACGATTAGGCAAAAGAATTATGGCTCTTAAAGTTCTCTAGAATTTGAAACAATGGATCAAAAGTCATAAAATAAATCACTAAGTAAAATAACAAGGCCTGCATGTCAAAAAAAAAAAATAGGTTTAGTATGGAGGATCTGGTATATTAGTCGTTTATAGGAGAAGGAGGGCCAGGATCCTGGTAGATGAAAAGCTAATGCAATCCTGAGCCAAATTTATAGACCTTGAAGGTACAGATCAAGGAGGATGAAGAATCTCACTGAACTCTAAATTAGGTGACTTATATCTGAAATATTACAACCATGGTTGTATTTTAAGAACTTGATCCACTCGATATGGTTCCAGAATAGGGTCCCAGAATGGTGAATGGTCTGTAACCATATCAGGTAGAAAACAGCAGAAGGTAACAGGGGTGTGTAGTTCCCAGAAAAGATGTATTTGGGGAAGAGACTGATGACTTTGAATGACTTTGAAAATGTAGTTCTTCTCAACAGGATATTCAAATTAAGGAATAAGAGGTTACCTACCAAGCATTTTATTTTAAAAAATATTTTGGCACACATTTCCTGAGAGTTCCCATTAATAGGAATGGATATGAGCCTGCTGTTCTCTCCAGCCACTGACTTTCATGAAACCTACCTGCCAGCACTTTGAATCAGCTGTAGCAGACATGGTGTATAGATGCCTGATTTAACCATGGATGTGTGTATGTTTTTCCCCATTGTTCAGTGTGTCATTGCAGTGGTTTATTTTTACCTCTTATTGTCAGATGAAGAGAGATTGGCTTGCCTTCTCTCCTCTCCACAGTCCATGTTTTGGTTTTGTTTTTATTTCTTTCTGTTTTTTGTTTGTTTGTCTTTTTAGAGAGAAAGAGTATAAGCAGGGGAGAGGGACAAAGAGAATTGTAAGCAGGTTCCATGCTCAGCGTGGCTCAATCTCATGGGGTCAGTTCCATGACTCTGGGGTCATGACCTGAGCTGAAATCAAGAGTAGGATGTTCAACCAACTGAGCAACCCAGATGTCCCCATTATTTCTTTACAAGTAGCACCCTTTCTGCAGGTGGAATGAAGGAAGGAGCATGTGTGTGTTTTTGCGAGGAGGGAGAGAGTCCTTTAGAATTATCACAGAGGGATTTATTAACCTTTCCTTTCTTAGTCAGATAACTCTGGTGGACCATTTGGATGAGGTTCTTGTGAATAATTCTTTTTTCCAACAGTTCCAGTAGAAGAATGACAATAAATATGTATGTATGTATATTTTTGTGATAAGATGTTATGGATTGTAAGAATGGGAATGTTTTGCTGGATCGGAGGGCAAAAATAAATTTTTGGACCAAAGATATGGAGGGACGATCAGTAGGAACGGCAGTGTTGTGTACTTCTTAGTGTCAGTCACATTAAGTGCTTCCCATGTGCCAGCCCTGCCCAGATATTGACACAAGCCATGCCACTCAATCCTCCTGGCTGGTATTACTATGATTTACAGAAGAGGATACTGGAGCTCAGAGAGGCTAACTAGGACTAAGTCACAGAGGTAGTTAGTCATGGGGCTTGGGTTTGACCTCAGGTCTGTGTGATCCTGGTTTACCTGGGGAGGTGAGGAGGCTACAATGGAAACGTGAGTTCTAGTTCAAGGTGAAGCTGTGGGTGGGCTTAAGTGGCCACTTCCCTTTATATTGCACCAAGTAGATTTTCTGTTAATCAAAATTACCAGGGAAACCTTAACTTAAACCTTATGACCTTGCAGCAGTTTTTATATTTCCCTGTTTCAGTGCACCTTAAGGTAAGACACTTTTATAGTTAAGAAGAACATATACACGCAGAAAATTTTGTTTATACCAAATTTCCTCTAACCAGTAACTCATCTGAAATCTTTTCTGAATTCTTTTCTATGTTACCAATAAGAAATTTTTCAGCAGGACTTCAGGTCTCCCTATATGACATTCTGTCTCTAGAAAATAATGAGATTTTGGTTTTCCTTGGTTAACAATCTTGTAGGTCAGTCATAAATTATTCATACACTATGTGCTTGGTCTGTTAACTAAATTGTCGTCTTTTTTCTCTTTTACTTTTCATCAAGTCAACATTACTGAGTTTTAAAATCCAGGTCAATTGACTCTTTGACCAGTTTTGCATAGTCGTTCATAGGAATGGAGCCACTCTTTCCATTCGCCACAGAACCAGGAAGGAGCCATTGTGCACTCTTGGCTGTCATCGCAAAGGCCAAAGCCACAGCCAGTGCCAGTGGAAGTGAAGGCACAGGACTGACTGTGAACTTCAGTTTCATACCCACCTGAAGGCAGCCAGTATTGTCCTGGTAGAAATCCTACCAGTTTCCATAGTGTGGCCTTTCAATGCTGTCTCATTTACCCTTTCATGGTTTAGTTTAAGATGGGCTAGTCCAGGGAGGCCCAAAACAGGCTAAGGATTTGGTAATCATGCATTTGTGATGCTTGCAGCCTCATTCTCAGCAAGGACTATTTTTTTTTTTTTTTTTTTTTTAGCAAGGACTATTTTCTTTATCAAGGATGAGATTAAATACCTAACTTTGTCAACACAGCATCAATAGCCAAATAGGCAATATATTCATTTGTTCCGCAAAACAAGATACGCTAATGAATTTGAGCTTTGTAGCAAAGGTCAGATTTGGTTAGCAGGATAGCCTGTACTTAATGCGTGTAAATAATTGGGGAAGGAATGAGTGAGCAGTATTTTTTTTTAATGTATTGATCAAGGTAATGAAACCAATAAGCATTGTTTTTGTGCCTCGTACGTACAAGAAAGCAGTGCCTGAGGCATCTTGATGGGTTCTCAAAGTTGGCTCAGGCTTCAAGGAGCTTAGAGTTCTGTGATCAGAAAGCCAGTGGACAGAAACAACTGTAACCCAGGCAGAATGTGGATGTTTGGTTTCAGGTGTAGAGAGGAGACTTCTACTTGAGCCACCAAGGAGGGCTTGGAAGGCCAGGAGCATCTCAGAGGCCCTGAAGGACGGGGGCAGTTCAGGAGGTAGAAGGGAAGGCCGGAGAAGGGAAGTTGTGCTCATCCGGTCCTTTTATGTGTGTTTACGATCATCCCATTTCTGTCTTCGTCCTACTTAGCTTTAGACCAGAGACTCAAGTGAACTGGAATGACACCAGGGGCCAGGCTGGCGTTCTGAATGAGTGAGGCTGGCCAGGCATAAGATGGTAGGTCACCTTTGCCCTGCAGCCTCCGTGGGCAGACCCACTGGGGTGTGGTGGGGCCAGGAGAACTAGAAGCTTCTGTGCTGTGTTAACCAATTGGTACCACCTGATATGCAAGCCCAGGGCTGCCATTTTCCTCCTATTTTTTCCCCCTGAGAAGCTACGTGTCCAGATTCTCCTGACTCTTCATGTTAGCGACTAAGTCAGACTGATAGCACCGGGGGCATGCACTTGGGGCCAAACCCTTGATGGTTGCTGGCCGAGGGGGGCCTCACAAACCACCACCCCGTGAGAACACACTGTTTTCTAGCACAGCGACGCTGAAAACATGGTCCCCGCGCCGGCCCGGTCAGCATCACCTGGGAATTTGGCTAGAATTGCGGATGCCTGGGCTTCATCCCAGATCTGCTGAATAAGAGGGTCTGTGATGGGCCCTCCAGGTGGTTTTGATGCTCACTCAGGTTTGAGAATGTGTTTTCCTTTTTCCTTTCTTCTTTCTTTCTTTCTTTTTTTTTTTTTTACATTTTTTATGGCTAGTAAAAAAAATCAAAAGAAGAATATTTTACGATACATAAAATTATATGAAGTTCAAATATCAGTTTCCATAAATAAACTTTTCCTGGCACATAGCCATGTTTGTTCACTTACCTTTTGTTTCTGGATGTCTTTGCATTGCACCAGCAGAGTAGGAGCATCAGAGCAGGGGTCAGAGTCTCCCCTCCCCCCAAGCTGACAGTATTTATTATCTAAAACATATATTATTTGTCATCTGGCCCTTTACAGAAAATGTCAGCCTGCTTTAGCACAGTTAGCGGGGGTGGCGGGGAAGAGGGCAGACTCAGGAGTCAGGGATGCTGGGGGAACCTTCCTGTCTTGCCCAGGACAGAGGAGAGACGTATCATTGAGCCCCACAGCCAGGGAGCAGTGAGGAGGACCAGCTGTTGTGAGAGCATCCAGAGGAGGTGAGGACCACGCAGCAGACACAGACGAGCTACAAAGATGCTCCAGGGGGAAGAGTCCAGAGCTGGACCCCGAACTCAACCTGGGGCCGGGAGGAAGGAAGGAGTCAGATGATGGTATGAGTTTTGAGCATGATGATGACAGTAGAGATAAGGGGGCGTCCCTTGGGGGAGTGTACTTGGCAGGGAAGATGCGAGACCTAAGTGAGTTTCAACCTGCACGTTAGAGTTGCCGGTAAGATATTTGTCAGATGTGACCTGGAGGACATTTGCAGCCCATGTTAGGCTCAAGAGAGGCATCAGAGCTACGGATTTGGAATCGGGAATCTTCAGCACAGAGGATAAAGTCTGCCATGTCGCTACATGTAGGACTGGTTGGTTTCACTAATATTTTAACAGGAAGAGAGTTGGACTTGAATTTTCCTTCAGCAAAGGGTACCAGTCGAAGACCTCTTTGTCCCAGAAGGGAGTCAGGTTGGAGACGGGAAACGACATCCTCAAGGTGCGTCAAGTCCTGCCAGCCTCAGGAAGTGGGGGTCTGTGTGGTGGACTCGGGGGGCCGCCCGAGTCCCTGGCTCGCTCTGCTTGAGTCCTCAGCCGCTGGGCTGTGCCGTCTGGGCCCCAGCCTGTTCCCCACCTTCCATCTCCCGACTGGGAGGGGCTTCTGCTCCCACCGCCCTCCTTCTGGTGCTCCCCTTTCCTCTCAATTCTGAGGCCCAAACATCCCCCAAGAAACACATGAGAGGCAAAGCGACGGGGGACACTGGTGACAGTCACACTCGAAAACTGAATTCTCGACGTCTCTCTGAAGCTTCCAGCATGAGTTTTCATGGAGGATTTAGAGAGTGTGTCATAAAAAGTTAGCAATTAGCTGTAATTCTGTTTGTAATAGAAAAACTTGTTTGCGCTGGGCTTTAGTTAGGACACAGTGACTTGGCAGTCCCTCTGATCGATAGCAGGATTGCTTTTTAAAGGGCTTATTATATTCTCTTAATGCTTATTTGACAGAGATTACAGTGATGCTTTATAAATGGCCCTTAGTGAACATATGAATGGGGTATTCTCTCTGGAAGACAGCTTGTATGCAAACAAACTAGCAACTTAAGCTATTAACTTCTTCCGACTGACAGTTCTGAAATGGTGTTGTAGGAAAATATGGGACATGAATGTTTCCAGACATCAAATTAGTTAGATAAATGAACTTTGAATCGAAAAACCAAGCTTTCCAGTTGATAAACACAGTGCATGTTATTTTACGGCTGTGTCTTTTGAGACGAGGCAAGTCATTCCAGAAAAAGCAATGCTCTGTGCTCTTTTCTAATATTCAGTCCCTGATTGTAGCAGTAAGCAAACCTCAGGAAGTATTTCCTTCAGTATATGTCACATCAAAATGAAGTGCTTTCACTAGCTTGTGTGGTATCCAAATGGTCTTACAGAATCTTCCCTTCCTTCTACAGTGCTGATCATATAGGTGTAAGATCTTCTTCCGTGTGGAAGAAGAAAAGAGCTGGGTGCCTCCAGCCATCTCCCAAGATAGGCCCCCAATGAATGAATGTATAATGTTTCTTTTTTAAAACTTGTTAACTTAAAAATCATTATGCTTACTTAGATCTAAATACAGAAAACATTAAAGAATAGCAGTTTGGGTAAATTGCAATAAATAATAAGTGACTGGCATTTTGTCATGGTCATGCTGTGAAGTGGTGGCTTCACCTGTGATTGGATTTCTAGAACGGATGTGCATGTTCATTTCATCATACACGACAGTTTCCAAACACACATTTTCCCACTGGAACCCCCTAGCAATCTCTCCCGATGGTATCAGTTTTCTGTTGCTGCTGTGGCAAACAGCCACAACTTAAGTGACTTAGAACAATGCCCGTTGATTCTTTCTTGGTTCTGAGGATCAGAAGCCCAGTGGCTTGGTTGTATCCTCTGCTTCAGATCTCACCAGGTTAAAATCAAGGTGTTCACAGGGCTGCCTTTTTTTGGTGGAGGCATCAAGAGAGGATCTGTTTCTATTTCATTTAAGATGTTGACGGGATTCTGTCCTTTGAGGTCGGAGGGCCAGGTAGCGATGTTCTTGCTGGCTGTAAGTTGATGGCCACTCCCAGCTTCTAGAGGCCACTGCATGTTGCATCGCTCTGATCCCAGCGATGAAATGTTCTCTGCTTTAAGGACCTTCATCATTACATTGAATCCATCTCAAGAATCCAAGATCATCTTCCTCTTTCAAAGCCCTGCCTTCAATTAAGTATGTAAAGTTCCCTCTTCCAAGTAAAGTAACGTGTTCACCAGTCTCCAGAATCTTCCAGGGACATCTCTGAGGACCCATTACTCTATTCTGCTGACCACTCTGAGAGACATTATAAGTGCAGTTAGTTAGCCTTGTTTTCCTGGTGAGGAAACTGAGGCCCAGCAGAGTTAAGTGGCTGGTCCCCAGTTTTGTGATCTGAGTGGCAGCGTCCAGCCAGTCTGTGGACAGATCCCCAGCCTAAGCTCCCCTACCCTTCCAGGGAGCAGCTTCCTCAATGGAAAAACACTGTTTCCAAGATGAAATCAAATAGTTCATTTCTCTAATTTAAAATGATTATTCCTTTGCATTCAGAAGAGGAGAAATTGTTACATACGTACAAACTTCCAATTCAGGATGCCCTTCGAAGAAGGGCTCTGTGACCTTCTTCCAGGGTGCCAGAGGTGGTGTGAGGTTGCTGATACGAATCTGGGCCCTGGCACCCAGCCAAGGCCCCATCCATATGACTGCATCCCTCATCCCAAGCCCTGTTTTATGGGGGTGCAGCCCTCACTGACACTGAACATTCACCAGGGGCAGGTTCCTTATGTGTGAGGGGGTGACGGACAGGTGGTGTGGGGCTTGTGGGTGGTCGTGTGAGTCGTCCAGGTGCATGGCTGATGGAAAGCCCCATCTTAGCCATTGGCTTCCTGCCTGAGCCATCCACGGGCAGCCGGGCGCCAAGATGAGGTTTTCTCTCCTTCATACGATGATGTCTGAAGGCAGAGAGACAGCAGAGACCTGAGAAGGCCGTGCCACACCAGGTGGGGTCTGGTGTCCGCTCAGCCCTGGTCAGAGGCCGATTTCAGAAACATGATCTCACCACCGTGGCACCTGCTCCCAGGCCTCCATGCCACCACATCGCCTTGTCCCCATAGCTACCGTGTCAACATGTCCTGTGGCCAGGCCACCACGTCCGCAGTGGTTCTGTTCCAGCCCACTGTGTCACCATGTGTGCAGGGTACGGTCCCTAAGCCAGGGGCAGTCAATAACTAGGAAGTGGCAAAATGCATCTTCCTCAGATTTCTCCTACCCTGACTTTCCTCATCCTGACGTGGCCCTGATTTCTGGTTCTCCCTGCCACCCCCCACCCGGCCGATCTGCCCTGGATTTCACATTAACTTACACTTCACCACATGCCCTCCTCCTCCCGCAACCCACTCTACCTCTCTGCTCTGTTTTGGATTCTTTATCACTAAGGACCAAAGAAACTGAGCAGGGGGTGCTGGGAGCCAGGCTGGGAACTGAGGGTCCCACGTATACATGTGAAGAATTCCGCTTCCAGCAAGCCCTGCCCACCCTCTTTAGAGGAACAGAACGCATGTCATTATCCTAGTTCAGTGTCAAGGCCACTTGTGTCCATGAGGGCCATCAGCTTCCGGGGTCGAGGCAGGCAGCCTGTCGAGGGCAGAGGGACAGACTGACACCTTCCGCTCTGGGACAGATCCGACTGGGGAGGAGAGTCCAGATGTCCCTTCCGCGCCACCTGAGTCGACGTTTATGGCTTTGGGGCTTCTTCACTTCCACCTCAGACAGTGTTTCTCCTGTCACCGCTGATAGGCTCTTTACCTGTTTCCACCACCCCACAGATGTCCCTGGGTGCTCCTGTTCTGGTGCTGGGAATAGAATGTGGAACAAGGCAGTGACATTTCCCGTCTCCACCCCACCAAACCCCCGCCCTGTCAAGTCTAGGGGAGGGTAGACAGTCAATGAGTGAAAGAAACACACCCATATGTGAGCACAATGAGGAAGTCTGCGAGGCAGACCAGGACCTGGGATTGTGAGCGCAGGGCTCTGCTGACATGGGGGCTGGGGGTGGCTTTCCTGACGCAGTGACGTCCAGGCTGAGGGGCCCACAGAGGATCTTTAGGAAGCGGGCCGGCAGGTGGAGAGGCCTGGCCAGCTGCATGGTGGCAAGCAGAGGCCAGCCCTTCATGGTGCAAAGGCCATGGATTTATTCTGAGTATTGTGGGCCACCACTGATGGGGTTTAAGAGAGAGTGCTGCCACTGGGCTCGTTCGGGGTAGAGGGGGCATTGGTTTTTCCCACCTTCCTCTTTGGAATGGAAGGAGGGGCTGTAAAATAAAAATGGAATTTGAGACGTGGTAAGTTCGAGAACCCTGCATCGTTGCATTTTCCAGATCGCTTTCTGTCAAGTCATGTTGTCACTGTCCTCTCACAGCCCCATGGTGAGCCCCAGGAGGGGACACATGACTGTGTCTGCTTCCGCATCAGCCTTGTCCTCAGCCAGACACAGGGTGCAGGGGACCACAACCCCCTTGCATACAGATGCGCAGAGGGGAGACTGGCAACATTTCAATGAATCAATAAGGCTTTTAAGATGGTTTGGCTATATCGCTACAGCAATCTAAAGTGAAAGTCAAAACTGTTTGCTGCAAGTTTAAGCATTAGTGGTCACTCCAGCAGCAACAGGATAAAGAACTTGAACTAGGAGCATCACACATGCCAGAGGTGGTAAGGTTGTGTCTTTTTGTGGTGGGAAGGGAGGAGGAGGCTGAAAATCTGCAAACCCGTCATGTCAGACATGCATTAAGAAGAGTGTACTGAAACCGGCACCCTCCTGCAGTGTTGGTGGGAATGTAAACTGGTGCAGCTCCTCTGGAAAACAGTGAGGAGGTTCCTCAAAAAATGAACAATAGAACTCCCCTATGACCCAGCAATAGCACTGCTAGGAATTTACCCAAGGGACACAGGAGTGCTGAGGCATAGGAGCACATGTACCCCAATGTTCACAGCAGCACTCTCCACAATAGCCAAAACACGGAAAGAGCCTAAATTTCCATCGCTAACGAATGGATCAAGATGTGGTTTATATACACAATGGAATACTACATGGCAATGAGAAAGAATGAAATCTGGCCATTTGTAGCAACGTGGATGGAACTCAAGGGTGTTATGCTGAGCAAAAAAAGTCAGGCAGAGAAGGACAAATACCATATGTTTTCACTCATACGTGGAACAGGAGAAACTTAACAGAGGACCATGGGGGTGGGGAAGGGGAAAAAATAGTTGGGGAGAGGGAGGGAGGCAAACTATAAGAGACCCTTAGATAATGAGAACAAATTCATTGAGGGCTGATGGGGGTGGGGGAGAGGGAGAAGGGGGTGATGGGCATGGAGGAGGGCACTTGCTGGGATGAGCACTGGGTGTTATATGGAAACCAACTTGACAATACACTATAATTAGAAAAAAAAAGAGTCTCTACTAAAAATACTCCAACATTTTAACCCACAAAAACATTAAAAATTACATGTATTTCAAAAGTGGTTTTGACCTGAGATTAATATGTGTCATTCTGCACATTTTAACAAGGTGTTTGCTAAGGTCAGTTTCCATCAGAAAAAAAAAAAAGATCAATGACTCATGAATAAACATTATCATCATTTATGTAATACGTAAAAGGCCTCAAGCCAGGCACACCCCATTATGGCACCGTAATGCCTTCGCTCTTTCCTGTGCGATTCTGCTGTTAATTCGATTTTGTGCTCTCCCAGTCCACGGTGTGTGCATCTTCCCAGCTGCGAACCAGCCCACTAATATTAAAGTGGTAATCAAGATTGCCTCTAAATATTCATAGCAATAAATGACTCCCTCATGCCCCATGAATGCCATCGCTGCGGTCTGAAGCATTTGTTTAGTGCTGGAGAAGGATCTAGTTATTTCAGAGTCCCTCAAATGCAGTATTTTAATATTGTTGTTCTGCTTGAAAAATTAGATCCCTCTGAACTTCCAGTATCAACGGTTGAGATGAATGACTTTAGGGTCAGAACTGAGACCATCATCTTTGAAAGGGTAACCTTTCAAAGGGTAACCTTGGCCACTGACCCTCCATTGGATATTTTCTTTCCTGTAATTCTCTTCTGGTGTCTCACTGCCACCTTATTTTTTTAAGTCGCTAAAAATTGGCTATTTTTTAAAGACGTAGACACACTAAGGAGAGGATGCTGTACATCACTCCATCCATCAGAGAAAAAGCAGTTGGAGGTGTCACTGCATCTGTGGAAAGCCACATTTAAGTTTGGGTGAGCTCCCAATCACACAGATAAAAGAAAGGCAGCACAACATGGATAATGCCAACAAGAAAGAGACTGTAGCTAGTCAGTAAGTCACTTTGGGACATGTGTTCATATTAACAGTTAAGTACAATGTGCTGGGCGGGGGCACCGTGGTTGACCTCAGAGAGAGAACAGGGCAACTGAGGATTCAATAGATGACTTCTCTCTCTCTCTCTCTCTCTCTCTCTCTACCTCTGCCCCCTCCCCCACATGCATGCTCTCTCTATAAAATATAAAATAAAATAAATAAAATAAAATAAGAAAATTTCACAGTCTCCTGGGGAGAAATGCCCCTTAGATATGTAAAGCCAAGGCAGTGTTATTCTGGAAGGCACCTTACTTCGCGGAACTTTCCAAGGACAGCATCTGGGGAGGCTGTCCGCATAATGTCCATGAGGAATTTACAAGGGTTTCCAAAGAAACCAAACCTGCTGACACCTTGACCTTGGACTTCCAGCTTCCAGAACTGTGCAAAAATAAATTTCTGCTAGCCCAGCCACACAGTGTGTGGTATTTTGTTATGGCCACCCTAACAACCTAATAGAGGGGGCTTCTAAGATCCTGGTAATATTTTGACTTTTCAGCTGAGTGGTAGGTACCCGAAAAACTATTTTATTGGTTTTTAAAATTGTAATGATACATTTTATATGCTCATTTGGATATGCTTTTCCCAGTTAGAAAAGTGGAATTTAATGACTGTCAAAACATTTCTGGCCTATCGATTAGCATTGAACTGATTTATTCAGCAAATGTAGTTCTTTAAGCATTCAATGAAAGACACAGTTCCATTAAGGTAATCAATATATCCTTTTTCAGAAAAGGGATGCTATATTTAACCAGCACTCGTTCATTATCTCCAATGTACAAAAATCAAAAGAAAATGGAATGAATACATGCTTTTAAACTAAGCAATCCAATGCGATTAGTGGTTTTGCATGAAAATAGCTCCCTGTTCCTTTTCCCCAGTGCTTTCTCCTGTACCATTAAATCTCAACTAAAATGTACAGATAAAGATCTTTTTTTAAAAGTTTTCTGCCTCCCTAGGGGAAAATGTATTCATCTGAAAGATGTTGACATTGGAATGTTATAAGAGCTTCTGTAGAAGCTTTATGCAAAATTAGTACAAATGTTAATGTTTAAGCTAGTTAAATTTGGGAGGCAGAAAGGAAGAGGATTGCAAACATATTCTTTTTATTCACAAATATGATTGTCAGGATTGACCTTTAAAAGGTGATACATGTGTCAATATCTTGGGCAAAGACAATTTATAATTAAAGCAAGTTATTTATACACACACATATATTAAATACATGCAAATATACATACACATACATATGCTGGGGACATCTTGACAAAATACTGCGACATATTTTTGTTCTAATATTTTGTAAATTCATAATGCCATTTTCTGAAATAAGTACAAGTTACCAACTCTGGAGAGCACATTTTATGCATATTCGTAATTAAATCTTAGTGTCAGAAAATATAGGCAAATGCACTCAAAAGTCCTCATGACAGACTCAAAGCAAATCCGGGACTTACAAGCACTTTTACACACTGTATTAAAATCTAGGGGCACCTGGGTGGCTCAGTCAGTTAAGCATCAGACTTTGGCTCAGGTCATGATCTCATGGTTTGTGGGTTCGAGCCCCGCATCGGGCTCTGTGCTGACAGCTCAGAGCCTGGAGCCCTGTTTCAGATTTTGTGTCTCCCTCTCTCTCTCTCTGACCCTCTCCATTCACACTCTGTATCTCTCTCTCAAAAATAAATAAACATTAAACAAAATTTTTAAAAAATCTAAAGCAGGGATGTGTGTTTAATGTTGCACAGGATTGGAATAGTAATACTAACTTTAAAAGTTCAGCAAGCACTCAGAAATCCATACAATTCTTATGAACACCAGACAGTGTCAAAATACATCAATTAAGATGTCTGATTTTTCCAAGATCGCTATGTGTTTGTTTCGTCATTAGCTGGAATGAATCTATACAAAACAAGATCTGTTTATGGATGGACCTTGAGGGTGTTATGCTGAGCGAAATAAGTCAGGCAGAGAAAGACAAATATCATATGTGTGCACGTATAGGAGGATTAGGAGGAACTTAACGGAGGACCAAAGGGGAGAAGAAGGGGAAAGTAGTTGGGGAGAGGGAGAGAGGCAAACCATGAAAGACTCTTGAATACTGAGAACAAACTAAGGACTGATGGGTGTGGGTGGGGAGGGGGGAGATGTGCATGGAGGAGGGCACTTGTGGGGATGAGCACTGGGTGTTACACAGAAACCAACGTGACAATAAACTATTTGTAAAAAAAAAAAAAAGTAAAGCTTTAAAAAATAAAAAAAATAAAAACAAGATCTGTTTAAACCCAGAAAAAAAAATATATATATAAGCATTTCATTTATATGGAAATTTACCAGTTTAACTCTCAAGCTTAAGTAACTCCTTCAAAAATAATATCATTCATCAATTAAAATTGAGAAGAGCTTTCTTAATGTGCTCCTAAACAAAGAAAACACTTGGGTTTGCACCTAATTATATCCCCTGAGGCACCAAAATTTAAAATAGTCTTGCTCATTGGAAACTAATTTGACAATAAACTATTTGTAAAAAAAAAAAAAATAAAAAATAAAATAGTCTTGCTCAGGCAGCAACTGAATGATGCAAATTTTACTTCTTTATTAGTGACACAGAGGTGCTCAATGAAGACAGAAATGTCTGTGGACTTTCTGTCAAGGTAGAACATTCTCTTGCTCTGCTGTGTCCAGTGGTGGCAGCGACTAGCCACATCTTACTACTAAGTCTAAAATGTGTCCAACGAGGGGGCACCTGGGTGGTTCAGTTGGTTAAGCATCTGACTTCGGCTCAAGTAATGCTCTCACGGCTCGTGAGTTCAAGCCCTATACAGGGTTCTTTGTTGACAGCTCAGAGCCTGGAGCCTGCTTCAGGCTCTGTGTCTCCCTCCCTCTGCCCCTCTGCCCTGCTTGGATTCTGTCTCTCTCTCTCTTTCTCAAAAATAAATAAGCATTAAAATTTTTTTTAATTTAAACGTCTCTAGTGAGATTGATAAGCTGATTTTTAAGTTTTATTTCAAGTAATTTAAAATTAAAAACATATGTGGCTAATGGCTACCATATTCGATGTAGGAAACTGTCCAGATGTGCCAACGGAAGCCCTGAAAATAAAGTTAAGTAGTGTTTCACCCTTTTTGATGCTATCCCAGTCACGTGGCTCTAGTGAATACGTGTTTTAACCTTTTCCCCAAACTCACGTGACCTTCTGTTGTTAGAGTTGTTTAAATTTTGTTTCAGTAAACTAATGTTGTATATTGGAACTTATAATCCATCTTCTCCTATAACATAGTAACATGTGGTTATTTAATCCATATTGTAGATGAACTGCTATGTTGTAAGAAATGTCTCTTGAACTCTGGAGTTATGACAGAGCCTTTTTTTTTTTTTTTGTAGTTTATTTTGAGGACAGAGAGAGACAGAGCATGAGTGGGGGAAGGGCGGCGAGAGAGGGAGACACAGAATCTGAAACAGATTCCAGGTTCTGAACTGTCAGCACAGAACCCAATGCAGGGCTCAAATCCACGAACTGTGAGATCGTGACCTGAGCTGAAGTCAGACGCTTAACCAACTGAGCCACCAGGCGTCCCAATAGGGCCTTTTAAAACTGGAATATTAGACAGGGTGCATGGGGGGCTCAGTCTGTTAAGCGTCCAACTTTTGCTCAGGTCATGATCTCGCAGTTCATGAGTTGGAACCCCGTGTCAGGCTCTGTGCCGACAGCTCGGAGCCTGCAGCCTGGTTCAGATTCTGTGTCTCCCTCTCTCTCTGCCCCTCCCCAGCTCGAGCTCAGTCTGTCTTTCAAAAATAAATAAATGTTAAATTTTTTTAAAAATCAACATTGATGGGACGCCAGGTGGGCTCAGTTAGCTGGGTGTCTGACTCCTGATTTCAGCTCAGGTCATGATCCCAGGGTTATAGGATTGGGACCTATATAGGGCTTCCATGCTGAGCATGAAGCCTGCTTAATATTCTCTCTCTCTCTCTCTCTCTCTCTCTCTCTCTCTCTCTCTTTCCCTTCCTCCCTCCCCCCCGCCCCGCAAACCCTCTTCCCATTCACACATTCTGTCTCTATAAAATAAAATTAAATTACTTCAAATTCTTCTAGTGACAAACGCCCCATGGATATGTAAAGCCCCCATTTGAGACGCGCTGGTCTAGATAAAGGGGAGTTGGAAGTGACTGTTCCAGAATCTCTAAGGGTGCACAGCAGGAAAGGGAGCAGAGAGGGGCTTCATAGAATCCCTTTGAGTTGGCAATTCCATTTTGATTTGGGTAAGGACTCTGAATGGTTGGGCTCACAGGTAGGAGTGTGGCACATGGGACCGCCCTGGGTTAGCAGGGTGTGGGTTAAGGGACACTGTCACACAGGTGCCTTCTCAGGGCAGGGCAAGAAACTCATTAGGATTTCCGGGACAGAACAGAGAATATAGGTGCTGGCTCCCCACGGACAGATGGGCACACGTGAACTGGGTTTCCTGGAGCCCAGAGGAGGAGAGTGTCTGCCTCAGAAGAAGAAGAAGAGATTGGCAGAGATGTGTGCCCTGTTCACTAATTCCTTCCTTCGCCAACTATTAATTGGGCTTCTATTATTTGTCTGGTGCCTTTGTGGACGTAATAAGTAAGAGGAGCCAGAAATCAACATACGAGTTATTAAGAGTAGGAAGGTGGTTCTTCCTTACAGGGAGGGAGAGGACAGGAGGCTGAAAGAAGGCTTCCCGGGGGAAGCTGAGCATGTAATGAGATTGAGGAGTGAGATAAGACTTCCTCGACTTTACTGACATTGAAGCTGGTGCTGAGGGGAAGCATTCCAAGTAGAGGGAACAGCGTGCACAAAGACGAGCCCTACAGAGGAGCTCAGCGTGTCCGAGGAGCTGGCGAGGCCGACATGGCGACGGCCAGGTGGTTGAGGAGCAGAGCCATATAGGCCCTAAAGTCCCAGTGCCAGTGAAGGTTCATTATGAGAGGCAGCGGGTTGATGAGGAGGTGTTTTTAAAGATACGCTTCTGTTGCCATTGGAGAATGAATGGGAGGAAGGTAGAGGTAGATACGGAGGGACCCAGGTTGGGACGGCTTTGTAGTAATCCCGGTGAGAGTGAAGGCACGTTGAACTGGACCGGGGTTGGAGAGGTGTAAGCTGCTACAGGAGCTGTGTTTTGGAGGACAGCCCTGTAAGGACCTCTTCATGGGCTAAGAGGAGCTAGAGCTGGAGAAGGTATGAGACGGGACTTCACATTTCTGATGCGAGCAGTTGGGGAAATAAAGATGCCCTTTATAGAGACAGGGAAACTGAGGAAGGTGTTTATTGTGGGAGGTGGGGGTAGTGAAGGAGGGTCTCAAGGCTATGTGGCCAAAGAAAAGGGGTGGAGGCCATGCTCCCGCCATCCCGGAAGGCGCTGCGTCCTCCAGACTCTGGTAGTGGTTGAGCTGGTCTCATCTACTTGGGGGTTTCAGACTGGTCCCAAGGAAAAAATGTATTTTTCTCTCCCACCGTGGCATATGCCTTCAGAGTATATTCAAATGTTGACAGGTGAATGTGAAACGTGTTTCAGCTGACTTATTTATCTTTCAGAATCATCCGGACATGTTGAATGTTCGAATACAACTGGAAAGCAAAGAACTGATCGTAAATCTGGAAAGAAACGAGTAAGTCACGTTAATTCTTGTTTGCTGTGCATTAGGAGCAAGTTAGGAGCTGTGGGTTCAAAGTGCTGTGTAATTCGCCGTGGCATTTAGAGAAACAGAATGAAATGCATGGATTCATAATCCAATTTGGATCCGAGGCTGGAATTAACTTGAAAACATGATTCCAATGGAAAAACAAAGAACTTTATCACTCTAAAAAAGAAGTCTGTAAATCAGCAGGTTTTTCTCATAGTTCTGATGTTCCTTTTGTTCAGAGACTGATTTGTCAAGGATAGAATTTAAGCATCTTCTGTTCAAATAACAGCATTCCATAATTAGTCGACTTTTGGCAATCCCTGGCTTATATAAAGAGAAACTGCTTCAAATGAATAGACTCTCTTTTTTCCCTGAGAAATACCAAGGATTTATTTATCTTTCAGAGCTTGTCTCCAGTGGTACAAAGTATTTATTTTATCTTTTTGTTTAAAAATTTGACCTTTTTTTGCAAAATTATATAAATTTCCAAAAATGGTATTCTATTTCTTTTCCTGGAGCAGATGGATATTGTTACATATTTTGTATGACTTCCCAGTAGAAAACTGTGTCTACTTCAAGGCATAAAGTAACACAAGCCCTGTTCAGTCATCCTTTATTCGCTGGCTCTCCCCCTGGGTTCCTCAGACCCAGAGGACCCCTTACTGTGTTATTTGATTAGTACCAGTAAAGATCTGTGTGTTTCTAATGAGCAATCTGTAGTTGAAGCTGTAAATAAAGTTACCAAGTGCTGGCTTGATTCAAAAAGGAGTTTCTACCTTCTAGAACTAGTGGGTCCTGTTCCTCACATATCAGTGAAATGCTGACTTTTGCTGCAGACAGTGTAGATAGGAGAGCTTCCCCGGAATGAGTTCTGCCGAAGACACACATTGCAAAAATCTGACTCTGTGTTTCCATGTGAACAAGTCAGATCGCTTACTGTCTCAGTGCTTTGATTTGAGGGTCCCAGGCAAATAGGATCAGTGAGATCATCATGGTCAATTCTCACATTCAGTATCTCACACCATCGCTGACAGCAATTTTAAAAAATAGATATGTGTACACATTTGAAAATAAATACACTTACAGTGAATGTATGTGAAATAGCATAGGCTGTCCCTGGGGGTCTGCACACTGCCCCTTCGTGTTTCTTGCATGTTCACCCCTCACCATTAAATGGGTTAAAAGTTTTTGTAAAGGGGTACCTGGGTGGCTCAGTTGGTTGAGCATCTTCGCTCAGGTCACGATCTCACAGTGCGTGAGTTCGAGCCTCGCGTCTGGCTCTTTGCCATCCGTGCAGGACCTGCTTCGGATCCTCTGTCTCTCTCTCTTTGTCCCTCTTCCATTCATGCTCTCTCTCTCTCTCTCAAAAATAATTATAAACATTAAAAAAAATAAGCTTAAACAAATAAAGCTTTTGTAAACAGTAGATAATGTGCTTTTAGTCTTCCTCATGACTTGATGATCTTAAATTAGGGATTTGGGTACGCGTCTTGGATGAGTAGGCTGCCGAACGGAAAACTCTGTTGCCTTTGCTGTGTTTCTTTTAGCAAAGTAAATATGTCCGTGCTTTTTTTTTTTTTTCCACGTAAGAATGCCACGGGACATTTTAGGTTTTGTAAATTGCTATTTGTAGGTGGTTTCGAACTATCTCAAAGGACGAAACTAGGCATTTCCTGAAAGATTACAAGAGAACGAGGCTTCTGGTGGTGATGCATATCCCCGGTGAGGTTTTAGGGCTGCTGCTGGATTTTGGCGGCTTCTTCTTTTGTCACAGTGTTGGAGGGTGTGGGGGGGCGGTGTGAGTGGTGCCCATCCCAGATCTTTAGACGGTGGTAGGGGAACACAAATCCACTTAATAAAAACCTTGGTTTATTTGTTTTTACTCTAAAAGGGATACATGTCCGGGGTAGAAAGTTGAAAATTGTAGGAGAAAAAAGAACAAAGAGCCAAAAAAAAAATAAAATACTTCTACTACCAAACACAGTTCCTGATTAATATTTCAGGGGTTGTTCAAATACATTTTTTCCTCATAAATAAGGCTTTTTTTTTTTTTTTTGGTCTTCTTGGTGGATATTGTAGTCTGTGTGCAATTTGATAATCTACTTCTTCATTTAGCTTTATAATGGGCATGTCCATATAGAAATGTGGTCCTTAGCACCGCTCTGGTTCTCTGAGTCCGTTAGTGGCTCAATAGCCTCACTCATGGTTCTTTTTGAAAATGACTTACTGTTTATTAAGGCAGATGGTATAATGCACAACGATGGTAACACAGGAGCTAGTTTGTATAAAAGATCATTTTAATGGGTGCCTTAATTTGCCTACTTCCAATTCTGGGCCTTTCACAGAATAGTCTCAAGATTAGAAAAGTTGAAAATGCAAAACGGTCTCCTATTTTTTTTTTAATGTTTTATTTATTTCAGAGAGAGAGAGAGACAGCATGAGCAGGGGAGGGTCAGAGAGAGAGGGAGATACAGAATCTGAAACAGGCTCCAGGCTCTGAGCTAGCTGCAGCACAGAGCCCGACATGGGGCTCAAAGCTATGAACCGTGAGATCATGACCCGAGCTGAAGTTGGACGCTTAACTGACTGAGCCACCCAGGTGCCCCAAATGGTCTCTTCTTGATTTATATCTCTCTTCCCCACCTCACTGTCAACTGACATTTTAGAAAATATAGGGAGAGTGTTTTATATGTTCCTATGACATTCTACAACTTTATTTTAATTACACTACTTATTAACACTACAGTCGTAGAGATTCTGTTCTGCTGAAAATAACATTTTCATAATTAGAGCATGCCAACATTACTATTTTAAAGTTACATTCCCCCAAAATACTTCTACATAATATTTTTTTTGAAAAATACCAAAAATCTGTAATTTTGTAAGTAGAGTGAAATGCTTATATGCTACCAGCCCTTGATGCTGTCAGACACAAAATATGATCCATTGTCCAAGATAAAGTAGAATTTTTCATTAATATAGCCTTTGGCCCAATAGATCCAATTAGAGATTTTATCCACATGAAACTATAAGAACTCAAAGGTAAATAAATGTTCAAGCAAGATAAATGTGAATATTTAATCAGCACAGTAGAGAGCCTGGTTAACCAGAAGGTAAGCTGTCACTACCTATATCATGCCGGCAGGCCGGGAAGCAGCCTTACATTCAGGAATGCTCACTGCAGAATATTTTACCTAAATTGATAGGGGGAGATTGATTAAATAATTTAGGATTCAGCCATGAAATAGAGTACTGTGCAGCAATTAAAGGTGATGATGAGAATCTTTCTTATTGTAAAAAGCATTCATGATATAATCAATGTAAACAGCATGTAGGTAATATTTTACGTGGTATTCAGTTTTTATTTTAAAATTATACACATGCACACATAGCCCTGGGTAGTAAGATTATGGAAGACGTTTGCTTTATTCATGTTTTACAACAAGAAAATCTTACTGTTAAAATTAGGAAAACTTTTTATATTGAAGGAAAAAAATCTGTAAAATCTTAAAACTTAAAGGTTGAAAAGAAGAATATTGAAGTATTTATTATTCATTAAATGGATATGTTGGTGATTTAGAAAGGCCTCCAGCAACTCTCAAATGGCTAGGAAACTCTATCCATTGAATACTGGGTCTTTAAGTATCCAGAAATCTATTTTAATTAAAAACCTATTTGGAAATCATAACCAAACTAAAGGTAGCCTCGGTGTCTCAAATCATAAGAGCCATATAATCCAAAGCTAATACTAAAAGAGGGTCACCTAATTAACCCTACTCAGAAACTCATCACGTACGCCAATTCTTCATGAAGTGGAGTGGAATTTGTATTAAATAGTTGTTTCAGGGAATCTCTTTTATTTGCCCCCTAGCATCCCTAATTTGTGCAAAGATCGGATGCTGTTCACTTTAAATCTGTGTTTGTATAGCCATAATTGAATGTTTAAGGAAACTCAAAGCTTCCCCAGAGAAGCATTTTTCACAGTGTTGCTGTCTGCCTACGGAACTGCAGGGACCACTTTATGACTTACCGTAACTCTCCTGGGTCCCCGTGGGCTCTCAGGCCATCCCTCAAACAGGTGCTCTGTGCAACTGCATCTTTGATCAAAATGCTTTATTGGACAGGCTGGCCAGCTTAGACATCCATTTTTCCAGTTTAGGATAATTAGAAGTGATGGCTGTAGATCACACTCCCCACATCTCTCAGATCCACGGAGCTTTCTGTTTTTTAAGCCTTGGCCCATCCCTGGCTGGAGGCAGGTGCTGGGGGAAGGTCCATGGCCCACTGAATTTATATTTGCCAGTCTTTGTACTGGAAGAATTCTGGCATTGGCTTTTATTCTGTCTGGAATAATTCCAGACATCTCTTAAGGGGCAAATCTAATTAATATTCACTCAAACAGTAGCAGAAAGGACATTTAAAATTTACCAGACATGGCAGTAAATATTTGGGAAGGTGTTTATTTGACAGCATCTCTCGGAGTATCCTGATGCAGGAGGGAGAAATGTAGCTAGTTCAGGTACAGCATCGGACAGGTGAGTGGTTGGCTGAATAACTATCCAGAGGATATGAATCCATGGGTCTTGTTGACCCAAACCGTGTTGGATAGTTGGACTGAGATGCAGTGAGTGGCCCCAGGGCTGTGTACAAGGCCTCATCCCGGTCCGCAATTTCCTGAGCCATCTCTATGAAGACATCAGGGGTGCACTGATCACACTTCTTGACAACGCCACACTGGAGGGGTAACCGCTCTGCATCACAGAATCTGGATTATAGAGATTTCAGCGGTGTGGCTCAATGGGCCAAAACTAACAAGATGAGATTTAATGAGGATAAATGTAAAGTCCTATGCTTGGGTTAACGGAAAATAAACATTGTAAGTTCAGAAAGAAACTTACTCATAGTTCTCATGAATGAGACCCACAGACTCTACATGAACCCCCGAGGCCGTGTGGCTGCTCTAAGGTGACGGCCACCCATGTGTGCACATGGGTGCCCGTGGCCCTAAACCAGAGTAGCTGTCGTTCTGCTGGAACATAGAACACTCCAGAACACTTCCCCTGTGCTGCTCCATGCACAACCTCAGAGAACTGCTTGCTGCAGTTCTTGTTCCTAAGAGCAGAACTCCCTTCCCTGTCCCACCAACCAGAGATGTCCTTCAGGCCCGGGTCTCAGCCTCCCCTCCAGCTGCTTCCCTGGGGTCTGGCTGGTACTGGGCACTCAATAAGCACTTACCATATGGGTGAATGACGGAACACAGACAGTCTGGAGTGAGGCACCAGGAGGTTGAGGGTCTGTCTCAGGTGGTGTAAGAAACTAATTATTTAAGGAGAAGGCTTCTGGGAAGGACACAGGGTTTGGAGTCAAGACACCAGGCTTTGAAACCCAGCTCTGCTTCCAACAACAAGCTGCTCACCTTCTTTGTTTTCTCATCTGCAAGAAGGAAGACAAGTCTATGTACAAAGAATCGAGCTCATGTTGGTTTTCATGGTCAGGTTTGAGTGACTCAGTGACCTAATCCTGTGCACCCAGTGTTATTTATTATTTCACCTAAGTATACCCTTGGCTTCACCGAAACTATGTGAAATTCAAACTTCTTAAATTAGTGGAGATCAGATCATGCCTAATCTTGGCCTGTGAGTCTCAATGGTAGCCAACTAGCCCGATTCCGTCAAGAGCTGGAAAGGATTAGTATGCTAAGCCTTTGGGTTAATTTTGCTCTAACAGTCTTAATTTCACAATTTTGACATCTTGAGGAATTAAAAATTTTTGAGTTCTGGTGCATTGAGTGCTATTTTTTTTTAAATTTCTACTCTTGCAGAGGAAGCCCAGCCTCCTAGGTTCTGCTAGAACCTCCAGCTGTAATTTGTCAGGGGAGGTTCTAATTATTGACTGAATTACCAGGGACAAAACCATAGCTCAGAAACTCTCCTGTCTGCTTGCATGGTTTTGTCTCTCAGCTGCTTCCCTTCTACCATCCTCAAATCTTTATTAACTCAAATGCTTAGTAATAAGTTAATAATGAATCAATTAAATAATTTCTTTCCTCACTTAGTCATTTGTTCACAAATGTTTATTTAGTACCAGACACTTGTGGTTGGCACTAAAGATAGAGTGGAGTAAACAAGGTCAAGGCCTTGTCCCCTTGGAGGTCAGTCAAGGAGCCCAACAATAATGAGAGACAGCCGGGCTGAGAGCTGAGGAAGACAAGTATGAGGCCCAGCAAGACCTAGGGAAGGAAGCCATGTGAAAAAGCAGCATTTGAACTACACATGAATAGGAATGAGCCAGATAAAGGAGGGCAGAGGGTAGAAGGTTCCCAGAGAGGGAGGAGCTGGCATAATATCCTGGGTGGGGCGGGAAGGAGCTTTGAAGTATTTCGGAAACTAAGAGAGTCGGTGTGCCAGTGTGCAAAAGGGAGATGGTGAGAGAGAAAAGCGGAAGCTGGCCCATGTAGGACCTTGTGCTCCATGTAAGGACCTCCATATTTTCTCATAGGGACAGTGGTGCCCTGTGGAAGCAAGGCCTGTAAGCAGGGCAATGACGTGATACAATTCAGTTTTTAAAATAGCATTCTGGCTACATGTGAAGATGAGATTGGGGAAGGTGAAGAGTGGGTTGGACAAGAGGCTGTTTATCGCTGGTGCACAGGGAGGAGCTGGTAATGGCTCCAAGCAACAGAGAAGTCGTGGAAAGTAGTAGATGAGAGATGTTCAGTGGGAAGAATGGACAGAAACTGATGAGCATTTGGGTGCCTGGGGGAATGGAAAGGATAATTTGTACACATGAAATGCTAGAACGTTGATGATCTTTGATCAGAATAGAGAGCCCTGGGAAAGGACCCAAAACTTGCCCTGTGACCAATGGCTGGGGACAGCAAGATGTGGATCGTAGTGGACATGGTCCTTCAAGTCTTGCAGAAGGGTGGACTTTTGGAGCCTAACAGAAACCACTTGAGGGGTGACCTGCGGAAGGTTATCACACAGAGTGCATACAGACAACCCTACCCCCCTCAAATCTCCCTAGGGCATTGTTTGGGGACCACCAGCACCAGGATCACCCGGGGGAGCACAGTTCACATGTTCATTGCCACATATGGCTGTTTGAATGTTTCCATTATGGCAGAAAGTTGTGCTGGAGGTGCTGGGGTGGGCAAGGAAATGCCAGCCCACCAGATCCTTCTGGGGTTTGGAGTTTCTGTCTTAGCTGGTGCATTGCCGGTGGGAATGATTTTTCCTACAGTGAGTGACCATACCTCTTCGGGTTCCCTGATTCCTGCAACACCCCTACTTTGCAGCTTTGGGCTGTGCCAGATGGGTCATGTCTGCACTTGGATGAAGTGGAGAAAGGACAGTGGAAAATTCTCTGCCCATGACTGTAGACTCATGCAGTTGCTGGATTTCTGTGGGCTGCTAGCTGGACTAAACACCTTCTGAATTAACCTAAAGTCTCTTAACATTTAAGAGTTCTTTCTAGTTGGGCTACACTTTGTTTGCTGAATGAGAACTGCGTTCCCTTGAGCTTTCTTCCTCATCTTAGTCTTTGAAGTTATACAGACATTGGAAAAGGTCAGAATGCCATTTTTAGAGTTTTTGGTTCCCCAGCCTGACTTAACTTTAAAGTGCCTTAGCTGGTTAAGATCAACCTTTCCAAAGCAGTGCCCGTCTCCAATTCCAGGCTGAGAGTATGGTGTCCTTGAATGGACTTCTTTAAAGTTTGAAGAGCTTGACAAGATCACTTGGAATGGAAGTAGATTTCCAAGTCTAATTAGGTCACTTCCAATTCTTCACTTCTTGTGCCTCAGGTTTACGATTTTCTGAGGAAAATAGTGCATATCCTCAGGGCTCCTTTTCCAGAACACCACATCTCAAATAGTAATGGTTGTCCTAGCTAGGTCCAGGGGGTCTCCGGTGCCTGGCGAGTGATCCACTGTTGTCATTGTGGTCGTCATCCGACCACCCCTTCCCTGCAGTGCAGCCGGTGTGGTGATCTGCAGATGCTGTGCAAGCTGGTGTATTTATGACAAGTCCCTTGCCTTTTCTAGTTGACACACCCTCAACTAGAAAGAAAGGCCATAGTGCTTCTGTTTGTGTGACATAATGACTCTTCATTGATCAGGTAAGACAAAGAGACTAACTCTCCAGAGAGCTTGGAACACTTTTTGGCAGTTGGATTGTTTGAATCTGTGTATAAATACAGCCTCATGTTGCATTTGGTTGCTACAGCTCAGTCTTTTTTAATAGTCCTTCTTTTTAATTCTTGCCTTTGAAATCTTGTAATCCTTGTGAATGAAACCAGGTTGCTTGCCCGGTAGAATCTGTCATATGCTAGTATGCTGACTTCATCCCCGTGGTGTCATCTAGCCTGTTCCTCTGACCTCCGGGTTTTCTGTTAACCAGGAGGTATATCTATAGCCTTGAGCAGATTCAGGTTCTGTTTTTGTCAGTAGGGCTACAGCATGGGTGGTTATTTGTCCTTCTCTGGCATCACATCAGGAATTTTGTGATGTTGGATTGCACACTGGGTTCAGGGATCATCCTGAGGCTTCTGCCATAAAGCTCTATTTGAGCCTTTACCCTCCAGGGACAGTGGCCATCAACAACCACTGCTTACATTAATTCTTCTTTGAGATCTTACAAAGTGGTGATTTTCTAATTCTATCATTCCTTTGTAATTTGTTAGCTGGGATTTTTCTAGAGAAGAAATTTCCCTCATCAACTGTTGGTTACCCTGAAATTCAGGGAAAACGCAGGAACACCTTTAATCCTTGTTTGGCCATTGCCTATTGGTGGCTACTGTATTCCTCAAATTTAGCACCTCACACTTGGGGCTTCACTCCATGGCCCCTGTTGAGCACCCACATTCATGATAGGCTCCCTGAGGAGTCCAGAGGTATGCCAGAGCCTGTCCCTGCACAGCTGCTGGGGTGCAGGATGTAAGCCTGCCTCTGAAACCTCTCTGTAGAGATTCTAATGTTCTTGTTCTTTTAAAGTAAATGTGTCCCTGCATCCTGCATGGAAGTAGATACTTGGGGGTCAGAATAGGAAAGCAGGAACTGGTCCGAGCCTTGCCAGCATGAAAACCAGGGCTCTGAACTGGAGTCCCACTATTTCCATGCCAATGACAATGGCAAATTAAGACAACTGTTTTACTGACAAGCAGACTGAGTCAGACTAAAGGAAAGTGGCAGTAAATTCTTCAAGGACCCACAGCCCAAAAAGACGTGCTAGGCACACTTGTGCAAAAGAAGTGGGAGTATCCACACTTGTGCAAGTATACCTAACAGAAATAGAAGAAGGGCATTTATCTAAAAATGTTATGAAATAGTCACTTCTTTCCCATCCATGTGCTGATAGATTTCACTGTGGGTTGAAGTGGGCTGAACATAAGTGGAGAACAGAATTTCTTTATTTTTATTAAGATTTTCTTCCTTATGAAAAACATGTAGGCAGATAGAAGATGTTGTAAGAGCAACCTCACAGCAGAAGATATATTCTGGGAGACAATTTATTTATGCATCACATTAATTTCAAGGCACTTCTAAGGCTACCTCTTCAGTCTCAACTGGCCCAGAGGGTTTCATTGGTCAGTTTCTTGGTTTTCTGTAAAAATCCAACAGTCTCCAGTGGAAATTCCCTCTGTGCATTATTAGTGACCAAGCAGTGCACAGGTGCCAAATCTCAATGCACAGAAATTCCCTAGGAATTGTAGGATATGGTTTTCATGCGTGGTTTTCACAAAGTAACCAATTAGTAACATTTTTTAATAAAGTCCTGGTGGTATTGTACATTCATATTGATAAAAATATAGACTATTAGGAAGTTGGTTAAATGGAAAAATATATTAAAAATTTTATGTATATATGTAAAAATGACTTTAAAAACTTACTAATAGTACTGTCCCTATAATTTAAATATATTTGAAATGCACTTAACTTTTGGATCAAATTTATTATCATACCAAATAGGGTCTTGCTGATGATCTGATTACATTACTTCTTATGCTCTATAAATACTTCTTCAATCAAAAGTCTGTATTTTCACATTGGACCATAAATTACCTGCATAGATATTATTCAAATCTCTTTTCACTCAGAAAGTTATTTATTAAGAACTGATGCTTTTTCCAAAGTAACCTTTGCATGTAAAATTTAAATGTAATCACTGATGTAGATGGCCATATATTATTAATTAGTTAATTAATTGGCTTATGCTCTGCCATATCCCAGAAAAGATTCAAATTTGCTAAAAAGAAAAAAAAAGGCAAATTAATCCATTGATTTCCTCTAGATAGTATAGACTATCCCCACTGCCAACCAACTAATGCTTCTTCATTTTACTTTGTTTCCAGAGCAGCAATTGTAATCAAGATGGATAGAAGTCAGGAAGATGAGCATTGAGGGAAGTAGAATGTATGCCTATCATTGCTCTCCTTTTTCCCTCCACCAGGAGCAAAGAGGTTTAGTATGATATAGGGGCAAAGCATTGAATCAAGAAGGAAACATGAAATATCTGCTCTTTATTAGCTTTGTGCCTTTAAGCAAATTAATTAACCTCTCTAGCCCTGATTTCTCTTATCTGTAATCTAAAATGAGTGAAGGGGATACACACTTCCAGTTGTGTAGTGTACACACTTTTAGTTGTAAACAAAGTAAGTCATGGGAATGAAAAGTGCAGCACAGGGTATATAGTTGATAATATTGTAATATATGGTGACTACTTCATAATGGGCATAATTGTTGAATTACTGTGCTCTACACTTGAAAAGAATTTAATATATGTCAACTGAACTTCAATTTAAAAATTTTAAATGGAGATATTTAGCAAAATTTTTTTGAAAAGATAGTCATGGCTTCTCAGCTTGGGAACCAGGTTGGAGAGTTGTCAAGGGGCACATTTCCCCTCTAAGATCTATGGCCTCCGTAATTTCCTGAGTTAGAATGCATTCTTACTTGTCCCAGAGGAATTCTTGAACTGGCCATGCTGGGAGAAATTGTACTTATAATACTAGATGAGGAAACACGAACAGCATGTTATATTTAAGCAGCGAGGCCAATTAGACAATTCCTGTGAGAGCCAAGTTTTCATATTTAGCTGTACTTTAGTGAAACAGGAAACCCTGAGTGAGCAGCTCCTAACATGGGGCTCTGAGCTCTGCTCCCCCGAGACCTAGGAATTCTGTTCTTTTGGGAGATTTCAATATGTAAGATTGTGTATCTGAGGGGGTTATGTGTGCTGGTGGCCAACACAAGAGAACAAGCATGGAATGCCACACTGTGGGGTAAGGATGCGGCAGGAAACATCAACCCTTGGGTCTGATGTATAGCTGGAGTTTGTTAGAAGCTGGAGAACCTTCATAACTTAATGATACATGACCATCACCTTAATCCCCTTAAAGTCTTTGAAAATATTTTTTAAAACCAGCAAGAAAGACAGAAGAAAGGCACTTAGGTGCCTCTAGGATAGGCTAGTTATGTTCTGTTTCTTAAACCAAATGATGGGGGTGTGAGTGTTCCTTTTTCATATCCTTTTGTATATGCACTCTAGGTCACAAAAATAAATCACCATTGTTTTGTGGCAGAACCTAACACAGTTCACACACAGCAATTGTACTAATCCTTTTGAACCCTGTTGTTTGTTTTCTTCTTGCCCTTTGACCTCCTTGGAGAGAAACTATGATTGATTTGCAGAGGACAGTGTCATTGGAATGAGTTTAAGGAAACTGGGTACCTTTCGTTGCCAATGACAGGAACTGGATAAATATTTCAATGAATCAATATCTTTCTCTTAAAATAATCATTGGTGTGGTATTCCTAGAAATAGAAATCGTGAAAGCCAAGACAAATATTATATAAAAAGTGGGATTTCTCAGAATATATTTGTAATTGAGTTTCTATACGGGCATGAACATATAGAAACATGCCTCCTAATGTATTATGTAGTTATAATATTACATAAATATCCATCATTGTCGTACACAATAGTTTGTTTTGTTAGGTTGAACTAGGAACCGATATACTATGTTTAGAAAAACCTATTAGCTCAGGCTATACTTTCAGAAGCTTATCAAAAACAATTCTACAGCAGCGCAAGCTTGATTTATGCCCTGAAAATAATATGTAGGTTTTGATTTAAACATAGAAGTTAGGGCTCCTTAAAAGGTAAGATTTGAATGTTAATTCCTTCAAACAACTCTATGAGGAGTATTAAAACATATCAATTCTTTTTATTGGACAAAAGAACTTTTAATCTGAGCTGTGTTTTGTTATTTTTATTTTTCAGATTTTGATATTAAAGTACTTTAAAATTTTTTAAGTTTATTTATTTTGAGAAAGAGCAAGAGTGCGCACGTGAGCAGGGGCGGGGCAGAGAGAGGGGGAGTGAGAATCAGAAGCAAGTTCCCCATTGTCAGCGCAGAGCGAGACACAGAGCTTGTACTCACCAACCAGGAGATCATGACCTGAGCCAAAGTCAAGAGTCAGACGTTCACCTGGGCGCCCCGATATTAGCTTTCTTGCTCGTGTTTGTTCATTTGTTCACCCATTCAACAAACTGTGTTTCAGACACTGTGTGGGGGGCCGGGATACAAAGATAAGTCCTACACAGTTCCTGTTCTTGAAAGTTCTTATATGTTATACCCACCTCCATTCCATGGAACAGCAGGGGACTGGCTTGTCTGAATTGATTCAAGACAAATACTAACTAAGGAATATTGATAAATTAAGATTTCCAATTAATGTAATGGGAAAAAGTAGGTAAATGATATACTTTTCTTCCTCTTTCCATCTCTGTCTTGGCTTCTTCTCCAAGGAATTGAAGTTTGGTTTGGATTTTTTTTTTTTTTAACTTTTTCTAAGTATAATCTAATTGCTTTAAACCCACCAGTACATTTATGTTAAATGCGTACATGCGTGTGTATATATATCTGCATAAACATACAACTAAATTCACATCACATGCTATGCAATTATCTATTTCTATTTCCTAGGGCAGCCTACGGCTGGTCTGTTTCTACCGTGGTGCCCTTGGGGTGACATGACAGAGGCAAATATTGTTCCCGAACTCAATCTGTCTTAAGACTGATGACCTCTGCTTTTGTATGACAGGGCCTCTCATGGGCACTGTGGCCACCACTAACCCTCTGTCAGCTTCCCGTATTGCCCGCACCCCTCCCCCAGCCTGATAAGTTACCCGAACAATTAACTGGCCTACAGGAAAAGGTAGGATTGTAGAAACCTCTGCATGTGTCAGAATGGGTGATCCGCTTGCCTTTAAAGGTTTTTTATTTTTTGTTTTGCTTCCAGTTTTTATTTTAACCCCTTTCCCCAGTAGTCCAATTTTTCTAAATGAGAAGCAGATGAAAAGCAGGTCTGTTATTTCTTCCCATCTCCTGTCTTCAGATGAAGTTTTCCTGGTTCCCGTATAGAATTTTTAAGTGTTGGGGACTGTCCCAGAGGCTCTCCATTTGGACTCTGCTGTAAATATGGACCACTTTTGATTTACAAGAACCCCAAGCAGGAACAGAAATCAACTTCTCAAATGCAAATTTGCATCCACGTTTGTCTGCAAGTACAGAGCGCTGGGCAGTCAGCTTGGAGCACTGGCTCCCGGCAACGTGCCCTGTGCTCCCAGGACAGGCCTGGAGGGGGTGTGGAGACAACACACACATCTCAGAACTGCTGGTGCCTTTGTAGATGGTGGGACCCAGGTGTCACCTGGTCCCCAGGGTGGCAGCTGGCCTCAAAGTCAGGGCTGTGACCTCAAGGAGATCATCCAGAAATTGCATATCCAGAAGTTATTCTTGATGGAACCCAAGAGGCCTGAATCACAGTGACCAAAGTCACATGTGATGGACGTCGAATCCAGAACTTTATTCTCAGCAACTCTGGGCAACCATATCCACCATCAGGACTAGAAGGAAGGGTAAGGGTGACCTGTTCACAGGGGCGTAGGGGAGACAGTTAGTGACTAGGCCAGGAGCCACGAGGTGAGAGATCAGATTTGAGGTTCTACAGTACTTACGCTTTGTGATGTGGTAGTCAAACACTGACTTTCTCCACGCCTCGATTTCCTTATCAACAAAATGGGGATAGTACCTCCTAAAGTTGAGTGGATTGAATTCTTCCAGGTGCTGGGCCCATGATAATGCTCAGTGCCTTAGCTTTACTCAGTTCAGGGCGGAAGGAGGCCAACAGGCCATTGTCCCACCATGACACTTCCTGCTGCGTCCTTACCCCACAGTGTGGCATTCCACGCCTGTTCTCTTGTGTTGGCACATACCCCCCTCAGATTCACAATCTTACACACTGAAATCTCCCGACAGAACAGAATTCTTAGGTCTCTGGGAGCAGAGCTCAGAGCCCCACGTTAGGAGCTACTCACTCAGGGTTTCCTGGTTCACTAAAGTACAGCTGAATACGAAACCTTGGCTCTCCCAGGAATTGTCTAATTCGTCTCAATGCTTAAATATAAAGAAATTGTTTTTATAAAGTAAAATAATTAGTTTAAGAAATAATTAAAAGAAATCCATCTGTTCTGGGGAACAGAACCTTGGTGGTCTCCATATCCGGTGTTTTTCTCTTTGCAGCCATGTTGGACAATCCCCCTTACTCCTTGTTTGGTTCACCGGATATCCCACTTCTGCATTCCGGGTAGAGAAGCCCTTTATTTTTTTGATTTTTTAAATGTTTGTTTATTTTTGAGAGACGAGAGTAAGCGAGCAGGGGAGGGACAGAGAGAGAGGAAGACACAGAATTCGAAACAGGCTTCGGGCTCCAAGCTCTCAGCACAGAGCCTGACACAGGGCTTGAACTCACAAACTGTGAGATCATGACCTGAGCCGCAGTCACATACTTAACCGACTGAGCCACCCAGGTGCAGCTCCTCTTTGGGCCACAGTGGCCATGCCTACTGGACTCCTGCTGGCCCCTGATCAGCCAAGCCTCTTAGGTCTCCAGCCTCACCTTCCAGTTCAGACCCAGGAGGCTCAGCTCATTGTTTAGGGTGAAATACTGCAGGCACCAAACTGTCTACATTCACCATTGATTTTACTAGTTTAATCTTAAGAACCTGTATTCTCAAGAGGGCCCTTTCCTGTGGAATGTCCCCACTTCATACCACTGCTAATGGGCCAGCTCTATATCCCTCACTTTTATTTATTCTTATTATTTTTTAATTTTTAAAATGTTTATTTAAACATTTAAATGTTGAGCCTGACACAGGGCCTGAACCCCCAACCACGAGATCATGACCTGAGCCAAAGTCAGATGCTTAACCGACTGAACCATCTAGGCATCCCACCTTCATTTTTGTTTTTTAAAAAATATTTCAGTTAGGTGTTTGGCCCATCAAACCTACTATGAGGGTTTCCAAACCTTTTCTATAAGTAGACATCAGCAAGCTGGGTTACTAGTACTGGCTTACTTCTCAGAGGGTGACTTATTCCCTGCAGGAGCTAGGGAAGAGGTGCCTACCTCTCACCTCTGTGTACATGGGACCCAATTAGCACCCAGGGCCATTGCAAGTGAAGAAGAGAAATCAGGATGTCCCACTCGCATGTAAAAGTCAAGTGTTAGAACTGCATTTTCCCAAGCAGAATATTTAGCTATTTCAGACCAGATTGTGTGCCTAAGCACTTTTAAGTGAACAACACCCAAATATATATATATATATATATGGGCGACTTAGTTCTATTGTGATTAAGGAAAGCAATGGGCTACCTCGTTCTGTAAACAAACCTTCCAAAACTCTTGAAAGCAGGGAGTTTGCAGCCACTCGGGCTTCAACTCATTTTATCAAGTTATTATTCGACTCTGGAGAGCTTGGTTTGTCCGCTTAGATCCTCTGCAAGCTTTTGTGAACGTATTTTTCTTCTGTGTCACATATGCTCAGATATCCAAGAAGGTTATTTATTTTACTAGATAAGTTGGAAGCCTTGGGCTGGGACGTGATCATCCTGACGAAGCCCAGGCTGTGCCGTGTGAATTTAGGATTAACCTCTTGCAGCCTTGGCTTGATGTCTGTGAAATGGGGATCGTCAAGATTATCCTGTTGTTTTAGGAATTAAATCAATAATCCATGAAAGGAGTTAGTGTAGAGCCTGAGGCATGATGAGTGTCCCTTAAATGTTAGCTGGTGCTGCTGTTATTGATTCAGTATCTCTGACCTCCTACCACGTGGCAAACATTGTACAAACATTGGGGTCCAGTGTGGGATGGAAGAGACGCAGTCCTGCCCCCAGAAAAATCCTGCAGCCTAGTGGGGCCATGAGATGTCAAAGAGGGGAGGTTATGAACAGTGAATTATGTGGTTAAGCGTTGGACGCACCTGAGAGAGTGTGAACAAGAGGAAGGAGGAGTGGGTGTCCACCAAGAGAGGCTGGCAAGCCAGAATCACAGTCACCTGTGGGAGGAGCCAGGTGCAGCACAAGGGGGAAGGGTTCGGGGGAGGGGGGAGGGGCACTAGGTGGCTCATAGGCCCAGGGAGGCAGGAGCTAGTGGTGTAGAAGTGCTGGCAGAGGGCCAGGCGCAGGCTTGGAGGCTGACCTGGCACCAGCTGAGGATGGACAGAGAGCACACCCCCAACCCTGGACAGGTCCCCGGCTGTGTCCTGCATGCCATGCGATGCCATGGGAGGCGGTAACTGGGATGCTGACAGAATGAAATGTGTGTTTAAAAATGATACCCTATGGGGCGTCTGGGTGGCTCAGTTGATTGAGCATCAGACTTGGGCTCAGGTCATAACCTCACTGCGCATGAGTTCGAGCCCCGCATTGAGTTCTGTGATGACAGCTCAGAGCCTGGGGCCTGCTTAGGATTCTGTGTCTCCCTCTCTCTGACCCTCCTCTGCTCACACTCTGTCTCTGTCTCTATCTCTCTCTCTCTCTCTCTCTCTCCAAAAAAAGTAAACATTAAAAGAAATTTAAAGAAATACATTTAAAAAATAAATGAATTAGCTAATGCAATACATCTTTTTAAAAAATTTTTAAGTTTATTTATTTTATGAGAGAAGCAGTGCAAGGGGGGGAGGGACAGAAAGCGAGAGGGAGAGACAGAATCCTGTGCAGGCTCCACATTGTCAGCAAGAAGCCCGATATGGGGCTCGAACTCCTAAAACCATGAGACCAAGATCTGAGCCAAAACCAAGAATCGGATGCCTAACTGACTGAGCCACCGAGGCACCCCTGCAATACATCTTAAATATGTCATTGAACTAACACATATCATAAGTAAGCAGTTGACTGTTTCCACAATGTGTGTATATATCTATGTAAATTGTGTATAGACAGATGGTCAAAGATCCTTCTGGTACCTTCTCACTGTGAAGCCATTCCCCCTGGGATTGCCTTTATCTTTAGCAAATACTATAGATGCCTCACTTCCTAGCTATCCCAGGCACAGCACGGGTAAGGACACTTCCCTTTGACTTTTGGCGAAACAAATCCATGACCTTTGGCTAAAAAAAGCCATGACTTTTGGCTAAAAAAAATCACCTGCTTATCAGTGTCCAGCATCATTTGTTCAGCTGAGTCATTCCTGAATCCTTGGAAGGACTGATTCCTTTTTATTCTAACCTATGCAGTTACATATTTTTATCTTTGTTCTCACCTCTACAAAATGAGGACAGTGCTGTTTCTCTGCCCATCTCCGCAGTTGATGGATGAAAGTTATTTTGGTGAAGCAATTCTAGGATTTTATATGAGATATAATTCTTATGTGATTGCCATGACAGGTCATATTTCCCCATTTTTCTTTTATTATTGTGCATAGAGTTTTATTTGAAGAGTCAATGAATTTTTTTTTAAATGCAGCACAGAAGCACGTTACCACTTGCCTGCACCCGAGACACTTGGTTTCAAATCATGGATTCTCGTGTGCATCAAGAGGCTCTTCTGGGTTCCAAGTTTTATTTGGGTCAGAAAGAGTTACTGCTGCTGACATTGGTGCGGCTCCTGCATTCTCTCAACAGTGATGAGGCCATCTCCATTCAGATGGCTAATTTTTTTAAAATAAGCTTTTAAATTTATTTTTGGGAGAGAGAGAGAACGTGAGTGGGGGAGGGACAGAGAGAGAGGGAGACACAGAATCCGAAGCAGGCTCCAGGCTGTGAGCTGTCAGCACAGAGCCTGATGCAGGGCTCGGACTCATGAACCATTAGATCATGACCTGAGCCAAAGTCAGCCCCAGGTGGCCCTGAAATGGCCCATTTTGATCCCCAAACTGCCGATGATAAAGACACTCCCGGTTTTTTTCCTCGGGAGGTGGTGGCGGGAATGGTGCAGTGGGCATAACAGGCATCCTGTCTCATGTCAGTCCTTCCTGACTGGAGGCTGCTGTCAGGTCCTGGGTCATTGCATTTTGCAGACACGTTGTAGGGTTAGGTGGCTGCCATCGAGTACAAGAGAATCCCTTCTATGCCAGACCAATCACTTTCTGTCCTGTTTGCATGTTAGAATCACCTAAAGAGCTTTTTAAAATGAAAAAAAAAAAAAAAAAGAGTCCCTAGGTCAAGGGCTGATTCAGTTTACCTCTATGTGTGTCAGTCAGTTTTTTGGTTTTGGGTTTGTTTGTTTGTTTGTTTTAAGTATTCCAGGTGAATTGATTAGGCAGCAGAGCCAATAGAGCCTGCCGGTGCCTACCCCACCCCCCATGCTGCCCTTGACTCAGGAGGCCCTTGGACAGTGCACACCATGTGGGTTTGGCTCCTGGTAGAGGTAGCAGAGACCATGCCACCACGCCCAGCCTCACAGGCCCCCAGACATCCTCTGCCTTTGTGCAGACCTCTCTGAGCTTCAGGTGACAGCAGTTAGCTTTCATCCTTCCTCAGACTGTCACTCAGTTGCCCCTGGACACAGCCCTCATGGAGCAGGTGCTGTTGGATATTCAGAGAAGGGTCATCTTGAGGGGCTCTTAGTATGCTAGGGAAGCCATGTTTGGGTATTTGTTGGTACAAACATAGTACAAACAGTACCCTGTATGACTCCACTTTATGCTGGGATTTCAAAACCAGTGTTCCTGGACTGGTTTTCTTAGAGTGAATTGCGTGGCCACCAAAACTCTGGCAAAGTTTCAGGACCCTTTCTGGACCTTCCAGGACCTCTATCATTAAGGGACTGAGGTTCAGGGCGGATGTGTGTGATTTGAGGGTTGGGGCAGGAGTCAGGGGGAACTGGGACGGAAGGCAGATGACAGCGTGACTCAGGACCCCGTCTGAAGTGGTCACATACCTGAGGTTACATACCCCCACCATTTTTCCCTCAAAGATGTTCTTTTTTTTTTTTTTTAATTTTAATGTTTATTTTACTTGTGAGAGAGAGAGTGTGTGCACAAGCGGGGAAGGGGCAGAGAGAGAGAGAGACTGTGAAAGTGGGAGAGGGATAGAGAGAGGGGGACAGAGGACCCATAGCAGGCTCTGTGCTGAAAGCAGGGACCCCAATGTGGGGCTTGAACTCATAAAACATGAGATCATGTCCTGAGCCGAAGTCAGAGGCCTAACCGACTGAGCCACCCAGGCACCTGTCCTCCAAAGATGTTCTAATGGAAAGTGAGTCCGAGGGCTCTCAGAGGACCCAGAGTTCTCCCTTGGGGGCGAAAGATCCCCTCGTTTATCCAGTCTACTGTGTGACAGTAAACAGATGTCTCCTTCTAGTCTTCCAGTGGATCCACTTGTGGATAGCACATTCGCTGGTTTCCTTAACATGAGAAGTTGGCTGGTTAGTCGTTATTACTACACGGGCTAAGCTCACTCGTGAGCCATCTCCCCCTGGAGAACAAGGGAATGATAAGCTGGTATAAATCATGCTGAAAGGAACGAGCACTCATCATGAGTCCTTGGGACAGATGACATAGTGGCGAGCGGATGAAAACCCTTTGATGAAGACCAGTTGTAAAAGCGCAAGTAATGCCGAAGAAATGCGTCGTGGTGACTCAAAAGTTTAATGTATGCATTTCCCCCTTTATCTGTCTCTCTCCCTTTTTAGTATTAAGACATTGTTGCAGTAAATGTCAAGAGTGGTAAAACAACATTTCCTGTGCTTGGACGCTTGGGAGAGAGGTTCAGGGAAGAACAGATCCAGAGGGATGTGTTTAATCAGTGAGTGCTAGATATCGTTTGGCACAGTACTTAGGTAATAGCATCAGAAACAGGGATTAGTCCTTTGGAGCATGTACTGTCCTGAGAAAATAACCCTGGCAGTGTGTCCACTCTGAGGCCTGAGAATGCATTTCAGCACATGGATGAACTTACCAACTTGAAATGTCCCAAAGAAGGGACCGTGAGGTTACAGATGCCACCTCCATCCAGCCCTACAAACAGCAGGAGGCAGTGGCCCAATGGCTAAGACGTCAGCTCTGTGCATTCGCAAGCTGTTCTGTGTCTATGCTCTGCCACTTGGTAGCCAGGTGGCCTGGGCAAGCCCCCTGACTTCTCCAGCCTGCTTCCTGCTCTACACAGAGAATCATGATCCCAGCACCCACTCATTCAATGGGCTTGACCACAGGCAACAGGAATAGACCCTGCTGACCTTGGAAAGGGGGTCTACAGAAAGGACAAGGAATAGAGAAGAATTAGAAGAAAGCGGGAAGCACCAGGTCTCAGATGGGATGAGGGCCACTCAAGTCTTATTGGAAGAGCCAATAGACAAGCTCATCAAGGTCTGATAAGGACAGTCCTTGTGTCCTCTTTCAGGGTCAAATCCCAGAGAGAGGGTATCCCATAGGTCCGTTTAGACACATCCCTACCTCTTGGCTGGAGGAAAACAAGGCACTTACTTTGGCTGGTGGGGGAGGCAGAGTTTCTATTACCAGAAGAAGGAGGCAAGAATGTTATGGGGATTAATGGACATCATGCATGTAAGGTCCTTGGCACCACGCCCGCCACATTGTAAGAGCTGAAAAACCAGATGTTGCGTATTAACCATTATACACGGAATGATTGATAGCAGATCAATACTATAAGCTACTCCAAGTAAAAGGCTCATGATGCACACACAAATGAGTACAACTGAAATGGGAAATCTGAAAAAGATCAGTGGACTGCATCGATGTCAACCTCGTGGTTGTGATGTTATCCTACCAGAGTTCTGCAAAAATGTTACCCCTGTGGAAACTGGGCAAGTTGTACAGAGGGATCTCTCTGTATTATTTTCTGATAACTGCATGTATTTCTACAATGATCTTGTCAAGAATTTCAGTTAGCAAAAAGAAGAGGAGGAGGAGGAGGAGGAGGAGGAGGAGGAAGAAGAAGAAGAAGAAGAAGAAGAAGAAGAAGAAGAAGAAGAAGAAAGAAGAGGAGGAGGAGGAGGAAGAAGAAAGCTAATGACTTCAAAATTCTAAGAAGTTTTTTTGTCTCCATTGGAGTTTTTTCTTCTAATTCTCCATCCACATCCTCCTTCCCCATCAAAATAACAAAAAAAAAAAAAAAAGCAGCCGTTTAAATGTTAGAGACTTGGCAAGATTAACAATTATTTTTAAACATTTGAGAAAAACATATGCTATCATAAAAGTGCAAGGCCAGGGCAGAATATTCCCTTGCTAAAAATCTTCATTGTTGGACACTTGATGAGCACACACGTATGCACACAGCCCTCCCAATAAACATGTGAACAGAACGTCAGCCTGACTTGTCCCCACTGGTATCTTAGGCCTGTTTGTTCTCCAGTCTTTTCTCCTGTCAGTTTATTTCCGTAAAGGTGGGCCCCTTCACTTACAGCCAGTGTCAGCCCGTGAGGGCGGTTGTTAGGTCTGTTGAGTCCTTGAATCCCTGTGTACACATTCTGCGATGATGCTGCAAGAAGGACTCTCATCCAGGGCCTTTGAAGAGCCCTGTGGTCCGTATGCTTGGCTTCCTGCTTTCTGCATCTTCTTGGATGGACTGGAGCCCCTGCCCTGGTGGTGGTGGCATCTGGCCACATACCAGACCCGCACTCATTCATTCTTTCTCTTTTTGGTTCCTCCAGCTGATGTTTATCGGTGATACTGGGCAGGAGTCCTTGTGCTAAGCAGAATCCAGCCCCCAACTTGAGGACATTTACAGCCAGATAGAGGGCCATGATAAGTGCTCCAGCATGACCAGTCAAGGAGTGGGTCTGTGTGTCCTGGACACATAACAGAGTGCTAGATGAATTCAGGAAGGGAAAAAGCTAACGCAGTCATGTAACATTTTGAGCTCCTGCAGCTTGAATTATGTTGCAGGCCAAGGCTACCTACTGGTATTGGTTTTGCAAAGCACTTCTACAGACTCATGAACTCTGTGTCCCCTTGCAGACTTAAACACGCTAAGCCCTTGACCACCACCACAAATCACCACCACCTAGACCTCTCTTGTGGTTTAGAGGAGTAGAGAGCTGGGTGTTTGCATTTGACTCTATTAACCATCCAATGTGGCTAGATTACAGGAGAAATGGATTATAGAATTTAAAAATGTCTTCCAGAACTAACTGGAGAGAAAGGAGTCAAGGAGTCAGGACTTAGGAGACACAGAAGCTGTGTTCTCTCAAGTAGATTACTTAGGTGCTCTGTGTCTCAATTTCCTTAAACCGTAAATAAGTGGTAGTTAGTTGTACTCAGTGTGCAGCTCTGGGAATGAAATAGATAAACACCTGAGAAGCACCTACAGCAAGACCTAGCTTGTGGAATATGCTTAATGCTCCCCAAAAGCTGAAATGTCTTTGCATGCTGGTGAGCCAGTCAGAGGGCAGAGATGTCTGCCAGTTGGCCCCAGAGGGCAGCAATGGGCCAGCCGCTGGAAGGTATGGGTGCAGTTGAGGAAGCCAAGGCAGGCATAGGGGGTGCCCCGTGTGATGCAGCTGCGAGTGTGTGCCCTAGAGGAGGGTCAGAAGCACAAGGAAGGACAAAAAACAGTGATTTACCATGTGCCATGCTCTGCGTGGGTGCTCTCGTGGGGAACTGGCTCGTTCCACCCATCCGAGTCCCAGTGCTTAGGTGAGAATGTGGCACGTAGAATAGGCCTTATTTCTAAAAGAATACATGAATTATGGGCTTTGATTTTTTCCATAGCTCAATGATGCAAGGGATCTGCGATTGCCATCCTCATTTGCAAGATGAGGATCTAAAGCTGGAGGAACACAGTACATTGCCCGAGTAATTTCAGTGGTGAGCTCTGGGGCCAGCAGGCAATAAGGGCCTGGGGCTCGAACCCACATCAGATGCCTTCTCCTGCCATGCTCCACCAGGACCTGCTGACCTCATGGCCCTCAGAGACCCTTCTGATGATTCTCAAGTCTTTGGTTTGAAGAGAGTACCGAGTTCCAAGAGCCTGTCGCTGAGTCACTCGATCACTGTGGGAGCTCAGGAAGCAGGCCCCATTTGTATTTCTTGGAATTTTAGTAAATGGCCAGACAGAAAAGGAGATGAAGTTATGGCCACTGTGTGTTGACTGTATTATCTCTTTGTTGCCACCACACTGATATGAGAGGTATTTTTAGAGCCATGCATGCATTATTTATGGTTGACGGTTTTACTAGTACCAATAACTAGATAACAGCAAAGAATTCCTGCCTAATGACTTATTCTCAAGGTCGGCGCCCAGCCTTGTCTTAAGAAATTCGCTTTCTTCTTTGACTGTGGAACTCCATCAGTTCCTTATGACTCAGGGTCAGGAAGCATGCGAGTTTCTCAGGATCGATCCAGACGCTAGGATTGCCCACGCGTCATGGACAGCAGGCTCTCCCCTAAATATCTCGCAGTGACTGTCAAGCAGATGAGGGCTTCCAAGTTACTGTTTCCACTGTGATGCGTGAGTGAAATTTGGATAACTGACTCTGTGGCTGTGAAATTATTCTCATTGCTGGCTTTGTTGACATTGTACTTGAGTGGGATCAAAGCTATTTTGTCTAGGAGAAATGGTGAGAAGAGTTAATATTATACACAAGGGTTTAAACGGTGATATTTTAAAACTATCTCCAAAGACGGTAATGCCTAGATACAGCACACACTAGATTCTCCTTAAGTGTTCTGCCTTTCTGACTCCATATGCAGCACCATTTGGTTTGAGATGGACAGTTTGAGGTTCAACACAAAAAGAGCTTTCTTATGAACCACTCTCAGATCTTTTAAAGGATAATCGGAGTTATTTTCCAAAGGGAAATGATGTTATACAATTTTGAAAGCATTCATCCTTGAATATGAAGAGGCAACTCTTCTTTGCTACAGAAAAGTAGAAGCTTAAATACGAACCTGCTTGGATGGCTGGGTATCAGCAGAGTTTACCTTGGTGTTATCCATGGGCATTTTCTTGAGGATGTTCTGAACGATTAAATCTGGGATGTTTTGCAATACCTTTAAGATAAAGCAAGGAGTTGGGGCACCTGGGAGGCTCAGTCAGTCAAGCAGCTGACTATTGATTTCGGCTCGGGTCGTGATCTCCCAGTTCATGAGTTCCACATCAGGCTCTGCACTGACAGTGCAAAGTCTACTTGGAATTCTCTTCCTCTCTCTCTCTCTCTCTCTGTCTGCCCCTCCCCCCTTCTCTCCTTTTCTCTCTCTCAAAAAAAAAATTTAAAGAAAAAGATAAAGTAACAAGCAGTTACTCTCAACTTCACACCAATAGATCAACAGCCTGTAGATGTTTTCATCCTTCTCCCACTGTCTGAGAAACAGGGGTACCATGTCCTTTGGGCCATTTTATTTCTGTTTTATTTCATTTTACTTTATTTCTAACCTAAAATATTGATCACCTTGTCCTCCAGAACTCCAGGATTTTTGTGTCCTGGTTCATTTTCTTTGCCTTTACCATCTTTCCTAGGCCCTCCCCATTGGCTCCTTCCTTTTCCTCTAAATATGCTCTGATCTCTCCGTTGTTAAAAAGTCTCTATCCATCCACCCATCCATTCATGCGTCTGTCCATCCATCCCGTTGGATTTTTCTCTTTCCTCTCACAGCCACACCTTATATAACTGAGGGCCCTGCCTCCCACTCTCTTCTCCTTCCAACCCCCTCCTCCCTGCCCCCTTCTTCCAGAGACCCCCGAGGCAAGGCCATTTTCTTGCCAGATCCAAAGCTTTTTTCCTTGGTCATGTCTTCCTTGCCCTCTGGCACTGTTTTCATCCTGTCCTTGAGGGACACCCTTCTCTGGCTTCCATAGTGAGCTTTTTCCTAGTGCCTTAGACAGTCTCACTATTTGTCCCCTTCCTCATCAGGCCTCTAAGTCTGAGCGGGTGCCAGGGCACACAGTCCTGACCTGTCACCCACTGTTCAGTCCTCCAGGATGTCCCGTGATTGCCTCAGTGCAGCCTCTTCACGTGTGAGTTCCTGGTCCCCCCTTGCCCTCCTTGGCTTCAGTTCCCAACTGCATGCCTTCTTGGGCCAAAAGGACCTCATTCTCCTTTTGCTGTCTAGATACAGTGTGCGTTCTTGTTTCTTCCTTCAGACTCACTTGGGTATGTCTCTACCCGGCTCCAATTTTGCATCACTGCATATGTAGGGTGTTTCCAGTCTCCTACATGACCTTCTAGAAATTTCCTGCCACCAGTTTATCTTCCAAAGATGCCAGACTCGACTACCAGACTTGTCATGTCCCTCTCTGTGTCTGCCAGCGGAGCTTGGAGCGTGTCACTGTTACTCAGTCACCTTCTGAGAAGGGGAGCCCTGGGACCTCAGGGTGGCTCCTAAGTCCCCGTGTCATGACAGTGGCTTCCTGTCTGGATGACTGCTGCTTACTGCCCTCCTTCTCCGTGCAGCCCCCTCCCAGATCACACACCCTCAGTTTTACCTACATGCAATCATCCCTCATTTCAAAGACCCCTGGACACTGACCTCCCATGTCCCTGCTCATACAGGGGAGTGGTCCCCTCATGTCCTAATGTACAACTCCAGCGTCATCTTCTCAAAGCTTTTCTTCTTCAATCTACTGCTCCCCCACCCCTGCCCCGCCTCAGCGAGAAATTCCCCTCCTCTTTATCCCCTTACAACTCTGTCATAGCATGCGAGTTCCCTTAAATCCATTAATCGGTCTGCTTATACTCATGGAGTAGGAGCTACTTGGGATCTGACATATGGTGTCTTCTCTCTGAATCCCTGGCATGAGACCTGTAAACTAATAGATGCCAATAAATACTGATTGATGCCAATAAATACTGATTGAATGAAATGTTAAGTGACACTTTCCTGCTGAGGAAATGGGTCCCTGTGACTTGGCTCATCCAGGGCAGACATTCACACCACACTTACCCTGATTCACCAACATACAGTCAGCTCAAGTTCTCCAGAAAGCCCGGAGGCACGTGCCCTCCCTTTTCTCTGCCTCCGGAGCTTGTCTTACCTTCTGTTGCCCTCCTCTCCCCCATGCAGTCTACAGTTACCCTTCACAGATAACCAGTACCCTGCACAGTCAAGAACTTGAACATGTTCTCCAGCTGTCTTTCACTAAATTTGTCTTATCTCCCAGCGTTGTGTGTAAGCAGAATGAAGACAGAGGCCAGGTTGGCCGTTTTTGAACACCACCGACGCCGGATTCATGGCGTGCACATAGCTGTACATCAAATACTTGATGAGTTGTTTAGATATCTCATAGTTCACTTCCAAGTATTCAGGACCGTCAGAGTCACAGTTAAAAGGCTGAACCCTGACACTCTCATTGGAGTTGCCAAAACATGAGTAGGAGTCTGGAAATGACTAGAATCTGAGCAATAGAAAACCTCCTGCCCCTAGCCTGACCCAGTTGGTACGGCTCCCTCCACTAGACTTTAATCGAGCCACAAATCTCTTCTAAACCAGTTTGCTCTAGAATTTAAAAGAGCTCATATGCAGGGGACAGTCACAGACACTGAGCCTTGAATTATGCGGTCAGTGTCTGCACTGCCCAGGGCCGGGCAGAAGCCCCCTGAGCTCTGCAGAGTAGCGAGTGCCTGATGCCAGGACAAAAGATGTGAGAGGCTGCTTTCATTTCGCTACTTCTCAGAAAAGCCTAGATGTTTGTCTAAAAAGCAGGATGTTTTTAAAATTAGTATTCTTCTATTCATAAAGCTGGTATCTGTAAAAATAGCACTTTTATCCCCTCTAAAAAGAAGTCATTAAAAAAATATTCACCCTGAAAGTAAGAAAAACAAAACAAAGAAAACAAAACAAACATAACAAAAAACACATCCTTTAAAAGTTTCAGCTGGGCCTGAATGACCTCCCCAAGCACACACAGAAAGTTGCCCCCCACTGGTCTACACTGAGGGTGGCATCAGTCCTTGCCTCAGAAGGAGCCAAGAGAATTATGTAAGATGAGGCATGAACAGAACTGTGCTCAGTGTAGGGCACACGGTAAGAAGTCAATAAAGGTTCGGCTGGGTTATAGTTACACACTCGGGGCTGCAATTCGCAACTGTCACCAACTGTCCTCCTACGTCACTTGAGCATCTGAGATCTGGGCACAGGTCTGCTGACAGACTTGAAGGACGGTGGCAGAGGTCCTTGGGACAGGGACCTCAGGCCTGGGCTCTCCCACGGCAGAGGGTGGCCGGGATGCTGGCAGCGGCGGGCTGAGCGACACGGCCACGCTGGCCGCCTCCTGCGTCATTTTGCAGCGTGTAGATGGGATGCATGTCTAGGGGAAAAGAAAAAGGATGAAGTCATGTACAGCCCCACATGGGTGGAGGGGAGGCCTGGGTCACTTCCCTTTCATTGGGAGTTTGGGGGTGGGGGTGGGCAGCCTCCATGTGGGGAACAGAGGAATGTGCCCTTCATTGAGATCATACCAGTCCACAGCACTTTGTGACCGATGTGAAAATGAGGCTCCTTCTCTGCATGTCTAAGGCCAGAGTAGATTTGGATCTACTTGTTTCTTCCCAAATGTAGGCGTCCTGAGGCACCTGGGGCCCCAGCCCATGGTTTTCTTTGTCGTGTGTGTGGAAAACTGCAAGCGAGAATTTTTGCACCTATTTCCACTCAAGCAAAGTGGGGCTGATCCCCACTAAATGGGGTTGCTGGGCATGTTATCAGAGGGTTTGCGGGGACCCACTGTGGGCAGGCAGGGGAGGAGCCCATGACCTTCGAACTGCTGTGTTCCCAGGCTCTCCCCGTCTCCACTCCCCCATGCAATGCCAGGCTGCTTACATCGTGCTTAATTCTGCATCATTTGGCCTTGATTTTGAAAGCCCTTGGGGGATTCCATGGAGAATGAGCAAGCCTGTTCAGTATTTACTGCTGAACCAGAACTACAACTCTATCCCCTGCTCACAGAAAAGCCTTAGCACTAAAAGTCTGATTTCATAAAATAGGTGAGTGGGGGTTCCTTAAAATGTCCAGGGTATTTTAAAGTATGTTTTTACAACTTGACAGAGTCTGGGGAGAAAAGAGACTTAAAACTGAAGTGTTAGTCACTGCTGCCAATTGAAAATGAATCGCAAATGAAGATAAATCACCCCTGAGCATATAATGTGGAACAATGGGAAAATATTATCAGAATTGTAAAAATTTGATTTGCATGCAACTTCTCAGAAACATCGCTTTGTAAGCATAAACTGAAGCAAGCAGACTGACTCACGTAATGGGGGAAAAAATCAGTCTAAGGTTCCAAACATGTATGTCAGGAGATGATTATTAGATTTGAAAAAAAAAATGCTCTATTTTACAAAGTATACCCCACCAGCTCTCTCTTTGCCATGGGGGATTCCAAAGAGCGTTTATAAAATGCACTAACTGCCAAGACACTGTAGAGAATATCAGTAAGAATATTAATAACACAGTATACTAGGTATCTGCCACTTATATTTATTTTGCACTCATATTGTCTCTACTCCTTACGGTAATCTTATGAGCAGTCTTACCCCGTTTTGTACCTGACAGCACTCTTCAGAATGTTTGCACAGCTCGGCCCAGGCCACACGGCCAGTGGGGGACAACGTCAGGTTCACTCAGTTCATCCTGGCTTTAAACCTGCTTGCTTGCCACAACTTCCCAGCGTTCCCCAGGCAAGTGGGAGGCAGTAAGGAGCAGCTTCTAGCCGGGGCCTCAAACCCATACCGAACCTTGGCCCAGCATATGCGTTACACTTGTCAGGAAGGAGAGCTGTCGTCCCAGACGGATTCTGTAGGTCGGAGTGAAGGCACGGCTTCTAAGAGGCTGGAGGAGAGGACTTACTGAGTGACATCTTTTTTTTTTAGAAGTCAGTTTTATTTCCAAGCTGTGATTTTTTTTAATTGAGGTATAATTCACGTGACCTAAAACTCACCATTTTACTGCGTATAACTGCTGTGGTGTTTAGTAGACTCACAGTGTTGTGTGATCATTGCTGCTCTGGAATTTTGGAACATTTTCTTCATCCCCAGAAACCCTGTCCCTGATAAAGTCACACCCTAGTCCCGGTTTTCCCTGTCCCCCACGCCCTGGCAGGCACTAATCCTTCTGTCCCTATGGATTTACTGATTCCGGACATTTCCTATAATTCCTATGTGGTATGTGGCCTTTGTGCCTGGTTTTGTTCACTTAGCGTCGTGTTTTCAGGGTCCATCCACATTGTAGCTAGCATGTACCAGTGCCCTGTTCCTTTTTATGGCTGAATAATATTCCACTGTATGGAAATGCCACCCTTTGCTTTTCCATTCATCAGTTTCTTTTCTTCTAATTAATTTTTCTAATGTGTATTTTTGAGAGAGAGAGTGAGTACAAGCAGGTGAGGGGCAGAGAGAGAGGGAGACACAGAATCCGAAGCAGGCTCCAGGCTCTGAGCTGTCAGCGCAGAACCCAACGTGGGGCTTGAACCCACAGACCATGAGATCATGACCTGAGCCAAAGTCAGACACCTAATCAACTGAGCCACCCAGGTACCTCTCTTTTTTGTTTAAGTTTTTTTTTTTTTTTTTAATTTTGAGGCAGGGAGGGGCAGAGTGAGGGAGAGAGAGAGAATCCCAAGCAGGCTTTACGCTGTCAGTGCAGAGCCCGATGCAGGGGTTGAACTCACATACTGTGAGATCGTGATCTGAGCCGCAATCAAGAGTCAGATGCTTAACTAAGCCCCCCAGGCACCCCTCCATTCATCAGTGTCTAAATGCTTTTGATGCCATGCTAAATTTCCTTCCAAAGAGTTAGATTGGTTAGCAAATGAACAAGGTTGAGTCTGCTCCTAGCAAATGTGGGCCATCATCAGTCTAGCAACACCTGAGGCAGCCAGATCGCCAGTGGCTTCTCGTGGTTTGAGAAATAACATGGAAACTCCTGACTGAGACCTTTCCACCCTCAGCCTCTTGCTGTGTGTTTACTGTGTCAACGGTGGTTCAGGATGGAGGAGACCCAAAGGAAATGAAGACAGTTAGCAGTGAGAAGTGTACTCTTAACACAAGGTTAGGGCGCCCTAGGAAAGGATGAGGGGTGGCTGGTCAGCTGTGTGCTCTCCCCATTCAGGCCAGGCAGGCGGCAGCCAGGCAGGCAGTCCTGGGAGGCAGAACCTTCCAGGCAGAGAGTGGAACTAGTGAGTACTCTCCGGCACAAAGGGCACCTATCTGAGAAACAAAACAGCCAGACCCCTGAGAGAGCAGCTCTCCTATATGTCAGCTAGTGGAGTTAGCCATGTTCACCCCGCTGTACATTACACCCCCGGTACTCATTCCCATCAGAGAATCGTTCATACAGAATCAGATTGTACCTGGTGGAGGGAATGATTCTCTCCAACCTCACAAGCTTCCTGGAACCTACTATCGAGATCTGTAATCAAAAAGTTACAGGGGCGCCTGGGTGGCTTAGTCAGTTAAGCGTCCGACTTTCGCTTAGGTCATGATCTCGCGGTTCGTGGGTTCGAGCCCCGCGTCGGGCTCTGTGCTGACTGCCAGCTCAGAGCCTGGAGCCTGTTTCAGTCTGTGACTCCCTCTCTCTCTGACCCTCCCCTGCTCACGCTGTCTCTCTCTCTCTCTCTCCTAGAAATAAATAAAACATTAAAAAAAAAGTTACAACCATAGCTACATCACTTCTTAGATCCAGCTGCGAAGAATTCTGTCGAGTTTCCTCTTTTTCAGACGACCTCTTTTCTCCTCATAGAGGAAATTCAAAGCTAAACAAATATTATATGCTTTAAATTGGTTTCTAAAAAGTGCATGTCACCCCATACAGTTGTTGAGTTTAGGAAGGTGGGATTTGTTCTCAGTGAACCAAGGCTTTGAGCCAGACGTCCCCAATTACTCAGAAGGTTGATGGTTAGAAGCCCAAGGAGCTTTTTGCAGACGCAGTGAGGGAAAGGCTGCTGACCTTGCACCGGTGAATTTTCCAGCAGATTCTCTGTTAGGTCGCGTCTCATAGAAAGGGCTGAATCTGCACATGCCTTCTCAATAGGGCCCCACCGATCACACCAGAGATTCGTGGAAACAATGTGGGTTTTTTTCCTGTACACCTTTTATTTCTGCAATTTTCGTACCCTTACCTCCAGGTAGAAAACGTTGATAAATGATATCTACGTGCAGTGCTCTTCTAATTAGTTCAGCCTCAAAAGCTAATCTTTAACACTGACATTAGTGCTGGAAGTGGCTCTCCCTTACTCCCACAACAAAATAATAAAATGTTGACACAGTTTTTACTTCTTCATTTTGGTTTATTTCAGCTCCCAAGGTGCCCACTTAGTCCATGTGATCAAACTCATAGAACCTGAGGCCTAAATATTTAAGTCCCTGAAACCTTCTCTTTTATCTCTTTGTCAATGAATAATTCATTTGTCTGCACAGCCTCTGAAGCAGCTCTCTTTATAAAAGAAAAACAGGTGGAGGGGAGGGGATGTAATAGTCCACAATAAATGCCAGTAAGATTTCAGGTTTGCCCTTGGAAGCCAAGCTGAGAGTTTGAGAAAATGAGTTTCTGGTTCTTGAGGCTTCTTGGCACATAATTATGAATTTCTTTTAGGAGCTATTGACCAGAACTAGTAATGACATAGGTATTTAAGCATAATATGACACAAATTCCTATTCTAGAGACTATCTTCCATGTTGTGTTAACTTCTAGATCATTCTGCCAATTTTTAGACTTATCGCTTTAACTCTCAGGATATAACTTAAAATACCATGGCAGCAATAGTTGGGGGCGCCTTGTTTTCCACAATACATGTGCTCATCAAAAAGAACGAAAGTTGAACTCTTACAGAGAAAAAACCCTTTTGATGACTTTTTCAAAGGAATGTTTTGGATGATTCTTTTCTGTGGCTTGTGTCCGTCCTTCCAGACCAGCAAACAACCCCGGGGAAACTTCTCTATCAGTGTTCTTACTGGAACAAAGAATAAGATACTGGGTTACACATCTCTCATCGTCCAGAGAAGGAGGCATAGCAGCTTTAAAGAAAATCTCCAAAAATTTTTTACATTTATTCACTTTTGGTAGACAGAGAGCACGAGCAGGGGAGGGGCAGAGAGAGAGGGAGACACAGAATCTAAAGCAGCTCCAGGCTCTGAGCTGTCAGCACAGAGCCCGACGCGGGGCTCAAACCCATGAACCACAAGATCATGACCTGAGCCAAAGTCAGATGCTTTAGCTACTGAGCCACCCAGGCACCCTGAAAATCTCCAAATTAAATAGGCCAAGAGGGCATTTGTTGAAAGAGTGCTGGGAAATGTGTTAATAAATGCAGCCTCGAGTGGGAGAGGCTGGGGTCGAGGCTGGCGCGGGCAGGAGGAACGCGCTATGCCTGATGCCCTTTGCAGTTGCCCTCACGCGCGGGTGGTAAAATGCAGATGGCTGTGCTCAGTTTTGCACTGTGTTAGATGCTCTGCACAGGAGGCCTGTGCTACCTGCCCCCGCCACCACTGTCTCAAGGGGCTGTCCCTCGGCCAACGCAATGCCTCCTCCTGGGCTCTCGTCTCCTCTGTGATCGTATCTCTCCTGAGACCCTTCCCCAGCTCCTCCTTGCCGGTGCTCCCCCATCTCCACACCCTTCTACCCAACACACAGACTGGTGTGTCCAGCTCTGATTTCTCTGGAGTTCCAGATCAGTCTGGCAATTTCTGGAAACCAGGTTGCCCATACCCAGCTGTCCGGCAGGATCTCAGACTCCGTAGATCCAACACTGAGCTGTAGTTTTGCTCTCCTCAACTCCCGCTGTCCCTGGGGCTCCACATCTCAGGTCCCAGCATCTCCACTCACCCAGCAGCCAGAGTCAGACCTTGGGGCGGGGAGGTCCCCGGAATTGCCCCATGTGCTGCCTGCACGCACCAGGGAGGGCCAATGCCGGCTTCCGCACATCTTCTGGATTCCTTTGATCTTCCCGCCTCCCCTGCTGCTCGCCTGGTCCCAGCCCCCCAGCCCACTGCCTCCTCTGGGAGCCGGACAGCCGCCTGCAGGTTGCCTTCACCTTGGAGCCAAAGTGTTCTCTCCTGAGCACAAAGTGTTCTTCCTCCTCCTTGAGGGAGACCAGGCCCCACCCCAGGTGACACTGGTCCCCGCTGGTGTGGCAATCCAAGCCTGCGTGACCCCTGCGCCCCAGCCCTCCCCTCCCTGCCTGACTGACCCTGAACTCCGGCTGGTCCTGGGAAGCTGCTGCTGGCACCACACTCCCCACGGCCCGTCGCCTATCCAAGTCCTGCCCACGTGTGGGTGGCTGCCGCCTCCTTGCGGTGCTCAACCCCCGGAACCTCCCTGCCTCCACTGTGTGCCCCTCCCGTGCAGCAGGCAGCCCGACCCTGCGATCCCACCCTCTCGTTCCCGGTGCCACTGCCCCGGTTGAACGTCTCCATTATTTTTCATGCAAACCAGTTGCTTTTAAACATGTTTTAAAACAACAGAGTCCTTTCCTTCAAACGAAACGCAGAGCAGAAAGTGGGGAAGGGGCGGTATGGGAGGAAGAGGCTGGAGGAGGGGGAGGAGGGAAGCTGTAAGTCGGTGAGCGTTTATTGAGCATGAGCCGAGCTTGCCACTATGCTGCTCGGGCTCTGGGTCTCGGCTCTTGGGACCCCACAGCCCCATGAGGTGGCAGACCCCATCTCACAAACAAATCTACACTGTGCGGGGGGTGTAGATGACCTGAGGAAGGGGAGAAGGGAGGGAAGGCAGAGCCACGGCACCCCCTCACCCTGGGCTGTGTCTCCTCGCCCTCATCTGATGCTTCTCTCTTCTTAAGCCTGTCCTGTCTCCCTCCACGGCATTTGCGCTGCCATTGTGCTGCTCCCTCGATGTGACAGCCTCCTTGGCCTGTGACCACTGACCAATGGCAGCCCGGCCTGGACTCAGGGGCCCCAGGGAGCATGGACACAGCCTCTGGCTCTTCCCATCCCCACCCCCAACTCCTTGATGGCTCTTTCCCTCTCCCCCTACGTCCTTCTGGCCTTAGTCACAGGAGCCCTGCCTGAATTTCCCACCTACAACATGATGCCTTATTAATGTCCTACTACAATTAGCGGCCTGGCCACACGCCTCTGCACCCCTGAGTCAGGGGGCTTCCTCCTGGGTCACCCATGGTTGGACTTGGACTATCCATGCTTGTTCCCTGGTATGAACGTTGGTGTCATCAGCCCTTCTTCTTTGGGGGATTATTCCTGTTTTCCAGAACTAGCTGACTCACCACCAATCTTGGATCTGTCTCCTTATTTACATGGATGAAGGCACGTACAAATGTATACCCTGAAGACGAACCATCCAAGTGGGCCAACAGAAGCGCAGATGCTGATCTGTGTTTCCGTTTCCCCCAGGCCAGGCATGTCTTGAGTTTCGATCCCGTGTTTTCATATCCTTCATGGCACTCAGCTCATTATTTGGCACTGGCTAAGCTATTCCATAAGCAATGAGAGAATCCTATTGTTGAACTGTAAATGTTGTAACTTGATCTGTTTTCCAAGCCTGTGTTTGTATGTTGGATCATGGGGCTTACATGCTGTGTAATAATAGAAAATATTTATATTGGTCTTTGCCCCAGTTCCTTACACAGGGCTCTTAAATCCTTTGTAATTTCCTAAGTGATAAGAGCACTAGGCACATCCTTTGTTATAATAATTGGTCTTTGACTCTGGTTCCTGACAGAGCTCCCAAATCCCTTCAAATTTCCTGGGTGATAGGATATCTTTTGGGTTTTTTTCTCTTTTTTTAAGTTTATGTATTTATTTTGAGAGAGACAGAGACAGCGTGAGTAGGGGAGGGGCAGAAAGAGGGAGAAAGAATCCCAGGCAGGCTCCACACTGTCAGTGCAGACCCCGATGTGGGGCTGGAACCCACAAAGCCAGGATCATGGCTTGGGATCAAAACCAAGAGTCGGACGCTTAACCGACTGATCCGCTCAGGTGCCCCAGAATGTCTTTTGTTCTAACGAGGGGCCTGTGTGTCAGCTCATGGTTGGGGGCTGGTCACTAGAAAGACCAAGCCATGATTAGAAGCTTGGAACTTTTTGCCATACCCCTCAGGGGAGAGGGGCTAGAAATGGACTTATTGATGGATGGTGAGTACATGATGAACCCTGCATAAAAATCCCAACATTATAGGGTTCAGCTATATGAGCTTGTGGGTTGGTGATCATGTCCATGTACTGGGAGGGTGAGGTACCCCAACCACATGGGAAAAGTTCCTGAACTTGGCACCCTATGGACCTCACCCTATGCATCTCTTCATCTGTCTGTTCGTCAGTACCCTTTAATATCTCCTCTCTTACGATAAACTGCTGAGCATCAGTAAGTGTTTCCCTGAGTTCTGTGAGCTGTTCTAGCAAAGAAATCTGGGGGTGAGGGGTTGTGGAAACTTCTGATTTGTAGCCAAGTGGGACAGAAGTTGTGGTTAAGCTGGGGACCCGCAGTTCGTGATTGGCATCTGAGGTGGGTGGCAGTCTTATGGGCCTGAGCTCATCACCTTTGGGGTCTGCACTAACTCTGGTCACTGTCAGAACTGAATTGAATTGCACTGCATTGCACTGCATTGTAGGACACCCAACTGATTGTTTGATGTGTGGAGAAAAACAAACGCACATATCTGGTGTCAGGAGTGTTGTGAGTGTGGTAATCGTGGGAGAGTAAAAGAGAAACAGGCGTGCATTTCTCCTTCACACAAGCAAGTATCTGTCAAGATGATTGCCATCGCTGAGTGTTCTCAGCATTTGTATATTTGAGAATTGGCAACAGTCATCTAACTGCCTTCATAGAAACAAACCTCGTTGAGATGCTTTCTGTGTGCTTAAAGAGTAGTTTTCAGTTTCTACTGACATGCACATTTTATCATAACTGCTGGGCTATTTACTATAAATGTGACTCATGGGAATTATATAAAATATATATAAAATATAGAAAACACAGATAGCAAAAAGAAAAAAGAAATGGTACATAATCTCATCGCTTTTTGGTGTTATTTCCTTCCAGTCTTTTTTCTGTGAGATGCATGAGTTTACAACTAGTGGTTTTCCTTGGGTCGGATTAGGGTGTGTCCCGATTAGCTAGGGAATCTCTGCTGTGTTCAGCCGGCTGTGTGTGATCAACCTATCACTACCTCCCGCTGGAGAAATAGCTAGGGCAGCTTATACTTTCTTCACTGTAGAATTGGTGTGTGTTTATTTTCTCTTCCGATGCATGCAAAGACAACGATGATGGATTGCCCTTGGCTTAATCTCTTCTCATTTTCCTTTATGGGACCTTTGGGACACAGGATTGTGTGTACAAAAGATATGAAATACCAAGTGCAACATATAAATGCCGTTGCCACTTACCTCTTTATCTGTGATCGTAAATCCACGACAGCTTTGCCGCAGCATTAATGCAGTTCTGGTACAGATGGGATGCACCGTGCGATGGGCTGGTAAAGGGATTCCCCCTGCTGGAAACATCGAACTCACAAATATTCAGCAACTACAGAATGTTCTACTTCCTGCTAGACTTCTAGATTCTTGTAGAGCTTCATGTTCTGACATCTCTCTTCGCAGAGCGGGTCTGCCTCCTGCATCTCCACCCTCTCTCTCCTCGCCAGCTCCTATGTAGCCCGTAAAATACACCAGCCTTGAGAACATGCCTCCTTTCCCCGCCCACCTGCCCCGCCCCCTGGGTCCTGCGATGCTCTCTCGAGAGCTCACCTCCTTCTGTCCTCCCGTCCCTCTCTCATCCCTTCTCGTCCACACCAGCCTGTATCCTCCGTTTCTGCTACTTCTGTTCACTTGACCCCCACCGACTTGCCTGGTGCTGACCTCTGTGATCTGTATTCGGCACAGCCCCACGGCTTCTCCTTCTTCAGTGCCCTCCTCACCTGATTCCATGACCCTGGGCTTCCCCAGTCCCCTCTGGTCGCCCACAGGGCTCCTTTCCTGCCTCTTCCTCGGCTGCTCCTTCTCCTCCCGGGCCTGAAATGACCCCTAGGGAGACACATCCTCTGGCATGATGGGATCTCCCACCTCTTTGCTGATGGAGCCGGAATCTATAGCTCGTGCTTCTGTCTGTCGGGGAAGCTCAGCCCCAGGCCCCTGGAATGGACTATTGGAGGTCTCTGCCTGGGTGCTTCCCACGCGCACTGCAAACGCAGCTTGAAGATATCCGGACTCCACGGCTTTGTCCCACCGACACCCTCCTCTGTGTTCAGGGTCTCCACCAGGGGTCCCGGCACCCACACACCCACCCGGCCCTCTGGCCCTTCCACTCCCTGACATCCCATGGGTTTTACATCTTAAGTATCTTTTCCCTCCTTCTCACTCCTGATGCAGTTTTCCTAGTCTGACCTTCCTCAGATTTCCCCGGGACACATTGATAGCTGCCTGCCCACAGTGTGGGCAGGTCTCCAGTGGTTGACCTATTTTGCCGTGTGTCAGCAGCAGAGAGCTGGTACCTGAGCTGTTGGCCTGTGGGGCTGAGGGAAAATGCAGGTGCTAGTTGAGACCAAGGAGGGGGCAGATTTTTGTCTTGTTTTGCTTGTGGCGGAGGTGGACATATTTGTTTCCTATTGCAGCTTAAACGGATTACTGTAAATTTGGTGTCTTGAAACATCACAGGTTTGTTATCTTATAATTCTGGAGGCTCTCGGGGAGAATCCTTTTCCTTGCTTTTTCCAGCTTGCACAGGCCGCCTGCATTCCCTGGCTCCTGGCGCCTTCTCCACCTTCAAAGCCAGCAGTGTAAAATCTTCCAACCTCTCTGGCTCTTGCTCTCCTGCCAGTCTTTTACGAGGACTCTTTGTGATTATGCTGGGCCCAGCCGGATGACACAGGACAGTCTCTCCCATCTTAAAGCCCTTAATTTAATCACACCCACAGAGACCCTGTGTCAGGTAAAGTAATATATCCACAGTTTCCAGGAATCAGGACGTGGCCATCTTTGAGAGGGCTTTATTCAGCCAATGACAGCGCATAATGGGGTGAGGGGACACCAATACCAAGAAGCTCTTTTATCCCTATGAAATTGTTAGACATTCAAGTGGAGATCTTGAAAGGCAATTGGTTATAAATCTGGAATTCAGGGCTGGGAAAAAAATAGTTGGGGATCAAAAGAACAGAAATTAAGGCTAGATTGAAGACTTAAGCAGAGAAGATACAGAATAGAAGCACTTGGTCAAGGACTAAGTCGTCAGATCCCTCTCTGTCCCCAACATGTTGAGGTTGGGAAGAGGAAGTAGGTCCCACAAAGAAGGAAAAGAAGCAGCCAGTGAGGTGGGAAGAAGATCTGGATGGAAGGCAGCATTGCAAAGAGGTGAAGAAGTGCTCCTTATATTTGGCTGGGGGCGAACTGGTGACCTTGGTGCCCTTTTAGTCGAAGCAGGAGCCCCCCATTGCAGAAGGTGCAGAGAGAATGAAAGGTGAGGAAGTAGATCTAGCAAATGGGGCAGCGTCCCGGTGAATGGAGTGGGAGCTAGAGCTGTAGATGGGACAGTATCGTCTAGAACTTGGGTATCACAAAGGCACATGTGCATGAGGGGAAGAACCTATTGCTTGAATTGACTTTTCTCTCTCTCTCTCTTTTTTAATATTTATTTTTGTTTGAGAGAGAGAGACAGAGTGAGGGAAGAGCAGAGAGAGAGGCAGAGAGGATCCAAATCACGCTCTGTGCTGATAGCAGAGAGCCAGATGTGAGTCTCAAGCTTATGAACAGAGGCAATGACCTGAGCCGAAGTCTGATGCTTAACCAACGGAGCCACCCAGGTGCCCTGAGCTGACTTTTTCTACTAATCTCCTGTTTTTCTTCCCCTATTTCCTCCTTCCTAAGTTTTTTAAGTTTCTGAAAAAGTGTCAGTGTTATAAAATGCGGAGAGAAGGGGCACCTGGGTGGCTCAGTCAGTTAAGCGTCTAACTTCGGCTCAGGTCATGATCTCACGGTTCGTGGGTTCGAGCCCCGCATTGGGCTCTGTGCTGACAGCTCAGATCCTGGAGCTCGATTCAGATTCTGTGTCTCCCTCACTCTCTGCCCCTCCCCCACTCATGCTCGGTTTCTGTCTGTCTCAATAATAATAAAAACATAAAAAAAAAAATGCGGAGAGAAGGAGGTCAAAATTTCTAACAGAGAAGCAGGTGTGGTGAGTAAGTCTCCTGCAGACATTCAGTGGCCACAGTTTACTGGAGTGGAATGTGCTCTTCTAGCAAACCTCAATCCTGAGTAGGTGGAAGAAATCATTTTTTAAGCTAAAGCTATTAAGATACAAGAATATGCAGATCTACTGTATATGGCAGGCACTCGTCACAAGGGACTCAGAGAAGAATGCTTCCATTTACAGAACAATGCACTAAACAATCCCTTTTAAATTGATGTCTTACATTCTTAATACAATAATTCTGGTTGTTAAAATTCAACTTACATGATCTTTTAAAACATAATATTTTGCAGCCTCCGTAGGACAGAATCCCCTAACATTTTATGTATGTCCTTCCTCAGTGTAACGGTAAGGGAAAAAAAATTCTAAAGGGTAAGAGTATAGCATTGATTTAAATAAAGATTTGATACTCAGAGCTATTAAAATATAAAAACCAAGGACAAAGAGCAAATGATGCACTGGAAAAATTATTGTTAGGATAAATATAGTCAATGTATAAAGAACTTTTATAAATCAAGAAGCAAAAGATGTTCACACTAAACTAAAGATTGGCTTAAAATAATCACCAAGTACAAATGACTAACGACTAGGAGGGCAAACACTTAAGCTGATTTATACTAAAAGGCATATTCAAATGAAGGACTGTGTTTCATTTATCAGAATGGCAAAAATAAAAAAGACGAGTCTTCGGTGTTAATGAGGTCACAGGAAAGCAAGACCCACCCAGTCTGGAAGAACGAAACCTTGTGCACCCTTCGGTAGATTGGCAATCCGTATTAAGCATATTTATGCCCTTTGAGCGATTTCATATCAGGGATTTATTCTCAGGAGAACAGCTGATGTATTCTGAGGTGTGTGCAAAAGTATATCCATTGCAATCAGGTTATGATATTCATTGAAGATATGTCCATTGCATATCAACTAAGCTGGGAACAGTGTTAGGTCCAGGGAGATAATGAGAGGGGGACTGAAACAGACCCAGCCTCTGCCCTCCCTCCCTCTGCACCTGGTATCTGAGTACCTATAGGTCAGTCAGCCATGACAGCCCAAAGCCACAAGCACTTGGAGGGCTGGAAGCTCACCCAGAGCTCACACTCCCCCGTTCTGGGCTTGGTGGGGCAGGAGCAGGGAGTGCCCAGAGAACACTGGAGGAGTTTACATGTCAGTCAAGATGAGGAGGATCAGAAAGAAGTAGCCACATATAAAGGACAGGTAGGGATTAGCGCAAGGATGCAGGCTACCGTGTTGGGGGTGAAAATGGTGCCAGGAACCCCAAGCCCTGGGGCGCCATGCATCATGGGATTATGGGGTTGCCCCAGGAGCCAGGTGTTGAAGGCTGTGGAAGGTCTGCTTTCACCCTTCCGTCGTTACAGCAAAAGAATGAAACCATTAAGAGATTAGAAGTCTCATCTCAGCACATTTACCACAACAGAAGGCAGAACTCCACCTCAACCAGAGGTTTGAGCACGAGAAGGGGTGTGGCTCCCAAAGGAAAAGGTGAGCTTTGCAACTGGAAAGAGAGAGAGTGAGTGGAGGGGAGGGAAGTTCATCAAGGAGGAAGGGGGAGTGGAGGGGTGGAGGTAGAATAGACACATATATAGAAAAAGAATGGAAGGACAGATATGCATAAAAATGCTAAATAATGTTCTCCGGAGTATATTATTAGGAACTTGAAATGTCTCTTTTATAATTTTCTGTATTTAATATATATTACCTTTACAATCCTAAAAATTTTTTTACAAATAGTTTATTGTCAAATTAGTTTCCACATAACACTCAGTGCTCATCCCCACAAGGGTCCTCCTCCATGCCCATCCCCCCCTCCCCCCCACATCCATCAGTCCTCGCTAGGAATTTACCCAAGGGATACAGAAATGCTGAGGCATAGGAGCACATGTACCCCAATGTTCATAGCAGCACTCTCCACAATACCTAAAAATATTTTTTAAGAGTACTACTTAGGAACTCATTAAAATGAATACAAGGTTTTATGTATCTAACACAATTTATCCTTCAGCCTGCTACGCCATGAAGCAGCACCTAACAAACCCAAAACTGAGGCAATGAAGGGACAGAAACAAAAAACAACTTGGATGTGATTTTCACAGACTTTTCTCAAAAGGAAAATTAAAAGCCTATGGATCAATTACTAGTATTTGTTCCCCACCACGCTTTTCTTTCCACCCTGTCTCTATCTGCCTCCAGGGAAGGGAGGATGAGCCAAAGATATCCACATGTGTGATCACTTGAATAAGGAAACCTCTGGGCCCCACGTGTCTGTGTATATGGTCACCCTAGATTGTTCCCCCCCCCCGGGAAAACAGGATAATCGCAAAAAAGGTATTGCATTTTTTCCCTTCTACACCCATCACTTTTCTATTGCCTCTGACAACTCTTGTGTGCATTGCCAATAAGATTTTGTATCCTAAAAATATTCCATGAGATCTCACTTCATATAATCACTGGATTTACAAATAGATTTATTATGTACTTGAAAGGAAAGCAGCCTTTTTCATTTAAAGAACAGAAGAGGCTTGGACACAGCGGAGTAGATGGCATGCGGGTGGGACCTGTCTTTAGTGCGGATCGTGATTTATGGACAGAAAAACAAACATAAAGTTCACCCTTCCTCTTGATAATGAGAACTTGAAAGTGTCCTGGGGAAGAACAAGTATGTGTAACTAAGTATTTCATTTAGTATGAAATTGTCCTGCATTTTTAGAGTGTAAAAATACCTACCAGAAACATGACTTCTAATCATCTAGTATGAAATAGACTTAGGAGTAGGATGGTTTCCATTTAAGTATTTCCAAAAAAACATGTGTTTAAAAAATATAACTAAACCTTCTCAGGGTTTTAGAAAAATTAAATCCTTCTATCCGAGCCCAACATTGTACATTTGAAGTTACTTTCAGAAAATCTGTTTCGCTTCTGTTCCTTCAGCTGCCAGTTTTTGGGCTTCAATGAAATGATCTCTGGGAATCATGCCTTTAATGGAAGTTGAATGAAGGAGAAACCCTAGGGTGCACTTTCATGGATCAAAAAACTCCCATTCTAAGCGTTTAGCTTTTATTAATAGCAATTACTTGCTGACGCATTGGGGCATTTCCAAGACATTTGTGAACTTGGGGTAAATGTTGATCTGCCAGGAGGACTTGGGCAGTGTTGGTGTGCGCGGGGCGCCCAAGTGGCCAGCTGGCGGGCAGCACCCGTCAGGTACCCTTCTGTCTGTTTTGGGTGAGGGCTTGGCCCTCTGTCCCTTGGCTTGTGGAAGCTCATCTCCTCCCAGACCACAAGCCCTGACTCAGGGATGTCACCACAGGAAGGCGCCCACACACACCTCCTCCAGGGACCTCAAGGCTTCGGGGAAGTGCCAAGGGTGGGGCCACGTGGGGGCTGCCAGCCCTCTGCCTGGGACTCTTCCTTCTCGCCCTTTTCCCTGCTTCCGGGTCTCTTTTGGTCTCACAAAAGTATTGTGATTTTTGTTTTCCTGTCCTTTTGGTTTTTTTTCTTAGCCTTGTCAGCATGTTGGGGTTATATGGTGGGGCCCTGGGAAGGCAGAGTTGAGAGAGATGATTGGACATCCCTCCAAACCAGTCCCTTGTTGCCAAGAGATGGTCATCTTCATAAATAAGTGTTTTTACAAACCTGAACATGACTATGAAACACTGGGGACGTTGGTGAAATGCAGATTCTGAATCAGTAGGGCTGGGGTGGGGCCCAAAAATTTGTGTTTCCGGCAGACTCCCAGGTGATACATGAGTGCTGGCTAGCCCATGCTTTGAAGAGCAGTGGTTCTGCTTGCAAAGGATGCTCTACTTGAAAGTGGATGAATGAATCCATTTAAGGGGCTGAGCCAAAGGCCTGGTGTGTAATAAATGCTTAATAATGAGCTTGAAGATGATGAAGATAATGGTAATGGTGGTGATAATGACGGAGTAAAAAATATGAGAAATACTTCTTTGAAATCAAATTTTAATCTGTGTCAGAGTGTTATACTTTAGACTTAGTAAGGAACCAAGAACTACTGGATTACATTATACAAGGTCATTTAGGATTGTGCTTATTATAGACAGAGTACCTCCCCTATATAGTGAACTATATCCTATCTAAATGGAGGAGCTTGGGGGTCTCCACAAGATGGTGGCCTAGGAAGTTTCCAACTCACCTTCTCCCATGGACATACCAATCCTACAACTACACGTGGATCACTTCCTTCTGAAAGAGAGATGAAAACTGAATGAGCTGTTTTTCTACAACAAAGTATAAAAAGACCACATCAAGATAGATAGAAGGGGTAGAGACGTGGTCTTGCCGAAACCTCACCCCCAGCCTAGAGATTTGCAATAGGAAGGGATCTCACAGACTGGGAGATCTAGAGGTAGAACAGGTGCTTCTCCTGGAGGAGTAGAGTGAGGGGTGGGTACCCACCCATCTCCAACCCCTGGGACCTGCACCAGACAGATGAGACCCCAAAACATCTGGCTTAGAAAGCCAATGGGGTTGATGTCCAAGAGACCCAAAGCGCTGTAGGAAACTGAGATTCCCGTTTTTAAAAAATTTTTTTAAATTTTTTTTATTTATTTTTGACAGTCAGAGAGAGACGGCGTGAACAGGGGTGGGTCAGAGAGAGAGACACAGAATATGAAACAGCCTCCAGGCTCTGAGATAGCTGTCAGCACAGAGCCTGACATGGGGCTTGAACCCACGAACTGTGAGATCATGACCTGAGCGGAAGTCGGACACTTAACCAACCGAGCCACCCAGGCACCCCTGAGATTCCCCTTTTAAAGTACTTGCATGTGGTCTCACTTGCCCAAAGACCCAGCGAAAAAAATTGCAGATTGAAGAACACCTAGATTATGTGTGAAAGAAAAGTCATTTGCTAATTTAAAAGCATCTGCTGCAGGGTCAGGGAGTACTTGAAACTTTCCCTGGAGATGGAGAGGCTGGCGAACTCGTAAGTGTCACTCCATCCACCTTGCTGAGTGAAGCGTGGCCAGGTGGCTGTGGCACCGTCCCCCCATCTTTCTGAAGCCAGAGAGCACAAGTAGTTGTCATACTCCTCTGCTTCCTGGCTGGGGCAGGTTAGAATAAAGGGCTGGACTAACAACTTGCTGCAACCTCCCGTCAGCTAGCCAGTCAGCCCACTTGGGCACTTGTGACGCTTCCTAGATCCCAGGCTCAGGCTGATGAGTGTGACCAGTGGTGGTAGCATCCTTCCTGTCTCATCTCACAGACAAGGCACTCTCCCACTGCATTCCTAAAACCCGCGGGCCGTGTGCAATCTGGAAATTTATTTTACCACCACCTTTCTGAAGCCAGCAAGTGTGCCCCACCTTCTATATTCTCCTGCTGCCTAGCTAAAGCCACCATGATGTGCAGTCCACATAGAGGATGACCCTTGATCTCTGGCCCTGGTGGCCAAGAAGGTTGGCATTCCTGAGCTCCCCCAGGAAAGTAGCAATTAGAAAGATAGTTCCTGACAGACCTCCACCCCCAGGACACTGCACACACAACAGACTGAAACACAATCCTAGTCTTCTTGTGAAAAAAAGTATATTTACTTAGCCAGGAGCTGCCTGAGGGACAGACTTCGGGTTGCCCACATATCTGCAGGCTAAGGAGGCAGAGAACATAAGCAGAGAGACATCATCCTCTCTCACTACCTTGGCCTCACTACAGCTTGACAAGACCTCTGAGAAAGGAGCTTATACACTCATGTGGAGTCCCAGTTTTTATAACTATCACTAAGTGGACACCTCTAGATCTCCTGATATGGAGGCCAGCAGGGATTATGATCTCACAGGACTGTATATATTTGCATATATTAAAAGCTGCTGCCTGAGGGTCTGGCTTCCAGTCAGCCTGAAACTAGGTGCCAAATGAGGTTCCTCCCCTTGAAACATGGGCAAGTCTTGGCACGTCCTCAACAGTGGGGACCTGTCAAGATTAACTTTAGACAATCACAAAGGTTAGAGAAACAACCAAGAACTAGGGGGGGTCTAATAAGATTCATCACCTACACAGGGCCACTCTTTCCAGAGTGAGAGAGGTGGCTGTTTCACATATTAGAAACAAAACACAGAGGGGCGTCTGGATGGCTTAGTTGGTTGAATATCCAACTTCAGCTCAGGTCATGATCTTGTGGTTTGTGAGTTTGGGCCCCACATTGGGCTCTGTGCTGACAGCTCAGAGCCTGGAGTCTGCTTCACATTCAGTGTTTCCCTCTCTCTGCCCCTCCCTCAAAAATAAATAAACATTAAAAAAAAGAAACAAAACACAGAGATTCAAGCAAAATAAAGAAACAGAAATATGTTCCCAGTGAAAGAACAAGATAAAACCTCAGAAATGGAGATATGGAGGTAGGTAATCTACCTGATGAAGCATTCAAATAATGTTCCTAAAGATGCTCGTTGAATTTAGGAGAACAGATGAACACAGCGAGAACTTCAACAAAGAGATAAAAGACATAAGAAACTGCCAGAAAGAAGTCACAGAGCTGAAGAATACAATAATGTACTGAAAAGCACCCTACATGGGGTCAACAGCAGACTAGATGAAGTAAAAGAACAGATCAGTGAGCTGGAAGACAAAGCAATGGAATTCACCAAAACAGAGCAGCAAAAAGAAAAAAGAATTTTAAAAAATGAATATAACTTCAGAGAACTATGGGACAACACCAAGCAGGATAACATTCTCATTATAGGGATCCTGGAAGGAGAAGAGAGAGAAAGAAGCAAAAAACTTATTTGAAGAAATAATGTCTAAAAATTTCCCTAACCTAGGGAAAGAAACAGATATTCATGTCCAGGAAGCCCAGAGAGTTCCAAAGATGAATGCAATGAGCTCCACCTCAAGACACACTACAATTAAAAATGTCTGAAGCTAAAGAATCTTAAAAGTAGGAATAGAAACACAAATTGTTATGTATAAGGGAAACCCCATAAGGCTATCATCAGATTTTTCAGCAGAAACTTTGTAGGTTATTGTTCAAAATCAAAGGAGAAATAGAGAGTTTTCTAGACCAGCAAAACCTAAAGGATGTAAAGGAGTTCATCACTACCAAACCAGCCTTAAAAATATGTATTAAAGGGACTTGTTTAAGCTGAAAAGAAATGGCAAAAAACCCCCCACAAAAGTAAAGATTTCTCTGGTAAAGGTAAATATATAGTAAAGGTAGTGATTAATCACTTATAAAGCTATTATGATGGTTAAAAGACAAAAGCACTAAAATTAACTGAAACCATAACTAGTTGAGGGATACATAAAATAAAAAGATGCAAAATGTGACATCAAAAACATAAAATGCAAGGGGGGGGGAAATGTAGTTTTGGAATGTGTTCAAATTTAAGTTGTTATTAACTTAAAATAGGCTGTTATATACATAAGGTGATCTATGTGAAACTCACAGTAACCACCAGGTAAAAACTTCCAGTAAATACACAAAAGAAAATGAGGAAGGAATATAAATGGAATACTAAAGAAAACGATCAAACCACAAGAGAAGATAGAAAAAGAAGGAATAAACAGAGAGGAATTGCAAAAGCACCCAGAAAACCATTAACACGATGGCAAAAAATACATACCTTTTAATAATTACTTTAAATGTGAATGGACTAAATTCTTCAATCAGAAGACAGAGTGGCCGAATGGATAAAAGAACAAGACACATCTGTAGACGGCCTACAACAGACTCACCTCAGATGTAAGGACATACAAACACTAAAAGTGAAGGGATGGAAAAACATATTCCATGCAAATGGAAACAAAGGGAAAGCTGTTATAGCTATACTTGTATGAGATGAAATAAACTTTAAAACAAAGACTTTAATAAAAGATAAAGATAGGCATTACATAATAATAAAGGGAGCAACACAGCAATAAGATATATTTATAAATAAAGATGCATCCAACATAAAAGCACCAATATAAACAAAGCGAATATTAACAGACCTAAAGGTAGAAATTGACAGTAATAAAATAATACTAGGAGACTTTAACACCCTACTTACATCAATGGATAGGTCACCGAGACAGAAAATCATTTAAGGAATGACATTTAAGGAAATGTTGGCCTTAAATGACACATTAGACCAGATGGACTTAATAGTTAAATACAGAACATTCCATCCCAAAGCAGCAGAATACACATTCTTCTCAAATGCACATGAAACATTCTCCAGAACAGATCACATGTTAGACCACCAAACAAATCTCAAAAAGTTCAAGAAGTTTGAAATCATGTCAAGTATCTTTTCCAACCACATGGTATGAAACTGGAGGTCAATTATAAGAGGAAAACTAAAAATTAAAAATATGTAGAGGTTAAACAACATGATACTGAGAAAACGACTTGGTCATAGAAAAAATTAAAAAATTCCTAGTGGCAAATGACAGTAGAAATACGACATATCAAAATCTATGGGATGCAGCAAAAGCATTTTTAAGAGGGAAGTTCATAGGAATATATCCTACCATAAGAAACAAGAAAATCCCAAATAAACTATTTAACTTTACACCTAAAGGAACTAGAAAAAGAAGAACAAATGAATCCCAAAGTTAGTAGAAGGAAGTAAGTAATAAAGGTCAGAGTGGAAATAAATGAAAAAACTAAAAGGACAATCAAAAAGATCAATGAAACTAGACCTGGGTCTTTGAAAAGATAAAAAAAAAAATGGACAAATCTTTATCCGGACTCACCAAGAAAAAAGAGACAGAGCTCAAATAAATAAAATCAGAAATGAAAGAGAGAAGTTGCAACTGATACCACAGAAACACAAAGGATCAAAAGAGACTATTATATAATTATATGCCAATACTGAATAACCTAGAAGAAATGGGTAAATTCCTATAAACTTTTAATCTTAAAGACTGAATCATTAAGAAACAGAAAATATGAGTAGACCAGTTAGTAGTAAGGAAATTACATCAGTAATCAAAAATCTCCCAACAAACTAAAGTCCAGGACCAGATGGCTTCCATGGCGAATTTTATGAAACCTTTAAAGAAGGTTTAATACTTATCCTTCTCAAACTTTTCCAGTCAAAGTGAGAGCAATGCTCCCAAACTCATTGTATGAGCCTAGCATTACCCTCAAACCAAAACCCAAAACCAGACAAGGACATCACGAATGCCAATACACCTAATGAACATAGATGCAAAAATACCCAATTAAATATTATCCAACCAAATTCAATGATACATTAAAAGGATGGTACATCATAACCAAGTGAGATTTGTCCCGGGGATGCAAGGATGGTTCAACATCTGCAAATCAGTCGATGGGATACACCACATAAACAAAGTGAAAGATTAAAAGCATATGATCAGGTCAGTGACTATTAGCAAAAAGACAAGAAATAATAAGTGTTGGCAAGGATGTGAAGAAAAGAGAACCCTTGTGCACTGTTGGTGAAAATGGATATTGGTTCAGTCACTGTGGAAAACAGTATGAATTCCTCAAAAAATTCAAAATAGAATTATCATATGATCCAGTAATTCCACTACCGGGTATCTATTTGAAGACAACTGGAACATTAACGTGAAAAGAAATATTCACCCCTACGTTCCTTGCAGCATTATTTACGATAGCCAAGATTGGAAACAACGTTAAGTGCCCATCAACAGATGAATGGATAAAGAAGATGTGGCATATATATTCAATGTAGTATTATTCATCTGTAAAAAAAAAAAAATAAATGAAATCTTGCCATTTTGTGACAACACGGACAGACCTTGAGTTAAGTGAAGTAAATCACCCAGAGAAAGACAAATACCACATGATTTCACTTGTATGTGGAATCTAAAGAACAAAACAAACAAAACCATTTCCAGACTCCTAGGTACAGAGAACAGATTGGTGGTTGCCAGAGGAGAAATGCAGTTGAGGGGAGGGTGCAAAGTGAATGAAGGGGATCAAGAAATACAGACGTCCAGTTATAAAATAAGTAAGTCATGGAGGCATAATGTACAGGATGGGGAATATAGTCAACATTAACCCTGGTGACTTAACTGTGATCATTGCACAATGCATGCAAATACGAAATCATTATGTTGTATACCTGAAACTAATACAGTAGTCTATGTCCATGACACCTGAGAAAATGAGATAAATAAATGGGTTCATGGGGCGCCTGGGTGGCCCAGTTGGTTAAGCGTCCAACTTCAGCTCAGGTCATGATCTCATGGGTTGTGAGCTCAAGCCCCGCGTCGGGCTCTGTGCTGACAGCTCAGATCCTGGAGCCTGTCGGATTCTGTGTCTCCCTCTCTCTCTGTGCCTCTTCCAGTCCCTCTCTTTCTCTCAAAAGCAAATAAATGTCAAAAAATTTTTTTAAATAAATAAATGGGCTCATGAAAACTTATAAACTCTGAATTGATAAAGAAAATGACAGGCAAAGTGAAAACTACTTTTTATTTGAATAAAGCATTTGTGGTTGATTGGGTAGAGCTGTGTTTCTGAATCTCTAGGAAACAGAGGGACAATTAGCAAGCATGATGAATCAGCTGACAAGGCTTTTTTCCCTTGGCCCTGTGTGAGATGATGGAAAATTTCCTATTGCCAGTGTAATTTCCCAAGAAATTGGAGTATGTATAGAATAAAGGCTGAGGTCTCTCCGGAGAGTCAGAAATCCTTGTGAGGGTAAACGCATGAAGACGGGAAGCCCGTAGGCTGGCTGGCCTGCTGCCTCCGACACTCCACAAGTGTGAAATTGCAGATTCTCAGCAGCCTCTGCTTTCACTGACTGTTCCTGAAAGCTGAAGTCACTACCAGGATGCCTATCTTCTTTATGGTTAGAAAACAACCCAAAAATGCCAGACGAGAGCTCCCAGAGTGTCTAGATCAGCACGTGGGACAGACCCACCACGGGAACGTCAGTGAGCCTGTGGGACACCAGCCCATTCTGTGGCAGGGACCCTGGGAACAGCACTTTGCCAAGAAGAGACTTCATCAACCTGTGTGCCGAGCACTTGCTGTGAGCGAGGCTGTGCTCAGCTCTCCCCCTAAAAACAGTGGGACAAACGCTAGTCTTATCCCAATTTTCAGGTGAGGAAATAGACTCACCGAGGCTTATGGGATTTGCACAAGGACACACAGGCCTGCGCCACACCTTATGAACCTGCCGATTCAATTTCTTGTAAGACTTGACCAGCAAATTGCCCTGAATGCAGTGGTTTGTTTGTTTTATGAGGGAGACTGCTTTGGCTACAGAGATTTTCAAAACCTGGCATCCTCTATGCAAACTAAACCTTTGTGCAGAAACCCAGAATATACAGTCAGTAATCCTGGGGGCTAGGAGCCCATGAACCATCCCTATAATTGAAGGCCACCCCTCGGTTTAAAGAATAGCATGCCCACAGTTCCACATAACACAAATGTTTGCATGTACCGGGTTAGCCAGCGTCAAGGCTCAAAAGGGGCTGAACTCAGCTGCTGAGGATCTTGAGAGAGAACCTGCTATAGAGGAGGGGACATCTGATGGACAGTGGGGTGCCCAGGACAAGCCAAGTCTGGCTTTCTGGTTCTGAGGATCTGTGTGTGTTCAGTAACTCAGAAATAGACACTGGCATCGGGGCAAGTAAAGATGCTGCCATTTCTGACATTTGATTTGTGACAATGTTGGCAATTGGGCATCTCTTTGATGTGACAGGGTTTTGTAGCACCTGGGTCAGCCCACTTGCTCTTTGGGGAGAGTGAGGATGATCTAATCTCCTTGGCAAAGATGGAGGTTCAGGGTCTTTGAATTTCAGACCTGCCTCCCCTTCCCCGCCCCTTCTCCCCGAGATGGATTTTGGCACTTCTTCTCTTCACGTTGGATGTGAATGATGAGCAACCACTTGTAGCCAAATTCCTTTTCCTTAAGTGAGAGAGAAAAGACAGATGGTGAAGAGTTTATTTCAGGTATTTTAACCTTGTCCACATGTGGTAACATTATAAAAAGGGTGGGAACTGGTGCATATTAAAATTGTCCATAGTCCAATAACTTAGGCATGATAATTGTTATTTTATATGTCCCTTCTGGAACTTACACAGAAATGTGTTGCACCATCATGTCTTTTAGTCCTGGGCTTGGTCTCCACTGTGGCTTGCAGACCTCCTACTTGATATGGTTTATTACCATGGCAAATTCCAGAATCATCAAGCTCCTGTCTCTCCATTTGTTTGCCTTATTTCCAATTCCCCATGACCCAGTTTTTACAGATATGATCCAGGTCAGTTGTCATTGATTATCCAACTCAGTGCAAAACCCCTATTTCTGATTTTCCTAGAAACTGACAAGAACACTTCAGTTACCCAGAGTTGTCTGGTAATAGCAGCAGGAAGCAGAGTCCACCAAAAAACATTTTGTTAATGGGTGGAGTTAACCGATACATCAAGCCTGTTACATTGATGGTTTAACTGCTATTTGCTGATTATCTCATAGAACCCAGAGCTGCGAGAGAAAGGATGACTGAAAAACTGTGGCATTTATTTCTATCATAAGCTCTTATATTTGACTAAGGCTGTAAGGATTTTTCACCAGACTCCTCTGAGTTGTTAAAATATAATATAATAGTAACACTTACAATTGGATTTATGGACATTCCTTTTCTCTATAAAACATGGACCTTTTACAGCTCTGCCAATCTTGAGAGAGAGAGAGAGAGAGAGAGAGAGAGAGAGAGAGAAAGGGTAAGAACTATCTGCATCCCACAGCCCAAAGAGGTGAACATATGTCCAAGTTAGCAAAGGGTCCCAGACTGTCTGCAGGGAGAGAGCCATGGGTGCCAGGGTGCTGTGGTTGTTATGGTGATGGTTCAGCCTGAGCAGAGACTCCATAAAGAGGTCACCAGGACAGCCACAGAGGCTGGACAGCAGCAGGCCCTGATCTCAAAGATACAGTGTCATCTGGCATCACATCTGGACTGATAAATCCTTTGGAGGCTTGTGGCAATGGGTTTGGCTTTCCTTTTGTTCTTTCCCATTCAGGAGCCACCCCAAACAGGCTGAGCCCTTGGGGCTGTACAATTGTGGAGGAAAGTACACAGGTTCTGGAGTTTTCCAGACCTCGTTACCACATCCTAGCCCTGTGACCACCTCCCTGTGACGTCTACATCTCATTTTCCTCACCTGTAAATTTGTGATAACATTTCCATGCACAGTTGGGAGGGCTGAGTATGATGTCGATAAAGCATGAGGCTCAAGGCCAGGCCTGGAGCAGGCGTGTCATTGATGGAAGACGATGGTATCCACATTTATGGCAAGTATCTTGCCATTGGCAATTCCTCGCTTTTATTCACCACCCCCCATGTCTCCGCAGCCCCTCATTCGGCAGATGCCATTCTCTTCCCAGTGACACCTGAGAAATAAGATAGAACAGTACACACTCCCTTTAGAGTATTTATTTCCAGGGTTGGCTTTTGTGTTCAAACGTTGGATAAGGGTATTGTTTGAACAAGGAAAAACAAAGCAGATATGGATCCAGTGCTATGGGGTGAATGAACAACTCCATCTGCCCAGTGGCCTTCATGCCCCCTGCCCATCGCCCTTGTCCCTGAACCCTCTCACGAAGCCTGCGAGTCTTTTCATGTGCCCTGTCTTGGCAGAACAAAGCACTAAGGTACACACAGTGTGTCTCTCATTGGCTGGGAGTCCACCCAGAAGAGCCAGTGCTATGGAATTAATTCTAAACCCCATCCTGCTATTTACTAGCCATGTGACCTTGAGCAAGCCTCCGTGTTCCTGTCTGTAAAATGGGTATATTAATACCTCCCTTAGTGGATAGATGTCGAGTTCAGAGGATCACAGTCAGGAAGACTACATGTCCAGGTTTGCCTGAGACTGTCCTGTTTATGCCCATAGTCAGGTCATGTTTACTAATAATCCTTTTCGCTCTTATTGGTGTCTCAAATCAGATGACAGTCACCCTAACTATACAGATACCCTAACAATTGATTCTGCTTTGGTTATTGGTAATGACTGATGATTATAATCATAACAATGTTGCTAAACCCAAAATAACCCTTTTATATTATGCTTTCATGCGATTAAAAACTTCTAATTTTTCTTATTAGAAAATATGGTAATTTACATGGATCAAAAATGTGCCAAATACATACTTTTGTTATTTTCCTATGAGAACTTCATCGATTGGGGTTATTGGGTTTTCTTCCTGTAGAAACTGATGGGACTGATTATTTTTTCTCAGGAAGCTATGCAGTCTTCTGGATAAACTTTAGTTCATCTTTTCAAAGATCCCATGTATTTAATTATTTTATTTTATTTTATTTTAGATAGCATACAAACATGCACACATGAGTGGGGGAGAGTGGTAGAGGGGGAAACAGAGAGAAAGAGAGAGAGAGAGAGAGAGAGAGAGACCTAAGCAGGCCCCACAGCAAGCACAGAGCCAGTTGTGGGGCTCAGTCCCATGACCCTGGGATCATGACTTGAGCTGAAATCAAGAATTGGACACTTAACCGACTAAGCCCCCCAGAAAGGTCACATGTATTTAGGATGCTCATTAGGTACATCACAGGTAGTCGCTGATAGCTCTTGTCATAAATCTGCTTTCATCTTATTCAGTCTTCTCTGTTGTAAAAGATATTTTTACTTGCCGTCATTATTTTGTTAATTCAGCTCCCAACATGTACAGGATGTTTGTTCCCCAGCATCTCTGATTCTTGAGCTCAGAGTCTGAAAATAGAGCACAGAGAGAAGAGGGGAAACACAAGTCTTCTCCCTCACTGTTACTCTGGATTCCAGGGGAAAACAGTGTCTGGGAGCTCATGGGGAGAAGGCCGGCTTGAAGATGTGGGGTGCGGATGAGGACCCAGACCTCCCCTGGGGGCATCTTGAGGTTCTTTCAAAATCTGGAATTCTCTCTTTGGCCCAAGGCAGTGTACCCTGGCCTCCAGCCAGGGTCCTCCTGGCCACCTGGCTGGGTTCCAGGAAGAGAGGGAGGCTGCGTCCCCAACCCACTGAGCCCTCTGGTTTTGCGATATAGGTTCAGCGTTCCAAATGGTTGAGACAAAAGACATTGCTAATAAAGGATGGACCCGAAGTAAGCTGTGAAACATGTGAAGCGGTGTGATACCTTTCACATTATGATAGAAAAAGATTTATAATCCTGGCAGATAAGCCCTTTTCCTGGAGCTGCTCAGGCCTAACGGGTTCTTCAGGCCGAGACAGAAGGCCCACCACAAGCTGTGATTTATGCGGCAAGCGCTGATGGAGCACATCTTGTCCGAGGCGAGGCTGGGAGCGCGCGAGCGTGGAACAGCTGGGAGACAAACGGCCCAGCCCCATCACGCCGACTCGTGCTTGCATGCAGTTTGTGTTCTCAGCCTCGTGGGAATCCTTTTACTTCTGAGTGAGATTTAGCACTTCGGGAAAGGCTGTCTTGTCCTCACTGGGTGGAACCAGGCCTCGGCTCCCCAGTCCCACCCGATGTTGTACCCGGAATCGGTTCTGGAACGTTGGAGGTGGGAGTGAGGGGAGTGGAGTGAGGACTGGAATTTTCCGTGAGACGGATGAAGACACATCTGCCCAGGACAAGTCAGTGTGTGATCGGGGGCGGGGTGCCACTTACATTCTCTCTAATCATCCAAATTATTTAAATTTTAAAAAATTTTAAAATTTAATTTTTGAAAGAGAGACAGAGTGTGAGCGGGGGAGGGGCAGAGAGAGAGGGAGACACAGAATCTGAAGCAGCTCCAGGCTCTGAGCTGTCAGCACAGAGCCCGACACGGGGCTCGAACTCAGCAACTGTGAGATCATGACCTGAGCCGGAGTCAGACACTTAACTGACTGAGCCCCCCAGGCGCTCCCATAATCATTAAACTATTTAAAAGAACTGTCTGTGAGCAAACATTTTTTAGCACCAAACAGCAGAGCAAGGCTGGACAGGGGGAATGAGCGGGCGCGGAGTCGTTGCTGCCGCCTGCAGGTGGGCTCCCTTCTGGGCGAGGCTGCAGGTGTCCTGAGGGAACGTCAGCAGGATGTCGCAACCAGAGCAGCAGGGCAGCTCGTGAGCCCTCCCGGCCAGACGGTCCACGTGTTCGTGGAGGCCGTGGCCCTTGGGTGGCACACCCAGCTGTACTGTTTACACAAGCACTTTATTTTTTTTTTAATATTTTTTTTTTTATTCCTAGGAGAGAGAGAGAGAGATTGACAGTGTAAGCAGGGGAGGGTCAGAGAGAGAGGGAGATACAGACTCTGAAACGGGCTCCAGGCTCTGAGCTGTCAGCACAGAGCCCGACGCAGGGCCCGAACCCATGAACCGCGAGATCATGACCTGAGCCAAAGTCGGACGCTTAACTAAGCCACCCAGGCGCCCCTACACAAGCACTTTAGACTGTACTTTTCCTGAGGGGGGCGACCGATAGACAATCTGCTTTCATGAGCACGTTCTCTGCTCTTAAAAACAGCCCGGTTTTTGTCATGGGCTTGAGTTCACACCTGAGCTGAGTCCTCTCTTCTGCCCGTTGAGTCCGGCCGCCACCCCGGTCGCTGTGCCTGCGGACGTGCGGGCCTTCCGCTGGCTCCGCCCTGCTCGGCCCAGGCTGGGGGCTGCGGGTCACGCCTTCCCCACACCGGGGCCTTAGTGTCTCGGCCTGGGGTTGCCACGCAGCCCCCAGATCTAAGCCCCTCAGTCGGTCATTTCGCTGAACCAGAACTGGACCGCACCCCCCCAAGGGGTAAGGCCCTGTCCTGAGCTCTCCCCCACCTGTGTAACCTAGATTTAAACCCGGAGTCAACAGAAGGAGAAGGGGAGGAGTGATCAGAGCCAGGGAGGGGGCAAGAGGAAAGGGAGGCACTGTGGGACTGTCTCTGAGCCAGAGATACATAAGCTCCCTTCACCCTCCAGCCAGCGGTGCCCGTGGCTGGTGGCATCCCTGTGTCCCTCTGGGGAGGCGGAGGCCCAGAAAGGGGAAGGCACTTAACCTAGGTCGGACAGCCCAATCTGTCAGCAGCCGAGCGACGTTCGGATGCAGGTGGCCTGTACCCCAGCTAGGAGCCGCGTGGCCCCTCACAGAAGGCGCTGGTGGGAATGGTAAGGTCGGGGACAGGTGAGGCTGGCCTGCACTGGCCTATTTCAGGAGGGCAGGGCATGTTGGGCCCAACAGACGGAGAGTAGTCAGACAAGCCAGGGGGCCTCCACAGGTGGATTAAGGAGTTTGGACCTGGTACCACGGGACAGGAGGTATAGACAAGGGTTTTGAGCAGGAAAATGGCCCAGTAGAGAGTTTGAGGACAACATCGCTCAGGCCGACAGGAGTTGGCGAGAGGAGAGAAAGGGATAGGGAGGTGGGGGGCTGCCGAAGAGCAACGGTCTCACCCGTGCAGCGGCCACGGAAAGTGGGCTCACGGCCCGTGGTGGGGCTGAGGGCCCCAGTCCTGGGAGTTCACTGTTCCAGGGGCCTGTGTGTGGCCACCTGCGTCCAAGTAGGAGTCCAAGTTGAGTCACTGCGAACGTCACAGACACTCATCTCAAAAATATGTGCTCCTGTCAGGGGCCTCATTTCTTCCTTTTTTACAAACATAAGGCTTTTCATTTAAGCCACAAACACACACAGTAAAAAGAAACTCATTCCAAGAAGCGTACTGGAAATAACTGCATCTTCTGACACACGTCCTCCCAGACCCTCCAGAACCTTCTCTCAGAGGCAACCCCTGTTTCCAGTCCCTCATAAACATTTCCAGAGAGACTCCATGCGTCTGTTAACACGTCCACATATGGGGATGAGAAGAGCATCAAGTACTTGCGTGGTGTTTACTGTACGTAGGCAGCAGCATTCTAAGTGCTTTGCAAATGTCTTCTCATAGAAACAGCTCTTAGCAACCCTACCGGGAGGAGCTATTCCTGTCCCCCCTTTTTCACAGATGGGGAAGCAGAGAGAGAGTGAATTCCCAGAGTCATGCAGCTGCTAGAGGGCAGAGGGGGGATGTGACTGCCCACTGATGGTCACTGGGCATCCGGCTTCCTGCGCTTACCTGATGGCGGTCGCTCTGTCATCAGCCACACACTTGCACTCGTGTTTTTCAGGCTGCACGCATGGAATGCCACTGGCTGGATGAACTCAAGTTCACCTAGCCAGCTTCTTCTTATTGATGGGCATTTAGGTTGTTTCCAGCCCTCTGATTTCATCATATTTTTGAGGTGACTCACTGAGTCAAGTCATAAATTTGGACTTTTGTAGTTGCTGCGTTATTTTCCTAAGAGCCGTAACGAGATGTTTGTGAAGCTGCTTACACTGAACCTGACAGTCACCTCAGTGTGAAAGCTGGTTTTTGAAAGAAGGAACTTGCTCTAATTTGCTCTTACTATATCCATGGAAGGTAGAGGGAACAAATGATCTCTGCTGCCAGCAGTAAGCCAGCAAGAGTTCGTCCTGCGGTCTTGGCCGGGACCTCTTAAGAACATTGTTGAAACACCGTCCTGCGCTCCGCCTCCATCCGACTGTTTCTGGCATCCTGGGAGCTTTTCAAAATATGGATGACCAATCACACCCATCATTAGCTTTAGGCACATGGAGTTTTAATATTAAGAACAAATATTCAGGGGGCGCCTGAGTGGCTTAGTCGGTTAAGCGTCCGACTTTCGCTCAGGTCATGATCTCGAGGTTCGTGGGTTCGAGCCCCGCGTCGGGCTCTGTGCTGACAGCTCAGAGCCTGGAGCCTGTTTCAGTCTGTGACTCCCTCTCTCTCTGACCCTCCCCTGCTCACGCTGTCTCTCTCTCTCTCTCCTAGAAATAAATAAAACATTAAAAAAAAAAAAACAAATATTCAGTTTTGTGTTGGTGGGTGATTTAGCCCGTGCATGTTTTTATACTTAGCAATTATTCTTCAACCCTCAGAGAAAATGTTTGAGTGTAATAGGTAGGCAGTTATTTATTTATTTGGTAAAATCTAGCATATGATTCTACAAAGTCCTGTTGAAACAAATGCTTGATCAATTATTGGGTTTTTTTGTTTTGTTTTGTTTTGTTTTGTTTTTTTTATTCTGCCTGTCTGCCTGAAACACTCACTTAAGAATCTGTGATGTTCAACTAATCCCCCCTGGCCACCTCATCTGGGCATCATCTCTGAAATGCTCCAGTCTGAAATCAGATAAAGGAGTGTGTTCTTTTTCCAGAACAAAGCACATATACATCACATCATACACAATCTAAGATTGTACTGTCAAATAGCAAAGATAACCCATAGCATTTTACTGTTTGTAAAATTCTGATTTATAATACCATTACCAGAACACAAAAGTTTCTGTGATACAGTATATCTTTGAGTTTAGCCAGCCTTGAAAATAATGCATATATTCCTTCCACAAGTATTTATTGAGCACCTATTATCTGCCAATGTGCTAGACAACTGCAGCAGAAAGAAAGGTAAGTAAGATGTAAATCTTGTAGAGCTTTGGGGGGGCCTGAGGTTGGGGATGAGAGCTGACATGTGTTGTAAAAAAGATCCGTCCCGCCACTCTACGAATATATTAAAGTACCACTCACCTGTATACTTTAAAGAAGTGAATTTTATGGTATGTGAATTATATTTCAATAATGCTGTTATTAAAAAAAATCCCTCTGGGTTCATATGGGAAAATACACAGGAAGCAGATGGTAGGACTGATCTGAGATCCAAATACATTTGTAAGCATTTGGTCATGACCAAAGAAAAATAGCTCTTTGCCTAATATTGCAATAAAATCGAAAAGAATCAATCTCTCCATAATCAAGACTACAGTTAAGTTCAGAGGTCCCCCAATGCTTATGTTTTGGAGATATCAAAACATGTACACCTCAGGGACCTATATCAATCCCTGAGGTGGAAACAGTTAAATCAGCAGAGCTAGCCAGAGACGGAGCAGTGTGCAAACACCAAGGAAACCCAGATTTTTTCATATATAGGGGAAGAGAATATATTGGCCCAAATAGCAAACAAAAAAATGAGAGAGAGAGAAGAGCTGCCACCTATCATTCATTTTATTTTTAGGGGGGGATTGTTACCAGAAGATAAACTAATGCTTAATCAAGACTAGTATACGTTAATTTTTCAGAAGGCCAGGAGAAGAGAGATGGGTAGGGCACATGTGTGTCCAGAATATACCTCTCATTCCTCAGTTCAGGGTGAAGTTGGTAGAATTTAGCCACCTGGAAAATGCAGCATTCTTATCATTGTTAGAGCGAATTACTTTTTTCAAAATTCGAATTAACAAGCCCAAGCTGTGTTACATTGATACCAACACTTTATTCTCAGACTGAATTTTCACATCTTCGTGTGAAAAAAAATGTTTTTTCAAGTCTGTGGATGAACACACACCAAAGAGGAGAAGACCCTCATTTGGAAGATAAGAATCTGAGCCTGATTCCTCGTCAACAGCACGGCACCTGCCATCGTGATACACAGCCAGGCAGTTGAGCTGCATTATGGTGGGGCTGGGAACACATGGCAGCCAACTTCCAACTCCTAGGGACAAACAAGGGCCAGGGCACCCCTGTTCCTTTCCTGTCTCCTAAATTCTGCGTTCCACATTGGACTTCACATCTGCTCCAGCCTGAGAGTATTATCTGGTCTGATTTGTTACAAATAACAGAAAACCCTACTCAAAATAGCTTATGTACCAAGGGTGTTCATCAGCTCAGAGTCTCCCTTGCTCTCTACTTTCCTCTTTGTGAGCTTCATTGTCAATGTGCATCTGACCGCAGAAAGCATGGAGGGCTGTTGGGAGGTCCAGGGTCGTGTGGTCTTAGATCCCTTCTCCTTTGCAAATGTTGACTCTCTTTCACAGTCCCTGTGACAATCAGTGAGGGAAAAGGAACTTAAGTGGGGAACCCACCCCTTGCGGAAGGACTGCTCATTGAACCCAGGACAGTGGGCGTTCTGCATGCTCCCTGGAGAACTTGCCCTTGGTTAGATGTGCATGTAGCCCTGTGTGGTCCCTCAGCCCTCAGCTAGAAGATAAGTTAACCACCCCATCTCACCCAAAGAGTAGTGGAAAGGAAGTAAGACCACAGCAGTAGTCTTCCCCCCCACCCCCCCACCATCTGTGAAAGGACCTTGGGAGGAAATATACTTCCTGCAAGTTCAGATGCAGTTATCTGATGTCACAGGGGTAGATTCTCTCCCTCTGGCAGGTGTGCCTTCTGGGGAATCCACTCCATCTCCATTCTCTCCAAAACCTCCCCTTGGGCAGCCCCGTGTGGTTGCAAATGGAGGCAGCAGCTTCGTGCCTCCCACTATGATACCACAGCCCCCCCACAGGGAAGAGAGGAAGTTCCTCATGTCACAGGAAGAATATCCACCATTGGTGAAGTCGATTCCACAAAACCATCAAGACCAAGAATGGGAAAAGGGTGATTACCCAAAGGAAAATATCGGGCCACTGGCAGAAAACAGGGGCCAGAGTGCCACGTGCCTGGAAACTAACCACGAATGCCTGCTGTAACCTTTCCCTGGGCTTCCAGGCTGTCTGACCTCTCATGGCTTTCCATCCTCCCTGTCAACCCACCCCTGATGTTCAGAGAAGCTCTAACTCTGGAGCAAGCCTGCCTCCCAAAGTGCAGAGTTCTAATGGAGAGAAATCTCTCATCCTTGTACCAATATCCACATCTCGTCCCTGGTGACCATCGCGTCCTAGCCATCATTTCCCATACCAGTAATTTTTAACATGCACTTCCTCCACCATCCTCTTCACTGGACTCATCTATTCAGCCTTTAAGAAAGACCCGCTCACCATCCTGTCACCAGAACATCTTCCAGGATGTTCTTCCTCATACCCCTCCCTCCCCCATCACACTTTGCTCTTTCTCATCTAGCATGTGGCATGCCATCTGGTCATTACCACAGGCATAACAGGGACCTGCCAGGGCCAGGTTCTAGATGACTCAGTGGGGCTGGTACCCAGGACTAAGAGGAAGGAACAGCCTCCCTTTCTTGGGCTGAGGACTGGAGAGTAAAAGGCACTATTGTTTGTAAAGCACCAGCACGGCCCTAATGCAGAGGAAAGCATCGGTCATTGTGAGTGGCTGTTATGTCAGCTCAGTCATGTGCTGTTTCTGGAAGGATGAAAAGGAGTTCACCAGGCACAGATAAAGGGAAGGACCTTCCCCATAGCAGGTCAGCTCAGGAGGAAGCCAGAAGGCATGGATGCACCTTGCAGGTAGAGAGACAACAAAGGATTTCTATCGTAGCCAGGGAAGACTGAGAATCAAGCCTATGAATTATGTCGGGGTCCGGAGAATCCCAAGATGTAGCTATGCATTAATGAAAGCATTAAGGAATAAGGTACACATGCATTATTTTAGAATATCCACCAGTGAAATTGGATGCCCAGTAGGGTAACTAGCTGTACTGTCATAGATCCAAACCTCAAAATGTGCTGAATCATGTGTTCTGCTCTTGAGCTCAATGCTAACTGGACTGGAAGTTACTATAGTAAAGCTGAGTGTAAAGAGCTTCTTGGGTTATAGAATCTGTGTTAGGAACCCTGTCTGGCTGACAGCCTGCACCCAGTGTGACAAGACCGTCCTTGTATCGTCATCCTCTTCGCTTAAACTTCTCGGATGGCTTTTGGCAGAATGCAGCTGAACTATCTGGATGATTTTGACAATTTGACCACTGTCTCGGATTCTCCCACTCTAAAGTCTGACTGCTTCATTGGTCGCAGTCAAAGGCATGGCACATCATCGTATCATGACGTCAGGTCCTAATAAATTCTAGATGAAAATGGAACACACCAGTATTTATCACCATCAATTGTCCTTATGTATTCTAAAGAATAATCATGGCTTAAGACAGTTTTGTCTTTTATGCCAAGACCAGGAAGGAACAGCACTGTCAATCAGGTAATTTCTATGCACTTCTATCCATTTGAAACAATGCTCACATGTCCAACAGAATTTAATAGAGGTGTCTAAAGAAATTTACACCCAGGGTTGCTACCGTAATAAAGATTTCAGAGGCTGCGTTCGCTTTTCACCCTCTTCATCAAGGTGGGAACGGTCTACATTTTCTGGAAGTAGCCATGAGAGGCAATTAAAGAATGAAAAATGCGCCTCCTCTGTTGATAGGAGTTGGGTTCTATGCCAGAATTCCTGAGTGCAGATTGACAGTGTTCCTGCCTTCGGAATTCCAGCTTTCATTGCTCTCTCCCTGCTCTCACTTTTGACAGCAACATAATGAGTAATAGAAAAGTTTCATTAATTCTTGAAAAGAAACGTTCTGTCATTTGACATTTCTCAGAGAATATTCTTATGACAAAAAGTTGGCTCGTAGTTGAGGAAAAGCTCAATTTGTATGGGTTAGGATACGTGATTGCTGAGAAAGTTGTGAGAGAGAGCAAGGGGGAAAAATCTCTTCCCTTTTCTCTTTCTAAGCTGTGGTGCCGGAATTTATGATGGATGAGATTCAGAGAAGTTGACTCATCCCGCTGGGCCTCGTAGACTTTTCTTGCAACAGTCAAAGGAACACTTTTAGCCAGATTGCTTAGACTGTTCTCTTTTTCTGCTCAGTCTTCCTGTGTTGTGAGCTGCTGGTTTCTTCTCTCTGCATTTGAGGTGTTGATTTTATCCCCCAATAAACACTTAATATATTTCCTGTTGGCTAATCACCTATCACTGAAAAGCAAAGAGAAACCCTATTTGATGTCCTTCACTTTACTGTAACTTTGTTAAGAATTGGGTATGATGTACCTCTCCTGTACCTCTCATATCTATTTGTTTGTGTGCATAACCAGATATGAATCTTTTTTTGTTTTTTTTTAATGTTTATTTTTGAGAGAGAGAGAGACAGACAGACAAACAGAGCATGAGTAGGGGAAGAGCAGAGAGAGAGGGAGACACAGAATCCCAAGCAGACTGCAGTCTCTGAGCTGTCAGCAGAGAGCCTGACATAGGGCTCGAACTCAGGAAACATGAGATCATGACCTGAGTAGAAGTGGGGCACTTAACCGACTGAGTCACCCAGGCACCCCCGCATATGAATCTTTAAGAGCTCTGAGAACCATTCAGCTGACCAAGGGCTAGAGTCTGATGAAGCTAGGACAGGTTTCTGAACTTTAGGACTAATGACTTTTGCAGAGGAAGGGGGTAACTCTTTGTTGAGGGAGGCTGTTCTATACATTGTAGGATGTTTAACAGTGCCCCTGGTCTCTGCCCACAATCTGCCTCCTAAGCTGTGACAACCAAATATGTCTACACATATTACCAATGTCCTCTGTGGGGCAAAATCACCCCAACTGAGAACCACTGATTTAAAGATTAAAAAAAAATTTTTAACATTTATTTTTGAGAGAGAGAGAGAGAGAGAGAGAGAGAGAGATACAGAGTGTTAGCAGGGCAGGGGCAGAAAATGGAGGGAGACACAGAATCTGAAGCAGGCTCCAGGCTCTGAGCTGTCAGCCCTCAGCCCAACGTGGGGCTCAAACTCATGAGATCACGACCTGAGCCAAAATCAGATGCTTAACTGACTGAGCCACCCAGGTGCCCCAGGAACCACTGATTTAAAATAAGGAATTTAACCGCAGCTTCTTCAAATCCTCCAAGGGCTTTCTTCCCTGGTCTCAGTCAACTGCTAGAAAGTATTTCTATCTTGGAGCAGCATGGATCCCACATGGAAAAACACAGAGTGTGTATAATCCCATAATCCCATATAGGAGATGCAAATCTGTGCATAACTGCCTTTATTTAAAACATACATTACCAGGAAAAAAAAAAACTTACAGACATCATTGAAATCTGTTCCTTACACGGAAGTATCGCTGTCCATTTTTCCTTTTAGTGTTACTCATGGTAAAATATGTAAGGGTCTTGTATATTTTTTTGTAATCTTATCTAACAACATATTCTGGAATTTAATCTCTAAATCCTGAGGGATGATGATAAAAAGATGAGTGGAAAAAGAATATTGGTAACTGAGAAACCATTTCAATCACCACAACTATCATCCTCTTAGTATCAGTAAATAGTCTAGAGCAGTATAGACTTGGAGAGGTTTACAAAAATATTAGAGAACCACCAAAGAAATTATATTTTAGTAACCAGCTCCCATGTGAGTCAGTATAATTAGCATGGAAGCAATTGCGGTTTATATTGGGTTTGTTACCAGTAGACAAGACCCTAGACAAAATCCTCAGTGCCAACGGCATTTCAAATCTGGTAAAACAGTACTTGAAGTACACAGATTCACACTGACTGTTTCTTAAATTCATCATTTTCATATAGTTTCATGTGCAATATCTAACCAGGTTACTATAATTTGCATAATCTGCTGTAACACAGCATAGATTATAAAGAAAGACCCTAATGCATCATGACTTCTTATGAAATCAAAAGCATGTCAACTCCACTCAAATTTCTGGCACCACACAGCAGCTTCCTGTGGACAAAGAGGCATCAGAAACCCTCTCCCTTTTCTGGGTACTTCCTCCCTGTTCCTCCTCCTCCCCTGGCTTTCTGGCCCAAGATCACAAAATATCCATCTGAAATGACTTTTGGTTTATATTCTTACTCGCTGTTTTCCTCTGTGTCTTCAGACAATTGCAAACACTTCAGGAGAAAGAAATCCCACATATTGTGACACACTTAGAATTTAGAACATGATTCTTGCATGTTTCTTTCTTTAAATGTTGGTGTTAGCCAGATAGCCTCATAACTATCCAGTATTTCATCTTAGCAGATACAGACAAGCATCCTGTGATAGGAAAAGATACATTTTTTGGGGAAAACAGACAAATTACTGTGTTTGTCAACATTAGATAGGAATGCCCATATTCTGGAAGGCAGGAGACTGTGTTTCTCTTTATTCATGAGATGTTATGATTAACTTAATTCCCTGGCGGAGTGTTAGGGAGTCAACTCTTTTACTTTAATCCTTGCATTTGAAACTGTTAAAATTGGATTCGTCTGCCTCCCTAGACTTGTAGGAGAGTGTCTCCACTGAGTGTAATTTAATGGCATGTAGCTGTTTTTGGATTTGGGTCTTGACATCTCTCGGGGTCAGCATTCCTGGTACATGTGGCATATCATACCCTTTTGAAAGGGTGAAAAAGAAATTCAAGGTCCATGTACAGTTTAATGGTGTTAACTTGCAGAATGACCTTGGTTTTGCCTCCTGTTTTCCCCCATTAAAGAAAGTTTAACCACGACACGAAGGCAGAGGTTTCTGAGGTTTAGTTTCTTGAGTTCAAGTTGGATCCTGTTTGGCTGAACTCTAGTTAATTTGTTTAGGTGCTGCTGGGGGAGGTGGGCATTTCTCTGGACACATGAAATCTTGCTGGGAAATCTAGATGATTGTCGTCCCACCAAAATTTTTAGACTATGATGCACTGGGTCTTTTGAAATATAGATGAGTGTACGTATTAGTGTGTATTGTTGGAATTCACCCAGATACCAGTGATGTTTTTACTCCTAAAACTGATCATCTAGTGACCAGAATATTTCAGATTTTTTAAAATATCAACAATAAAAACATGTCACCGCAACATACTAAACAGCCATTTCCCACACAGTAATATTTAAGCATATTCTAGGACTGTCATCAGTAGTTATCCAGTGATGGAGGGCCAAAGAGTCAAGGAGTTTACAAAGTCTGAGACAAGATGCCTGAGCCCAGGTTTTGTCTTCACGTCTGGAAAGTACAGCATGAGTATCCCTCTCACCCACCAGAGGCCAGTGTGCACCTGACCTGTGAAAGCCTGTCTCTCTCAGAAGGAGCTTTCTATGTGAAGGCCAGGTCGTGTTTGACAAGTAGACTGATCCTGATTTGGTATGCATTGAGCCAGGTTTTGAGAAACAGTAACAAGTCAATGGATGTGGGTGGTCCCATTCATTTCTAGTTGTGTAGTTATTGCTAACATTGAAGCAAATCTTTAACTATCCCGTGTAAAGTGGGTTCTTGTGATTAAACTAATTTTACGTAAGAGCAATGGAATTGGTCCAAAATATAGAGGGAGTTTTTTTCTATATACTTGAGATTCTTCTGCTTGTAAGTGACAGAAAACCAGTTCAAAGTGCTTAATGAAAATGTAAAGACATTTTTACAGCACATAACTGGGAAGCAAGATACAACTTGCTTCAGGCATGGCCAGAGCCAAGGGCTCAGAATCTCATGAGGGCTGTGTCTCCATGGCTGTGTCTCAGTCAGGTTCTCTTGCTGTGATGGTCAAGAAGGCCATCAGCAACCCCAGACTCCTACACTCATTGCTTTGGAACTGCAGGCAAATGAAACTCTCTCCCAGGAATCTGCAGCAAAATCTTGAGGTGGTGTCCACTTGGGTTGACTTTCATCATGTGCCTGTCCTGTGAGCCAATCACTGTGGCCACAGAATGGAGGTTTCTGTGTGAACTCAGTTTTCATGCCCATTTCTGTGACTGTGGGTGGCATCCTACCTAATCTACTTGGCATAGAGTATCCGCAAGAGTGATGGTTATGGTACCAGCCAAAGGTGGAGGAATTGATACATGGGAGATGAAGGAAAGGAAGACAGGAACAGCAGTGGTGGCAGTGTAGAAATAGAATCTAGATAAGATAGGGGCACCTGGGTGGCTCAGTCGGTTAAGCGTCCAACTTTGGCTCAGGTCATGATCTCACAGTTTACGATTTCGAGCCCCGCATCAGGCTCTATGCCAACAGCTCAGAGCCTGGAGCCTGCTTCAGATTCTGTGTCTTCCTTTCTTTCCATTCCTCCTCCTTCCCTCCCTCCCTCTCTGTCTCTTAAATAAACATTAATTTTAAATAAATAATAAATAAATAAATAAGGAATCTAGATAAGATACATTTAGAAGATATTCAACATTTATTTAGAATCCGTAATACAGGAGACTCTTTCCTAGGAAGATAGAAGTCTAGAAGATACTAGAAATACAAGATATCATTCCTGTCCCTTGAGAACTTGCATCCTAGTAAATCCACTCAGCAAATGTTTATGGATGTCCTGTGGTTAATTTGCATTTCTGAACATAAATTTAATCATGGTTGGCACTGTGCTGGCTGACGCTTACATGGCAGTGATGAGCACAATAGGTCCAGTTCCTACCTTCGTGGAATTTGGGCTCCACGCTGAGACTAGGGCGGCTTTCTATGCAGGGCCCTGACCACAAAGAGAGATCACATGGCCCATGCCTCCAGGCTAAGCAAGTGTTTATCACACACTGATGTCCGTCCCAGGCTGTGGTGCCAGGGCCCACGGCATCAGCCCTGCCACCCCCCCCACCCCCGCCCCATTAATGCAGATCAGGCTACATTAACCCCTCCATACTGCTGAATCTGTCTTCATAAGATCCTCACGTAACACATTAGATAGTCCTCAGGTGCACACCAAAGTTTAGGAGGCTCTGGTCTAGAGCAGTGGTTAGCTGGCAAGGACCCCTGGGCCAACTTTCAATAAATAAAGTTTTATTGAAACACAACCATGCCTATTCGCTTGTGTATTATCTGTGGCTGCTTTGACACTACCAGGCCCAAGCTGGGTAGTTGTGACAAAGATTATGTGGCCTGCAAAGCCTGAAATACCTATTGTCTGGACATTTACAGAAAGAAAAAAATTGCTCGTAAGCAAGGACAATTTCATGGGTTGCAAACTGAGTAATCACCCAGGGCCTCACCCTGGCTTAATGTTCCACTGTTCTTGTCTTGAAATTATTTTTTTTAATGTTTTTTTATTTCTGAGAGAGAGACACACATGAGTAGGGGAGGGTCAGAGAGAGAAGGAGATTGAACAGAATCTGAAACAGGCTCCCGGCTCTGAGCTGGCTGTCAGCAGAGCCTGACACGGGGTTTGAACCCACGAACCGTGAGATCATGACCTGAGCCAAAGTCGGATGCTTAACCGACAGCCACACAGGCACCCCTCTTGTCTTGAAATTATTGATAAATTGTCAGTAAGGGGCACCACATTTTCCTTTGCACTGGGAACCACAAGTTCTTAGCTAGTCCTGACAGAAAGCAAAATGTCATATCAGCGTCATGAACCGAAGCCACATGTGTGCACAGGGTGCCAGGGAAGGAGTATCTAGCCTGGCCTCAGCAGGTCAGATGAGGTTCCCTCTAGTGGATCCTTGGCTAAGCCTTCAGGGACGAGAGGGGTTTCTGGGGACCCTTGTCCATGAAGACAGAACACAAAGTGGGGATGTACTTTCCCACCCCAACCCAGAGTGGCTTCAGCAGTGAGGAGTTTATTATCCTGTGTAAATGGGCAGACGGAGAGGGCACTTCTAGCCACTGAACACCACCTCCACCCGGGGTGGCCACTGATTCTCTGAGATTTTTCTGTAGTTACAGGTGATGCTGTTCCTCCTTCACCCAGCAGTGTCTCACGGTTAGAAAAGAAAAGGAAGCCATGTTTCTTCCCTTGCATTGCCCTTTCCATTGGGAGGGAGAACTTTTCTGGGAACCCTCACAGCATAACACTGACCAGGGTTAGATCAAAGGGGTGGGAGAGACCGCCATTTCCAGCCTCACTGTCAGGAGGAGGCTCTGCCATGAGGAAGACAGGCCGTGCTAGTGGCTGGAAAGTCAGCCCAACAGCCTGGACAGGCGTCCATCACAGGCCAAGGTGCACTGGCTGCTTCTGTTGCAAAGAACTCATTCTGGAATTCCTTGAGTCCCTGAGCAAACTGCTGTGGGCGTTGAGGAGATGACTTGGTTCACCCAAACAAAAAAAAAAAATCTGATTTACTCAATTTCTCTGGGAACACATCTACCACAAAAAGGAAGGCCCATCAGGAACGGCCATGCTCCCAAGAGAGGGGCCAGGGCATAGCACGGTGGGGCATAGCCTCTTGTTGCCCAAATTATGAAACTTTTTAAAGTGCTTCTGAATAGTTTCTGAGGAATTTGTGGTAGTGAGAAGGGAAATTATACCTGGAAAGATATTTGATCAGATCCTGTCAGATAAGTAAAGGATATTCAGGGTATGTTTGTGAAAAATGATTTCTTATTGAAAAATGGAATGGCTCTTTAGTAAAATGGTATTTGATGCTTTGATAGAGTTTATGCCTAAATCATTTTTTCTCACTGACTTCTGTGTTTCCGCATGTTTATGTTTCTATATTTGTTCAAAAAAGAACGTCTGAAATCTGTAAAACATAATTTTTCTTGGCTAGAACATCTACATTCCACACAGGAATTCCACTATACTTGCTTTTTATAAAGTAAAGTTAAAACGTCTGTTGCAGTATTTACCTTAAATATGATTTTAGTTACAATTGAACCGAGGTATTTTTCCTCCCTCAAACTGTAATTCTTTTGAATACATGTTGGAGGATGGCATATAACATTAATATACATATCAAACAAAGAATGCTTTCCTGTTCCTTATAGGAAATCACTATGATGATTCCTGCAGATTAAATAAGATTCATTGTCTTGTTAGGTACTAAGGTAAGGAACTTTACACTTAGAAATGAATGTTATATGGGGTTTCTTCACCATATTAACAATGTGCCTATCTCTATCTCCATATACCCATCTTCTTTGCTCACCCCTTACCTGATTAACACTGGGTACCGGTTAACACAAAAGATAACTAGTTAAAGATGCAGAGGGCTTGGGGCACCTGAGTGGCTCAGTCGGTTGAGCATCTGACTTCAGCCCAGGTCGTGATCTCATGGTCTGTGAGTTTGAGCCCCATGTCGAGCTCTATGCTGACAGCTCAGAGCCTGCTTCAGATCTTATGTCTCCCTCGCTCTCTCCCCCTCCCCCACTCACACTGTCTCTCTCTTTCAAAAATGAATAAACATTAAATATTTAAAAGAAAACATATGCCACAGGGAAAGAACCGGTTGGCTAAGAGTTTTGAAAAGTTGTCATTTACCATGGCATCTTTAAAAGGAACCAAGACAAAAGTTTACCCATAATTCCTTGCATTCTACCATCTGCAGTGATGTGAAATGTAAGTGTCTCATGTGGACACATGTTTTCCTTTAAGGTGGTTTGAAGGTTGTCAGTTTGACCTTCGAGAAAATGTTAGAATGACATTTCAGAGACACCCAGGTATGCAAACCCCCAGTCCCTTGGGGACCTTATACAACTCGAAACCACTTGAATTCTGCAGGCGCTCCAAGATGGTGAGAATTCTCTGGGAGCAAAGTGCCTTTTCTTGGCCCCAGTCAAATTGCACAGTTGCAAGTGGCTTGTATTTTTAGTTGAAGGTTTTGCTTTGGAGTTCAGCTGCAATTTCACTCTCATTGTCGTCTTAAATCTGTAATTTTGAGAGAAAATTTTTAAAAAGATCTTCTCTCCACTATAGCAATTAAGCTGACTGGAGAATGACCTTTATTTCTTCTGGTTAGAAAAGAGAGAAGAAGAAATAGAGCACTTGGGTTTTTTTCAAGCCCCTGGATTACAGGGTGGGACACCTCAAAATGCAGAAGGAAGATTTGCAGACTTCGTAATGTCATTTGATAGTCATTAAATTTACACGAAATTACAGTTCTGTGAACTTAAGGGGTGGGCCAAAAGAGGTAAAAGTGGCAATAGACAGAAAGCCCCAAATCTGGAATCAATTAACTGAAAACAAATTAACCAACAATTATGGTATGCCTTGTTTATTTTACTAAAACTCTTGCAATAAAGCAAAAGTTCTCCACAGGTACTAATAGCTGGAAACCCACGTGAGTGCGTTTTAGAGCCGAATTTCTCCACATGGGGTTGATCTCTAGCCACTGTGAAAGAAGAGCTCAGCCAGGAAGTTTGGAGGTTGTGATTTACTGTATCACCTTTCAAGAGGGGACATGTGTGTGAGGCCAGGAGATACTCAGACAGCATGCAGATTGTTTACTCTTCCCCAGGACCGGATGAGTTCTGTCCTTACAGATACAGAGGACCATCCCCCCTTCTCCCAGATGTCTTTTAGTCCCCCAGGTTAGTTACATAGTGGCTAAACCAGTGTAACACCACCCACCTGGCAGGTCTGCACCCAAGGCCCGGGTCCAGCTCAAAGAAGCAAGGCCCTCGCTCCTGGACTTCACATTGACAGAAGTGCCCCTTGGCCATCTGTACCTTTACTGTTTCCCTCTCCTTTTCTCCACGTAGCTGTGAAGTCTCTGCATCTTGTTGATTTGCCGCCATTTTTTGTCCACCGTCACCGCCGCCATCGTCTCTGGTTATTACGTTCAGGCCTAGGTCTGCTCGAACATGTGCGGGCCTATAGTTATTCATCTCCCAGGGCTGGCATGACAGAGCACCACAAATTGGTACTTTGCTTAAAATACCAGAAATTTATTCTCTCATCGTTCTGGAGGCCAGAACTCTGAAATCAAGGACTTCTGATTTCTGGTAGGGCCTTGCTCCCTCTGAAGGCTCCAGGGAAGAATCCTTGCTTGCCTCTGTCTCCTTAGAATGACACCAGCCACTGGATTAAGGCCTGCCCTACTCCACCATGACCTCATCTTCACTCGAGCCCATCCACACAGACCCTGTTTCCAAATAAGATCACAATTACGAATACCAGGGTTTAGGGCTTCAACATACCTTTTTCAGGGGACACAATTGAACCCACAGCATTTACCATGTTCTCTCTCAAATGCCCCTTTTCCTATCACTCTGTTGCTCAGAAATATTCTTGCCTATGGGAGAAATTCTGACTACTTTAGCTGGGTGCTCATACCCTTCCCCAGCCTGGCCAAGCCCACTTTTTCAGTCTTCCTTCCCATCACCCACGTTAGAGAGCACTATGCCCTGCCCAAACTGATCTATTTATTGTCTCCAGAACATTGCACATGTATTTGTAGTATCTGTGTCTTTGCTCATGACATCCCACCCTGCTGCCTTGAATTAACTACTACCATCCTCCCCTTCCCCCATCCCCCCACCCCCATCTTAGCCCCAGCTACTCTCCAAGGTCTGTCTCAAAGCCATGCCCTGGGGTCTCTTTCTCTGGAGTTTTGAGGACTCCACCGACTGGGAGATCCTTCTCTCTGAATTTTCTGAACCATTTAGAGCTTCTCATTTAATGCTTCATTGATGCTGGTGTTGCTCTTGCTGTAAATAGCAAATGTTTGCAGGGGCCTCACTCAGCATGTACTGAGCCCTTTGCACACTTTATCTTATGTAAGTCCTACACCAGTTCCACAAAGTACATGTATGTCCCCACATTGTAGATTAAGACAGTGCCTCTTAGAGAGGTGAACCCTTTGCTCAAGATCTTACAGACTCGTGAGAAGTGGAGCCAGGGGTCCCACCAAATTTTTCTGATTCCAAAGCCTCAACCTTAACCTCACACCGGCTTCCACTGGTGCCAGTGCCTTTCCCATGTGCCGAGTTTAATTTCCGTAAGTAGAGCATGAACTTTCTGAGCGTTGAGACTGCACCAGAAGTCTTTGGTGATTCACAAGGTATCCGATCTTGTTTGAGGACCAACCTTACAGTTATTAGTACGTTGCTCAGACTTTTCAAAGACACAGACTTTGGGTTAACTGAAGACCTGGGAGATCTGGGCTCTCCCGACCCCTCCAGGCCATCCAGTCCCTGCGACCTGTTCTTCCCTCCAGCCAACACTTCGCACCTGTCCCACCTTCCTGTGACTCAGGTTAGACCCTCTCGTGGAAATGCCAATCAGCAGAATATCTTAATTAATAGAATAGTGAATATTAAGGAGTGCCTTAGAGGTGACGGTGTTCCAGTTACAAGTCCTACTGTAGATGGATGGTATAGGTCATGATGTGTGTGGAAGACCCCATCCATGTATCCTGTGTGGTCCTGTCATGTACCTGCATTTAGTGCTACGATAAGGTTAGCAGAACTTTTGTTTTTATAAGTCAATTGTTGGACTACAAAGTGTTCCTTGATCAGATAGTCACTGCCTATGTTTGTTGACAGAACAAACCTTAATTCTTGTTTCAATATCATATACAATCTCTATTTGCTAGAAGAAGGAGAGTATAATTTATTTTAAAAGAATGCATTCCTGGGGTACCTGGGTGGCTCAGTTGGTTAAGTGTCCAACTCTTGGTTTCAGCTCAGGTCATGATCTCACGCTTTGTGAGTTCCAGCCCCCACACTGGGTCTGCACTGACATTGCAGAGCCTGCTTGGGATTCTCTCTCTCCTGTCTCTCTCTGCCCCCACCCCATTTATGCTGTCTGTCTATCTGTCTGTCTGTCTGTCTCTCTCTCTCAAAATAAATATAAACTTAAAAAAAATACATTCCCATTATTTTGTTACCAGGAAATATTAGTGGCATGTAGAGAGAAACTTTATGTTAATGTTTTCATATTTCATTTAGAACTTAAAATACTCAGTTTCCTCTGATTTAATGAAAAATAATGCATTAAAGTGTAAACATGAAATGAGTTGGTTTAGCCCTACCAGACATACAGCTGTACGCAGTGGACCGTGTGCTGGGACGTTTCTGAAGCGCTAGTAACTTCACATGGACAGAGGATCTTATGATACGTGACACTCATGTTGCTGCTAACAGCCTGTGGGGCGGAGGTTTTCTGTGGTGAAGGGAAGAGCCCCTGTGGCGGGCGGTGGGAGCAGACATGGGCAGGAGTTAACGGCACCCTTCCCCCAGCATCCAGTGGTGTGCCAGCGTGTCCAGTGGAAGCCAGAACGGGCTGTGAACTGGACAGTACGTTAAGTTACTGGTGATCATGAAAGAGATTGTCTGGCTGCCCTCGTACCTAAAAATGACTCCTGTGGGATCAGACCAGCTGGCTGGTGTGACCCTGACATGGGTCACTTTCGCCAGTGGAATTATTTATGCTTGTCAGGACGGCAGGGGTGCGTGAGATGCTTGCCAGTGTCACTGGCTGCCTCACCTTACTGACATTATCTGGGTCCTTGAAGTCACAGTTTCATACATTGGATGGAATTGTCCAGATGATTGCCCCAAACTGAGCCTTCACGTGGTCCGTCGGGGCATATCGGGGTTCTCAGCCTGGCAAGGAGGTAGTTTTGTAGGTGAGGCAGGACTGCACTTCTCCCCAAGGCAAGAAAGCACAAAAGCTCACTGTGCAGAGGGGCAGGCTCCCCTGAAGGAAAACTCCGGAACCTGTAGACCGTCTCCTCGAGCCTGCCTCCTTTACTCTTTGATATCAGATCTCTGGTAATAAAACGGGACATATTTTTTATATCCTGGGAAAAGTCATTCCTCCCCCTCTTGAAAAATGTGCTCCTCTTTTCTCACCACAGCTGGGAGTTCTGAATGTGAATAAACCACCAGGAATTTGGCAGTAACAGTATATTCACAAATACACATGAAGTTTGGTGGGGTTTAAAGAAAAATAGAATTGAAAGAGCATATTGTCAGGTTGAAGCCCAGACGTACCTTGAGACAAAAAGCGAGTTTGTTTCTAATGGGCTGTTCATTTGCTTTGTGAGGATGGATGCCAGGCACTAGGCCCTAACGCAGATAACGCGGAGGCGCGCGCAGCCTGTGGGCTGGGGCAGCGGTGGGGGGCAGGGGGGACCCTGGTCTTCAGGCCCTGGAAACACGAGCGAAGGGGATTAACATCCAGCACAGAGGCTCTGCTTGCCCCGGCTGTAGATTTTGACAGATGACACGTAGTTCATCGCAAGAGCCAATGAAACCCAGAACATCTGGTCCCTCGGCGGCCCCCTCGCAGGCGCTGGGGCCAGACACGGCCCTTCTGGTCCTTCTGGTCATGGAGACTCTAACTTCTGACACTTTATTAGACCTCGCTCTGGAGAGGGTGACTTCTCAGCCGTGGCAGGGGTGAGAGAGAATCTCTGAAACGCGCCTGTCGCTGGACATCATGTGGCGTGTGCTGGTAGTGCTCCAGCCCCGTCCGGTCCCCTGCGTGTGGGCCCTGTGAGCAGGGGCTCCGTAGGGAGGGCTGTGGCCCCACCTGAGCTGAACCCACTGTCCTCATCCTGACTCTCCATCTTGCTTTAGGGCTGGCCTGTCAGGGGCCAGGATGCCTCACTTGCAACCTCGTATTTCTCACAAACAGGCAACATCACGTGTGAGCTGCGTGGCTCACCAGCATCTCCTCCACTGTCTCCAGGAGCTCATGGACGGTGTGTCACCTAATGCTTGGCAAAGAATTTCAAGGCCTTCCTGGTGACCCCCCTCTTTTCCTGGGCCACCCAGGCTCCTCCCCAAGTGTCTACAAGCTCCCTCTCCTTGGTCAGCCCGGCTTGTCTCTCTGGCCAGAAGCCCTGCTACTTTGGTTTGTGCACCACCTCTGCAACAGTCCGAGGCCAGGCTACATGTGCGAGGACCTATCCTCTCCCACCTGAGGGACTACCATCCCACCCCAGCTCCCTCCCGCATCATCAGGCATCGGTTCTGTTCTAGGCAGCTCTTGATGCTCTGAAACCCGTCATCTTAGAAATGAAACGTCCCCTTCACTTGACCTCCCCTCAGTGATTGCTCCTGTTTAGAGCCTGACTCCCCATTTGTCTCAATCTTTGATGATTCCTTTCTCCTCTTCTCTTCTGTCCCCATCGTTCTACCAGATCAGCTCTTCCTGGGTCACTGCTGACCTCTGAGTAGTTAAATGAAAAAGTCAGTGCTCAGTCTGACCTTTTTTATCCATGACTCAGAAATGCCTTCTTCATTTGGCTTCTTGGCTCACCGTCTACCCTCTGCACTGTCCTCAGCACGCCTGCTTACTGCTCCTGGCTTCCTGGACCCCTGAGGCATGGGCACCTGATCTCAATCTGCAGCCCCCAACCTCCTGTTTTGTACCCCCTTGCTGCCCTGTGACCTCCTTCAGCTACCAGCTTGCACCCCTAGCACTAAGCCGAAGGGTGGTTCTCAGGCTTCATGTCCAGTGGCCTACTGGGCCTTCAGCACCAGTAAAAGCCATTGCCAACTCCCAACATCCAAACCAGTAGTCTTCACCTCTCGTGTCTTCTCCAGCTTGGCAGAAAGCAAGTCTATGTATTTAGTCATCAAAGCCGACGTTTCAGAAACATCCCTGAGTTCTTTCTGTTCCCTTCACAAGGTAAATCCGTCAGTCTGATCTTAAATATCCTATAACTGGGACTTGGAGCCTTACCCTCCGTGGCACCACACCCTCCACCCCTGTGGCCTCAGCCTCCCAGGCCCTGCCCAGCTCAGCAGCCAGCATGAGCCTGAGAAATAGAAGTCGGTGCCTCCTGGTGCCACGCCTCGCTCAGAGCAAACTCGAGCTCTGCCGAGGAGGTCCGCGTAGCCTGTACTCCCTGTCTCTGTACAGTGTACCCTCATTGGAGCAGCTGTCGCTGATCCCACCACATGAAGAAGCCGCTCTCCCAGCCCGGCCTGTGACCCCTCTGCCCGTAGGGCTCTCTTTGTCTCCGTAACACTGACCACCTGGTGACATAGGCAGGCTTCCTCTGATTTTCTGTCTCCCAGCTGCAGGGGAGGCACCAGGCTGACTGAGCAGTCACTTGTTTGCTCACAGCTGTGTCCCCGTGCCAAGGACATAGCAGACGCTCAGCATGTATTCTTTACGTAAAGGAACCAATGTCCAAGCTCACCAATGGAACATGTGTTGGGCACCGGGAAGGTGTAAATGCCAAATACAGCCAGGCAGTTTCCTTCATGCCAATCCCGGGCATCTCTGTCCCGGGTGCTAAACGGGCCAGCCTTTTGCAAGGAACTTCCCATGCTGCCCCAGATGCTCCTCCTCTGACCCCTGGCTGATTCCACTCCCTCCTCCAACAGCAGCAGGAAAACCATGATCCCTCCCCCTGCCCCGCCCTGGGATCACTGCTCCCCATCATTGAGCCTCCTCACAGCACGTGGCCTGCATCACCCAAACCCTTCACTTCCCTTCCTTCTGTGCAAGCCCAGCATGTGCTTCCTGAGCATGCTCTTTTTTCCAGATACTGAGCTAAGCTTCAGGTACCCAAGAAAGGATAAGATGCTACTGGCTTCCCGAGGATGTGCCACTGGGATGTGTCAGTTACATCTCAAATGTGGTGTGTCCAAGAGATGCCTTGTCCCCTTCCTATCCCCCATACACGGGCTTCCCAACCAGCCCATCAACAGAACATCTTTGGCCATTATTAGGTCTGTCTTTAAAAATAGCTCTCAGGGCGCCTGGGTGGCTCAGTAGGCTGAGCGTCCGACTCTTGGTTTTAGCTCGGGTCATGATCTCATGGTCCGTGAGTTTGAGCTCTGTGCTGACAGCTCAGAGCCTGGAGCCTGCTTCAGATTCTGTCTCTCTCTCTCTCTCTCTGTCCCTCCCACTCACACCCTGTCTCTTCTCTCTGTCTCTCAAAAATTAACATTAAAATTTTTTAAAAAAGAAAGAAAAAGAAACAGCTCCTCAACTATCCTTATCTGTCCCACACCCCTGACTCCACCCAGAACTGTGCCATTTCATCTCAGGCCTGGACAACACAGCACATTTCTGCCCATGTCTCTCCTTTCCAATCTTAAGGCCACTGTAGCTTCATCTGACCCAAGATGCTGAGTCAAACTCCTCAGCCTGGCTTCCAAAGTTTCTACAGCCTGGCTGCCTCGCCCTGTCTGATTTTTTTCTCTGCCTCCTAATCTCCCACTGAAACTCCTCAGCTGTCCATGACTTTCAAAGAAGAAAGTCACCTCTTCCCCCATTGAAACTAAGCCAACTCTTTGTGGTTTTGCTAGTATTTTCATTTTGTGTTTTTACCTTGAACCGAAGTTTTTATAAAATTAAAATCCTCCTCCCCTCCCTTTAAAACACATTACAAGGAGGAACAGATGCTCTTTCCAGAACATCCAGAAACTTACAAGTACATGGAGAAAAGCTTCAAGTATCTCTAACTCACCCTCCAGTAACTAATTATAATGGAGCAATTATAATTAGCCACGGCTTTTACTACACACATTCTTTTCTGAGCACACACATCTGAGGTATCATAGTTATTAGAACTGATGAGTTATTTTTCACACTTGTATCCACTGCGGTGCTGACTCACTTTTGTGTCCCACACGGCACCCAACAACACACTTCTGCTTATAAAGGGCTCCGGCAGTTGGTGAACCAATCTGAGTTGGTCACTAAGTGTGTGCTCACTGATCAAGTGTAAATAAGCAAGGGATGTCAAAGTACACATTCCAGAAAGTTCAAGATGTGACTCAAAATGTGCAGCGAGCATCTGTCAGAGGGATGCGTGGCTTTTTCGTGAGGGAAGTGTCAGGGCACAGAGCAGGCTCACAGGGAAGGGAAAGGGCGGCCGGGACACTGGCTTAGGCCTAAATCCAGCGTGCATCCCGCAGGGCAGTGAAACCCTAACTTTAGGGGCTTATCTCTTCTAGCTGATGACATTGCTTGTAATTTATGAGCACTTTACAAGTTGGCATCTAATGTTACAGAATCTAGTCCCTAATCAACAGCAAATAGTAAATCAACCCAGTAGCATCCCCTAGAATGAAGGTCAAGCAAGCATCTTCCATGAAGGATCACAGAGTAAAACACCTTAGGCTTTGCAGACCATTCAGCCCCTGTCACAACCACTTGACTGGCACAGCACAGAGCTGCTATTGGGAACATGTAAATGGCTGTGTCCCTAAAAAGCTTCATTTCCCAGAAACAGGCCTTGGGCGGCAGACTGCTGATCTCTGCCCTAGTTAGCCCCAGGAGTCCCGGACAGCCTTACCAGGCGCTGCCCCGCTTCGACTTGGAAAGTGCACAGGGCCATCTTTTTGCCTTACTTCCAAGTTTTAGGTCACTTTTCTTAACACTTTCATGGACCTCCATGTTTTAGATACCAGATCCCAGAAGTTTATCATTTGTCAGGGGAGTAGTAAAAATGAAGAAGGTTTCCTAGGAGTTCAACAGTATATAAGATGGGGCCATATTTAATGCAGATTTTCCGTACTATAGTCATGCAGCCTTAGCTTCAAATAACAGAGGGGTCAGACTCCACGTCTGTGATATAGGCATTCAAGGACTACTTACTGGCAGAATTTCAGAGAGAGATGAGCCTGATTATCCTATTCAGACAAACGAAGGTCTCAAGATTTTCATATCACCCTGTATCCTGTAAGTATGTAAATGCTGCTGTGTACAAGGGTATTATTAAAATCAAACACAGAAACGTTACGTGTAGAACCAGAACCGGGGTCATATTTTTTCCTGAAACTTAGCAGGAGCAGTTTTGTTTCAACAAAACCACATTATCCATTAGGTTGAATTAATATTGTCCAATGGAGTATTCTCAGGTTGGCTGTCTGCAAGAGGCAAGAACATTCAGCCCACTTCCAAAAGGAAAGAGTAGACAAACTTTGCCAAAAGGTTTACTGTAATAGCTCAACTTTGTAAGTTACTCAACTTATACATCTGTGCTGGTTGGAGTAAGAGCTATAAGCAAACATTTACACTGTGTTTTATGCTTGTATGTATTTAAATAATATTAAGATAACAATAATGTAAGTCAGCATCAGGGGTCTGATGACTCTCTCCCCACGTGAGAAATACCGCATTCAGCTGTGTGTTTTATCTGTCACTGGCTCAGCAAAATGACCCGAATCTGTTTCCCGATAAACGGCTTCCTTTTCTCTCCTTTGCCTTTGATTTGTCCCTGAAACCTGAAAGCACTGCTCTCCAGCCTTCACACAGATGGGCTGACAGCCTCCGGAAAGCATCTTCTCAAATGTGCAAGCCTCTTATTAGGTGTCTGCAAGTTTTGGCAGAGACAGAAGCGCCAGTGATACTCCCTCATTGAAACTGGGTCACTCCAAAGTTCCATTTAATGCTTGCTCCATAACACTCTCTATCCACAGCCTTTTTTTTTTTTTTTTTTTTGTAATCTTCTCCTGATAAGCACCTCGAGTGCTTACGAAGTAGTATTCTCCTCATCTCACAAATGTAAATTCTCCAGGAAGAGAAGCACTGATTTAAAGGCATCTCAAGCTGTGCAACAGTAGAACCCACACCCATGACTCTTGACTTCCAGATCAATCCTTCCGGTCCCTGCCGTCTTCCGCACACCTAAGACATGGTAATGCCATTGTGGGGCCTTCGTCTTTTGAAAGAATCTGTCCCTTCTCCTGGTTTCATGACTGACTTTTGTCCTCAGCATCTAGTTTTATTGTGCACAGTAAGTAGATCCAGTGAGTGCATTTTCCTACCAGAATTAAGCTGTGGCAGGAATCACATAGGATGCCTCCTTCATTGCTGTCATGGTGACAGTGACTTTACTGGTTACCTGAGTTCCTTGTCTCCTGGAATCATTTAATCATTTACTCGATCATGTCAACTGCATATCTTCTGCCTTCTTTTTTTTTTTTTTTTTACAGTAAACTATTACAGTAAATCCTTCAGCAATGTTTGCCTAGTTTCCTTTTGGAAGTAGGTTGAATGTTCTTGCCTCTTGCAGAACTACGTGGTGCAAACCCACAGCTCTAGATCAGAAAAGTTAATGCCATTTGAGCAGGACCAGATAGTCACGTGCTGAAATTGGCCTTCGTCATCTGTACAAAATGCCACTGGACTCCTTGCTTCAACCTGATTTTTTTTAAAGGTTTCATGATCATGTCAGAAGTCACATGATCAACAGCATTTTAAAAATTCCTTCAAAGAGGATCACATCTACTGAAGTGCAAAATGGAGATTTGAGACAGAAAAGTAACAAGTGAATGAGATGGGTATAGACAGCCAGCCATTAGTAGCATTGACTCTCTTGTCACACTTTGCTTGGAATCCTGATAATCTTCTTTGCCTCTAGTAAGAGGCCATTAGCTCTACGAAGTAGTAACTGAAGGTATATCGAATGCACAAATGTGTTTGTTACCTCAATAGGATGTAAGCCCCTTGAAGGTATAGATGGTGTCCACCCAGAACAGGGTACCCCATGCGGAGTGAGGCTCTATCTATGTTTTGTTAATAGTAATAATAGCTGTCATTTATTGGGTTGCCCTTTCTCGTATGTACTTTGTACTTTTCTAAGCCCCTTAGAGTATCAGCTCATATAATCCTCATAGGGACCACAAAAAGATTATCTTTCTCGATAATTGAAAAAAAAAACAACAAAAAAAAAACAAAAAACAAGACACAGAGAAGTTAGTCAACTTTCCCAGAGTCACACAGCTTGTCATTAGCAGTGCCAAGGTTAAACCCAGGCAGCGGACCCCCATTGCCCCCAGCTCAGTCTTCTCCAATTCAGGAATGGGCCATCTACAGTGGTACTCACATCAGAACACCAACATCGGTTACCCTGCATGCTTCCTCTCCTATCTCACCCGTCCATCTCCCTTCTCCCACCCCCTCCAATCCATCTCCCTTTCCCCAGCATCCAGTACCCAGTGGGCACGTGGGTGGTGTTTGCTAAGCGAATGGCCTGGGCGGATGCAGAAGTGGACACACCACATATCAGTGGCCAGGGCATTGATGCCAATGAGGATCAGCTGGTGGGGGAGGCAAGCCCCAGGTCCTCTGTGCCCACCTGGCATAGCAGCTGCTCTCATGCAGCCATTTGAAAGAGCGAACTGGCACCCCGACTTGGAATGCTGTGCCTTTAGAGGCCATCTGATGAGGAGAGAGGAAAACCTACAAGATACTAAGAACTGAGCGGAGTACATGCCTGAGATACAGCGTGAAATGAGCCACCACGCAATGCGGGCAGTCAAAGGAGTGGATTCACCAACGTGCCACCTTCAGGAAGGTTCTGCAGGCATGTCAGCCTACCCAGTAGGCTCTGCAGTGGGCCTGCCATGTGTACGCTCCAGTGCCACCAGGTACTGGCCACATGGCCTAGGGCAGGGAGCCCCATCTGTCCTCATTTTGTTAACTATAAAGGAGGAATGAGTATAACATCCACCCCATAGGCTACTGAGAGGAGTAAATAGGTAATGCATGTTTAGAACATGTCTGGCTCACAGCACTTGAAAAATAGTCTTAATATTTGGTGGTATTAGTAGAGTGGGGCAGATGTGGTTATGGCTGCAGATGTCATGATGAGAAAATTAAGATCACAGAAAGGATAAGGAAGACCATGGGGAAGGACTGACTCTGGCTATTGAGGCTTCTGAAATTCTGTCCCAACTTGTCCTTCTGGCCTTAGTCACACCTTCTACTATGGATCTTGTGCTTCATTCCAACCAAGCAACGCCCCCCTCCCCCACCGCCCCCGCCATTCCTTGAATGCTCCATGCTCTTTCTTGCTTCATTTCCTTACCATGTGCTCCTCCTGCTCACTCTTCTACACCGGTGGGCTCTCCATCATCACCCTTCTCTATGTTGCAGGCTTCTTCAGGACAGGGACCTTTGTGCAACCTGGGCTCACATTGCACCTGGAGCATAGAGCATGTTCATGTATGGATGGGTGAATGAGGGATGGATAGATGATGGATGGATGGATGATGGATGATAGGTTGATGGTTGGATGATGGATGAATATATAGATGGATGAATGAGGGATGGATAGATGATGGATGGATGGATGGATGGATGGATGGATGGATGTATGTGTGGGTGAGGCATGGATAGATGATGAATGGGTGGTAGATGGATGGTGGATGGATCATCAGTGGTAATATAGATGAAAACTCAAATGTTTGAGCAAAGGAACCCAAAGATGCAATGAGAAGTTAAAAGGTATATAAAAAGACATCATGGGATCAAATATAAGAGAAGTACTTCCATACACAGAAGATGCTTATGACTGCTTAAGCTCCCTGAAATAAGTTAAAAAATAAGAATGTTCCTTATCACCAAACTGCAAGGTCACACACAGGCAAGGCCTGGGCATTCTTCTTCCCAAAAGAATGCCTGATACATAATAGCTCTAAAGTAACCCTAAATGACAGATGGATGGACAGACTGATATGTGGATGCCTCAAACAGCGAGTTTGGATGAGAAGGAGTTCCGATAGACATTTTGTTGTGGGCAGCAATATGAGACCACCCTGAATCCTGAAGACATTTTCAGCAGTGATGCAGCCAAGAAAATTAGGGCATGCCCAGCGGCATATATGGTATCTAATAAAAGTCAACAGAAAAGGGCTTTGATTTGGGTTGTGAACTTAGACTACAATTCCACTTTCACCTCTTGGAATCTGACTCCAACCTATTTTCCTTATGAGCCAGATTGGTCAGGGGAAAGAAACCAAGTGGTACGTGATATGGGGGCTTGGGTCAGGAGAAAGAAGACAGAGAAGACTGAGAACAGATCACAGTGTTCATCTAGTAGCTTTTGCTGCATAGTGCTGGCCAAGCTCAACTCACTGGCCCCTTCACAGTCTGGTGTGTCAAATGACATCAGTCTCAGAACCTTAAACCTCTTCTGTGGAGACCTGAACCACCTTCCTTAGATGCCTGAGCAAGGCTGAGCAGTCTCTGAGCTAAATCAAATGGATGCTTCTCCTCAGATGCTTGCAGTGCCCCTATGACTGCCCTAGCCCTTGCTAGAAATGATGGGCTTCGGGGACAGTATCAGCCAGGACTCGGGTACAGCATGATTACTGCATGCACATTAACTCTGGCCTAGAGGAACAGGAAGTGAGCGGTCTTCACAGCACCTTTAACTTTATCTCCAGCAAAAACTTAAAACCCACGACACTGGTAGGTGTATGACGTCTGACATATTCCTGCCTGCTGCCCTCATCTGCGTGCATGGAGCAGCTCCCCTCCTACACATGGTCTCTTTGAACTCACTTTGAAGTGGCTGAGGGCTAGTTGCTTTACCACTGCCCTCAAGGGCCAGAAGAGGGTTGCCTCAGTGGTGGTGTTTCTGGTTGGGGCCATCCAACAGGAGACCCCTTGGGTACCTGATGCAGGCTCTGTGTAGAGTAGGATATACAACCACTGGCTGAGCCCCTAAATGCCTATGTGTCCGCCTTCTGGTTTCCTTGGCTTTAGGAGCTAGAAGGAAGGTCAAGATCATTTATTGAAGTGCCCCCAAGCTGCAAAAAGACACTTGATATTTCATTTACAGCATTAAATTTATTTTTTATTTCACTTCCTTCTCAGTTAAGGGGAACTTATAAAAGAGAAGGAATTAGAACAATACAATCATGTAGAGACTATCTCACCAAAGATAACCATTTATCAGGGACGCCTGTCCTTTGCTATACCTGTAAACTGAGATGAAATATAAAAAGTTTACCTATTTAGCAGGGGCGCCAGGGTGGCTCAGTCGGTTAAGTGTACGACTTTGGCTCAGGTCATGATCTCGTGGTTTGTGAGTTCGAACCCCGTGTCAAGCTCACTGCTGTCAGTGCAGAGCCTCCTTCAGATCCTTTGTTTCCTTCCCTCTCTGTCTCTCCCCTGCTCTCTTTCTCCCTCTCTCTCAAAAATAAACAAACATTAAAAAAAGTTTACATGTGTATCAATTTCCACAATGCAAAAGATTTGTAAATGTAAATAGCACCTATATATTAGAATGAATGAAGTAATTGATTATTATGCCACTCACATAATTAGCTGAAAATTCGCAAGGGAGAAGCCACTCTGACCAGAAAGGCATTGGTACCATGGGAAGATCACACAGTTTGGAATCCAAAGCCAGGCCCAAACCTGGTGACTGTGGCCTTCAGAAAGCATATTTACCCGCTGAGCCTGTTTCCCCATTGGAAAGGGAGAAGTCAGACGGAGTTGTAGAGATGAGTTTCCTGATACAGGCCTGGCTGGCGTCTACTAACAGACTCTCCTTCCTGCCAGGATCTGTGGGGGTACAGGGCAGAGCCAGGGCAGAAACAGCAGCCGTCTCCTGGCTCCTTCTCTCTGCTGGGGCGTGAGTCATGACATTCCAGACAGAGGTCAGTGACTCACCATTACAGTGCAAATCTAGACAGAACATCTCAACAAAACGTCATTGTCGAACTTGGGAATTACGAGGGCCATTGACAGCCACCCGGTTCACTCCCCTGGCTACTCTGTGGGTATCTTTTAAAACATTTCCTCCAAAAGTTCATTCATCCCAGAGACAGGGAACTTGCTCTCACACTAGATGGCCTGTTTCATGAGACAGTGACAATGCTGATAAAATTATCACTTAAGAGGAACTGACAGGGCCAGTTTTGTTCCCACCCCCCAGGATATGCAGTCTGTTCTTTGTCACTGACACTTCCCTTTGCTTCTCTCATTGTCCTTCACGAGATGGTGTCTGGTCCTTCTGCCATTCCAGATGCTCTCCCTCCAGCATGTTCTATGTATCAGTCTGAACTTTCGGGTCAGCCCTCACTATAATTTCCCCTTGCAGTCCTCACATTGAGCATATAATAGAGCACAGTTGGTTCCGTTATGTATTTTCTAAAAATTCCTTTCCTTTGTCCTGGAAAACACATGTGAATAGAACCTAGAGGCTCCAGCAGGCCTTGGCTCTTTCCAAATGGGAGCACTGTGCTGAGGAAAGGGTGCTATCATTTGCTTCTCTATCCAAGCCATTTCATTTACACCCTGGGTACATACAGCCCTGTCCGGCAAACAGAACTTCCAAAAATGAAAGCCCAAGAGTAAATTCAGACTCTTTTTCATTTTGCAACTTGTTAAGAAAAGAAGTAGGTTGGGAAATGCAGTGTGGTTGTCACACCTCTCTTCACAGACACCGGAATATACGACATTTTATGACATAGACAACAGGTAAACCAGCAATCCTACATCATCACCCACAGACATGAGCAGGGACTCAGCTGTGCGTCATGAAATCCAGTCCGTTGTGTGAGGCAGTCCTGAGTGAGATGTAGGGCTCAGAGAGAACATAGGAGAATCCAGCTCACGCCTTATTAGACGAGGTGGGATCAAAGCCAACAGAAGATTCTGTCCAGGCTGCCATGTTGGCTTTTGTCTGTAAATCGTTCAGGAGACTTCTTTCCTTGCCCAGCCCGAACCAGGTAGGATGCTGTTGGTCACTGACATGGAGGTTTTGATCCTCAGGTGGCCCTGGAGAGGATGATGCTGACTTGTTATCCTTGTTGTACATGTGCAGAGGGAAGGGGAGGTGGCTGGGCAGGGCTTGAACTCTCACCTTCTCAGGTGGATCTCCTGTACTTTCTGCCACCCAGTGCTGCCCTGGGGTTTGTTTCTTCCGCAGAAACAAAGGCACAGATACTGGAGAGGCAACACTGATAAGTGGTGGCCAACAGAAAGGTCCCTGGGTTTTGAATACCATACTTTTGACAAAACCACGTGCTATAAAATTGAAGTCCCATGCTGAGCCCCTTCATTGTAATCTAGAAAATGCCATTCGTAATTTGTGAAATATGAGACAGCATTTCCCAGCTCTTCATAAAAACCGGGTGTACTTAAGTCTAAATAAATCATATTTGGAAGGCTAATGTAATAATGAATGTTGAAGCATGAAATCTGAGCAGGATTAATAAGCTTTGTGTCATATTAAAAATTTGAGACCACGTTTGTGTAATATTTAAGAGCTGTGGGTTTTCCGTGGAGATTCCCTTCAATACTTAGGAAAAATAATAACGCCTGCGGTAGGTTAATTTGTTGGTACTATCTGAAAGTTGCTGGTGTAACAAAACATTTTAATGGCACAGAAGTATAGGTGAGCAGCTTTGCTTGTACCTGGTAGTTTGATTCTGCTGTTCCTGGATCGAGAGGGCACTGAGGAAGTGGGGGGGGGCGGTACGTAAATCTTGGAAAGAGCTGAAACGTGTCCCTTCTGTGGGACAGAGTTCTGGTTCTGGGACAGATTTGGTAGAACTAAATCCAGATTCCCTGGCTCATGAGTCATGATGTTAAATAAAGACTTTGTGGCCTTGAGGTGCCTTGGTGGCTCAGTTGGTGAAGCATCCAACTTCGGCTCAAGTCATGATCTCACAGTTCTTAAGTTCAAGTCCCACATGGGGCTCTGTGCTGACAGCTCAGAGCCTGGAGCCTGCTTCAGATTCTGTGTCTCCCTCTCTCTTTTCACCTCTCCTTCTCTCTCACTCTTTCGCTCACTCTCTCAAAAGTAAATAAACATTTTTAAAAAAAGACTTCATGGCCTTTTTTAGAGAAAAAAGGAGGCATAACATAAGGATAGCAATAATATAAGGAATGAATATTAGATCATTCATTATGTTATTATCCAGTCATTTCTCAAATGTGGATTTAGGAACATTTTGTAATGCCAAGTGTTTCAATGTTAGTCACAGGACTCGGTACTAGATTCTTCTACAATTACCCATAAACTGTAGGTGTAACTAACGTCTCTGTGTTTACATTTCAAAACATGCTATCATTTATCCCTTTTCCCATCCATCCATTCTTTGAACTTTCTCCTGATGCCTGTCTTGTGGGCTCTGGGAGAACAGTTATTGTTTCTACCACTTGAGGGAAGATGAAACCACATCGTATGCTTTTTCTTTGTCACGTCCTCAGCACTTAGGATAGTATGTGGGAACAGAGGAGAGAGACATCCGAGAAATAGTTGAGTAAATTAATAAAAATAGACTTCTTAAAAGTAAGGAATGAATGTGTAAATGTAGAGAACATCACAGACTTGTTGGATACAGCTTCAGAAAGCCTTGCTTTAGCGTTTTACCCCCAAATGCCTTTTTCACCTTTATTTTGCTTTGCTAACAGGGTGTTTAAATGGTGAGGCAAGGAGCCAAACTGTCCAGTCTGAAGTCATATCCTGGGACTGGAGTGAGGTGTTTTGAAATGTAAAGTCAAATCAAAACCATGATGATGTATCACCTCACACCTGTTAGGATGGCTCTTCTCAAGAAAACAAGATCTCTGAACATCCATGTTCATTACAGCATTATTTACAATAACCAAAGTACAGAAATAACTTTAGTGTCCCTTGGTAGATAGATGGACCAAGACAACGTGGTGTGCATATACAGTAAATATTATTCAGTCTTAAAAGGAAGGAATTCCTGTCGTTTGCAACAACATGGATGAGCCTGAGGAAGATTACAGTAAGTGAAATAAGCCAGAGAGAGACAAATACTGCCATGGTATCACTTATATGTAGACTCTGAAAACAAACAAACAAAAGGTCAAATTCAGAAACAGAGAGTAAAAAAGTGATTTCCAGGAGCTGGCGAGTGGGAAGGAGGGGGAAATTGGGAGAGGTTGGTAAAAGGGTACAAACTTTCAATTATAAAATAAATAAGACTTGAGGATCTAATGTGTAACAAAAATGTCATTAACTCCAATTGATAACACTGTATTATGAACTGAAACTTGCGAAGAGAGTAGATGTTTATAAATCTGTGAAGCGATGGATGCATTAATTAAACTGATGGGGGAAGCCTTTCCCAGTATATATGTATATCAGGTCATCACATACTTTACATATCTTGAGATTTTCTTTGTCAGTTATACCTCAGTTAAAGCTGAAATGAAAATGTAAAGCCCCGATTGTATATGGTAGTGTTCTAGCAGATGCTAGAACATCAATGGTCATGTGATATGAGGGTTGGAGCACTGGGTGGTGGATTGAATTGCCCTGAGGTTACCTAAATCCATACTGTTCTGAGAAATCAGACGGATAGAGGAGATGTGTGAGCAAGACCCTTCTGTTGCATTCGTCCAAGCCCCTGTAGAGGCCTCTGAGGGTTTCTGCCCTTCCATGGTTAATATTGACCTTGAATCCTCTCAGCAACTTGCATAAAGTTTGGGCTCTTCATTGCTTAGATTCTCTCTTTGTCTCCTATGTGTGATGATAAGTCTTATAACTCTATTGACATTCTAAACCTCCCATAGACCTGATATTTTTACCCTTTTTACATCTTTTGTATCCTCCCTAACCCCGTGAAAAGTACACTTTGGAAAGAAGAGTTCAGTCAATCTTCATTAAATTAGTGAATACATGCGGGAGAACAATTTGTAGTTTCATTTTTTGTTATTTTACTGGACAAATCCCTTTAAAGATCTTCTGTCTATACCAAAATATATGAAAGAGTGTTCAGTCTCTTTGACTTTTTTTTTTTTTACTAGATGTCTTATGTTCTAGATACTGTTGATAACTTCTCCCTACTACAATATTAATTCACACTTAACTGACAAATTTGTGATTGTCTCATGCACTTTGCTTACAGTTCTTTGAAAGAGAAACGTTGCTGACAAGCTAGATCTAAGGAAACTCATCAGGCAGCAGGCAGATTAGTGAGTCCCAATATGGCCACCATTTCCTGTGCGTGCCAGCCAGCCAGCCATCACCTTCGTGGGATGAATTGCATTGTCAGCATCTTGTGAGGCTGGATTTCAATCTTGATTTCTTTCCCTAATTAAGTTCTTTAAATGCCTTCAGAAGGATTATGCTCTGCCACTGCTCCCAGGAAGTCATTCTGTAGATTGATGGTCACTGACCAGGGTACGCAAGTAAAGGTCCCCCATGGATCTCGCTCCTTCCAACCAGCGGAGGTTCTTATAACTCAGGAAACAGGAAAGACTGCCACTCAAGGCCTAATATCTGTTGACTGTCAAAAGCTTCTGGCTAATTTCTAGGTGAATTAGTAAAATGTCAGTTAAGGCAAACACAGAGCTGTAATTTTAACCAGATGAGAAATGGGGATAAGACTCCACAATACATCTCTCTCCTGGCTCTCCTCTACTTCTGTTTCTTCGCTGACTTGACTTGTCTTTCAGTCTCCAGCACAGTGCCTGATACTCAGCGGCACTTATTTAAAGTTTTTTCAATAAATAAATGCATGGATGGCTGAATATACAAATACCATATGTACCGATGAAACAGTAGGAATTGGTGCCATGTGATGTAAATCAGTACAACTCTTGGAATTATTTTGAGGAATTAATAAAACTATGACTACGACCTCAATATGGCATATTTTTTAGATACTTTATTTATTCTTATGTTAATAAGCTACCACAGAGCTTTGTTCATAAAATAGTATACATGATTTAAATGATCAGGCCAAGGGCACCTGGGTGGCTCAGTCAGTTAAGCATCCAACTCCAACATGGGTCATGATCTCATAGTTTGTGAGTTCGAGCCCCACATCGGGCTCTGTGCTGACAGCCCAGAGCCTGGAGCCTGCTTCGGATTCTGTGTCTCCCTCTCTCTCTGCCCCTCCCTGCTCATGTTCTATGTCTCTGTCTCTCAAAAATAATAAGTAAACATTTAAAAATAAATAAATAAATAAGTGAATGAATGAATGATCGAACCAAAAGTAACACCTGCGGTTTCCTCTGTCAAACTATATCTGTACTTCTTCCTCTTCCAGAATGTTTTGGCTAATTATTCAGCAATGCAAGCATGCTTAATATGATTACAATAACAATGGCCCTCTCTCCAGAACTTCTGTGCCACAATGGGAAATGGAAACCAACAAAATAACAAACTTCCTCTTCATTAACTTTCCGAGAAGCTTCTTTGTACATGATAAGGTTTTATAATTGAATAGGGAAAAGGATCGATAACTTCCAATGCCAAAGCAAATTAAAACTTCATAAATATTTATATGAGGAACATGAGGAACTTTGCTACTTTGTTTTAAATCCTTTTGGACCAGGTGCTAGACAGATAAATACTGGACCTTATCTTTTTTTGGAAAAAAAAAAAAAAAAGATGGCTACATATTGCTATGGATATTTGTATCTTCACCAAAAAATTCGTGTGTAAATCCTAACCCACAAAGGTGACGGTGTTAGGAAACGGGGGCTTTTGGAGGTGATTAGGTTATGAGAGTAAAACCTTCAGGAACAGGATTCATGTGTTTTTTTAATTTTAATGTTTATTTATATTTGAGAGAAAGAGAGACAGTGTGTGAGCCAGAGAGGGGCAGAGGGAGACAGAGACAGAATCTGAAGCAGGCTCCAAGGCTCTGAGCTGTTGGCACAGAGCCCAAAACAGGCTGGAACCTACATGCCGTGAGATCATGACCTGAGCCGAAGTCAGATGCTTCACCGACTGAGCCACCCAGGCGCCCCCAGGATTAGTGTTCTTGTAAAGAAGACCACTGAGAACTCCCTAGTCCTTCCCACCAAGTCTTTTCAACACTGAAGTCACCAGCTATGGCCCAGGAAGAGGGCCCTCACACAACAATGCTGGCAACCTAATCTTGAACTTAGAGCATCCAGAACTATGATTTTTGTAAATTTCTGCTCTTTATAAACCACCCAATTTGTGGTATTCTGTTACAGGAGCCCAAACGGACTAAGACACATATTGTGGGAATTATCAAGCTTACCTTTTATATTCAGATCTGCCCTATTTTTCCTGTTTAACATTTCATTGATTTATCTTTGCTTTTTCCTGAGTATGGTGGCCAGTGTTACACATCAACCATGTACAGACAGACATGCGTACACACCTGTAAGTGCCAAACCCATGTAATGATGCCTGAGGTTGATTGCTGGTGTGTCCCTCCAGATCAAAAAGCCTGGTTCTTGGATGCAGAACATTCGGGAAGGTTTTCCCTACCACAGGCCTTGCTGTAGCTTAGATCTTAAAGTCCGAGGTCAGTATACTCAGATTCTCGTCTTATTTCAGCTGCTTACTAGGTATATGACTTTTAGAACACTCTTCATCTTTCCAACTGTGAGTTTTCATGTGTAAATTAAGATAAGAATAGTGCCTGGAGTTATTGTAAGGATCTAAAAATGCTTACTATAGCACCCAGGATGTGGAAATCAACCCAAAGAATTTCTATTATTTATAATAATACTCTCTGTACCACATCTGTATCATTTAGATGGACATCATATGGACCTTATAACCTAAAGACTATTCCTCTTTGAAGAATAACTTCTATACATGGGTTGTAGAATATCTTGAAAGAATAGCTCTGAAGACAAACAGTCAGACTTAGGAGGAGTATCAGTGTCAAGTCCGCACCCCTTTCCCCATCCTACCCAGTTACAGATGACTCCTTCCTCTCTCACACCTTGCTGTGCCATGCATAGTTGCTCGTCCAGCCTCTACAGAATTTCATTTATATTTGTATACATTTAAGTCACCCCCACTAGTCTAGAAGCATTCCTGAGCACCTGCACTTGTCTGCTTCAGCTTCGTATCTACATATCCCTAGTATCCAGCCTGGCATTTGAAGGCAGTCGACATCTATGGAATTAATTAAGACCTAATGTTGAACAGAGTCAAAAGACAGAGTACGTCCGTACATGCGACTCGACATTTTTTAGCGTTCATTCAAATTATGATGATCTGGGGCGCCTGGGTGGCTTAGTCGGTTGAGTGTCCGACTTTCGCTTGGGTCATGATCTCGCGGTTCATGGGTTCAAGCCCCGCGTGGGGCTCTGTGCTGACTGCCAGCTCAGAGCCTGGAGCCTGTTTCAGAGTCTGTGTCTCCCTCTCTCTCTGACTGTCCCCTGCTTACGCTGTCTCTCTCTCTCTCTCTCCTAGAAATAAATAAAAATATTAGGGAAGAAAAAAAACAAATTATGATGATCTACTTTTCCCCACAAGGTCAAAATATTTCCAAATCATTTCAACTTTCTCTCTAGGAGCAGTTTTCCTTGTTCTATTCACAGTCTTTGCCCTTCTTGATAGATGGAAGACCCCAAGACTTCATTTGATTCTTACCAATTCAACCAGCTCATTTTGAGTTCAATGGATAAAGAAGGCGGTGCTGACTGATTGTATCCTGTGGAAGGACTTGATTACAGCAAAAAGGCCAGAATAGAAACAGTTTGGGCAATGACAAATGGAAGGCATGGTGACTTCCTGTGGTCCTTGTAATAACTACAGTAGTGCCAAAGAAGGAAAGAGAAAAAAAGAGCTGCATTAAACACACTACATTTTTTGTTGAGATATAATTGACATATAGCATTGTGTAAGTTTAAGGTGTACAACCCGTTGATTTGATGTATTTACATATTGCAGTACAATTACTTCTATAGTCCAACATGTCGTTACATAACTATAATTTCTTTTTTGCCATGAGAACAATTAAGATCTAGTCTCTTAGTAACTTTGAAGTTCACAACACAGTATTGTTGACTCTAATCACACTGCCATGGATTAGATTTCTAGGATTTATCCATCTCCTAGCTGTAAACCATACCCTTAAACAGCATCTCCCCAATTCCGCCCCCCCCCCCCACCAGCCCCTGGTAACCTGATAACCACCATTCTATGCTCTGTTCTTAGGAGTTCAGCTTTTTTAGATTCAACATATAAATGAGATCATATGGTATTTGTATTTCTTTTTCTGACTTATTTTGCTTAGAATAACACCCTCAAGACATGTTGTTGCAAATGACAGAATTTCCTTCTTGTGGCTTTCTCATGGCTAAATGATATTCCAGTGTGTGTGTGTGTGTGTGTGTGTGTGTGTGTGTACATACACCATATCTTCTTGATCTGTTTATTGACAGACACTTAGGTTGTTTCTATATATTGTTACTGTGGATAATACTGCAATGAACCTGGAAATGCAGATGTCTCTCACACATCCTGTTTTCATTTCCTTTAGATATATACCCAGAATTAGAATTGCTGGATCATATGGTATTTCTATTTTTAATGTTTTGAGGTGCATCCATACTATTTTCCGTAGTGGCTGCACCAATTTACATTCCTGGCAATGTTGCACCAGTGCTCCCTTTTCTCTGCATCCTTGCTAACACTTATTAAGTCTTGTCTTCTAAATGATTGACATTCTAATAGGTGATATGTAATAGGTGATATCTCATTGTGGTTTTGATTTGCATTTCCCTGGTGATTAATGATGTTGAGCATCTTTTCATGAGCCTGTTGGCCATTTGGATATCTTTCTTGGAAAAATGTGCATTTAGTTCCTCTGCCATTTTAAAACTAGATTGGTTTTTGAGTTATATGAATTCTTTATATATCGGGGGTATTCATCTTTTTTTGATACATAGTTGGCAAATATTTTCTCCTATTCTGGGGGTTGCCTTTTTATTTTGTTGATTGTTTCCTTTGCTGTGCAGAAGTTTTTAGTTTGATGTCATCCCACGGGTTGATTTTTGCTTGGTTCTTATTCTTTTGGTATCCTATGCAAAAAAAAAAAAAAAAAAAATTCATTACCAAGGCCACAATGTCAAGGAATTTTTTCCCCTGTTTTCCCCTAAGAGTTTTAACTCTGTCTTAACCAGGTGCCCCTGTTTGTCTTTTTGAAAACAAGCTCTTGGGGAGCACCTGGGTGGCTCAGTCGGTAGAGTGCCCGGCTTCAGCTCAGGTTATGATCTCACAATTCATGGGTCTGAGCCTCTCATTGGGCTCTGTGCTGGCAGCTCAGAGCCTGGAGCCTGCTTCAGATTCTAGATCTCTCTCTCTCGCCCCCTCCCAACTTGTACTCTGTCTCTCAAAAATGAATAAATGTTAAAAAAATTTTTTTAAAGAAAACAAGTTCTTGGTTTTGTTGATCTTTTCTATTGTTTTTCTTGTCTCTATTTTATCTATTTCCACTCCAATTTTTGCTCTTTCATTCCTTCTGCTGACTTTAGGCTAGTTTATTCTTTTTTCTAGTTTCTTGAGGTGTAAAGTTCAGTTGTTTATTTTAGGTCTATTTTCTCAGTATATGCATTTATCACTATACACTTCCCTCTCAGAACTGCTACGTTTTTAATGGGTATGACAATTTTTGGCAGGAATGATGAAAGATTCCCACACACTCCACTTATATCCCTGAAATGAATGATGCAATCGTGTTGATTGGGTGCCGCCTGAGTGGATGTGGACGGTTGTATGTCATGTTTTCCCAGCCCCACACAACACACACATTTTCTCTTCTACTTTTCTACAAGGCACCTACAGGAACATATTGTAAAATGTTCTGACTTCACCTTCTTATCTCCTTTAATGTCTTTTATCTGTCTGCCTCCTGGTTTTGTCGTGCTCTAATACTTTTGATAACATTAAAAAAAAAAAAGGAGTAAGAAATAAACCATTACTTTTATGAGCAGACAGAGAAATGTGTTGCATGTTTGTATTTGCTCTGGTACATAAAAGAGACTCTGACACTTGTGTAAGTTTTCAATTGTTGTTTACAGAAACATCTTGAAGATGTTTATAGAGAGAAGCAAATGGTATTTCAATAAGGACTGACTGAAGCCAAAAGAGAAGCATAAGGAGTATTTCTAAGGTTTTCCCAACCGTTTGATTGACTTGAATTTTATATTTAAAAATCTCTTAAATCCACGAAAGCATGAATTGGTAACAGTGCTGTGTCATAGTGAACAAAAATCCTCTGATAAAGAGTTTCTTGATTGTTTGAAACTACATTTGTTCTCCCCAGAAAAGAGTAGATCCCATTCATACAGAAAAGAGTTTTGAAATGTCCATAACGTTTGACTTTGTCTTGCATAGATGCTGAGACATTGACAAAGCCATTTTTCATGTCTGTGATGTCCATAGAGCACAAAAGCTTACCCAATTATTGTTAGTGAAAAAACTTTCCAAAATTAGAGACTAAAATTTTATTCAAATGATGGTTAGAAAATTAAAATGAATGCACGCATAGAGATTCTTATTTAAGGAATCTGAACAAAGATACAAAAGACTTGATTGGCACATTACCTGAACCCTAGTACCTCCAACCAAGTGCAAAACTCTCCTTCCTTGTTGGCCAAAACGCTGGTAATGAACAAGGATTAATGGCAGCGACGGAATCCCATCTTCTGTTGCAATATAACCCAGCATGAGGAACTCTTGGTTTTGATATTTTATTTCATTCATTGTATTGTATTTGTGCTTTGTTTGTTTATAGCTTTTTATCTCCAGACTTCCTTCCCATATTCTTAAGCCAAAAGGTTATTTACTTTTGTCTATTAAATAATCAATTGAAAGAAGAAAACCCTATATTCCTATTGGAGTCTCAGGTCTTCATAGAACATCTTGAAATGGGGTCTAGAGTCAGATTAATTTGATTCCCAATCCTGTGTCTACTGTTCACTACAAACAAAGCCTGTAACTCTTTGTGCCTTAGTTGTGTCTTCTGTAAAATAGGCAGAATTATGGGACCTTATGAGGCTCTTTAAGTAGTAAATAAGAGCATGCTTAGCACCCTTCATAATGCATAGGAGGAGTTCTATGAATGGTGTCCAGTATCATTATACAATTAATATTTTATTTAAAAATTTTTTTTATTTTAATGTTTTATTTATTTCTGAGAGAGAGAGAGAGACAGCGTGAGCAGGGGAGGGTCAGAGGGAGACACAGAATCTGAAACAGGCCCCAGGCTCTGAGCTAGCTGTCAGCACAGAGCCCGACACGGGGCTCAAACCCACAAACCGTGAGATCATGACATGAGCCGAAGTCGGACACTTAACCGACTGAGCCACCCAGGCACCCCACAATTAATATTTTGATAATCAGTAATTACCAATGTTCCACACCTCACCAGCATCAAATCTCCTATCGTCTCATCTTTTTCTTTGTCTCCCCCCCCCTTTTTTTTTGTATTTACAATCTGATGTTATTTAAAAGTTTTCCTCCCAGGTAAAGTAATTCTAGATGTTTATTCTTGTTTCTTAACAACCTGCCCCGTCCTTTCATAATGCAAGGGCAGAAATGTACAGCCTTAAAGGAATTGCAAATGCATGTGTGCATTCAACCAAGCTGCCTTCTCTGTCTCTCTTCTCCTCCCTCCCTCCCTCTCTCTCTTTTCCCCCCACTCTCTCTACCTTCCCCTCTGCTTAGCACACCCCTACTTTAAAAATATGATACAATGACAGACTCACTATAGCATTATGCAAATAGGGTGGCTCTTATTTAAATGAAGGGACCCCTTTTCTGAAAGATTAGGAGCCATGACTGCAGATTTCTTTCTATACTTTCTCCTCTCTGGCGCTTTGTGGTAAAACCCTGGAAGAAAGATTCTGTGGTCCACTGACATCACACTGAAGTGTCAGCTACATTTACCCATGTAAATCTCCATACTTTAGGAGACAGTGACAGATTTTGTTAAAGGCCCTTATGAATTCAGTTTTTATTCCAATTTATTGTCCATAAGGTCACCATTTTTTAGGCCAAAAGATGATTATTGTATTTTAGTTATACTACTGCTTCCTATACAATAGAAACAAAAGAATTGTATTCCTCCAAAATAAAATAATATAGAATGAACTTATTTCAGCTATTTACTTATTCTGAATGCCAGTATAATATGCTCTAGACCATGATTCACAGGTCTCCTCAGAATTGTGCTGCCTTGCCATTTCCAGTTTTATATTCTCTCTCTAGATCTTAAATTCCATTCATATATCTGAAATTTCATCTAGTGTCTTTATTTAAAATGACAGTAAACTCCACTTTATATCATATATAAATGAATCCCCTATAAGGCCTCGTGATAATTAATCCCACACTGAAGGATAACAAAGCCAGAATTTTGAATCATGGCTTTGGGCAGAGAGCACCATTTGCCCTTCTCACTTGGGTTGTGAATCTTTGAAACAAAGGGCAGTGGGGCCCATGCGGACCCTGAATGCACATTAACTCATGATCCTCTTTCAGACAGAGTCCCCAAGAATATTCTTCACTTTCTTGGGGTTGTTTGGCGATGGTTATGAATGCTCAGTGGGATCTCTGAGTTAGCTCAGTGCGTGGTCTGTTTTATCATATCAGCCACCCAGTTCCCTGACCCTTGGCCTGAGGACTGCAGTGAACTATCTCCTGGGGAGAAGCTCCCTGTGGTGTGCAGGGTGAGGGTGAGGCCAGCCATTTCTTCGTGCTAAGACACGGGGAGTGCGAGTTCCCATCACGCAGCTTTGGGAAGAGACCTCCCAGGGCCCATCTGGCAAAAGAAGGGAATAGAATCTGTCGCCGGCCTCTGGGGATTGAGTGTCCTATGGGGGTCCCCTGCAGGAAGCCATGGGTCCCATGGAATTCCAGAATGGGAAGGAAGGGCCTTTCCTCTCCCTCCACAACCAACCTGCAGGGCAGCTGCGTGGTGGGGCTGGTTTTCCAAGTCGCTGTACAAGGCCATGCCTTTCTGTGCACTCCGATGGGATTAACAAAGCCCTGTCCCGAAGTCTCCCCGCTACAGCCTCTGTCCCGGCCGCTTGAACGTCACCTCTCCCTCACCCCCCGCCAGCGAAGTAAGCAGATGACGCTTCAGAACTCCTCGTACTGTCCCTCGGTTGTTCTCAATGAGGGAAGAAGTGTTAGGGCATTTATAGGCAGCGTCCAAAGCCAATCGTGTACACAGAAAAAGGAGAACAGACTTGATGCTATGTGTTTGGCACTCTCCACCGACCGCTCCAGGAACATATGTTTAAAATAAAAAGCCTTAGAAATCTCTCCTTGGTGTTCTAATGGTTTGCCTGTTTCGGTTTTTATTTTCTGAGCAATTGTTATTGTTACGATTAAATAATAATATTTTTAGCGTTGCCCTGGAGCCAGCAGGCCAAGGCCAAGGAGAGTTGAAATGCTAAGGACCTGGCTGTGTAACCTGATGGCCTCTGTGTCAACAGACCCCGAAGGTCACATTTGCTGCTTGGTGGTGTCCTCTCCTGTGTATAAATACCCATCTCCTTGTGGGTGCCGTTCAGTTTGCTCCGTGCGGTTCCTTGGGAAGAGATGTCAGGGGCCGTGCCATCATGTTTCTGACCGTTCTGGAAGGACTCTGGCTCCAAGGTGGCCCCCACCCCTGCCCCATCCCCCCGCATCCACCCTTCTTGAGCAGCAGTGCCCTGCTCACCCGGGCCAGGCCCCCACCTCTGGGGTGCTCAGCCGTGTCAAGCACAGGAAACAGTGGGGACCGGCTTCGCCATGGCCGCAAGAGAAAGCTGTTCCGGACGAAGCATCTGTGGTCCTTCGTCTGCAGCCAGCGTCCTGCCCCCTGTCAGTCCACCTGGGGCTAATTCACTACCGCCCTGCCTGTAGCCACCTTCTCACCTCGGAAGAGAAGGCAGGCCATTGTCCCACGGTGGCCTCCACTTCCGCTGTGGAAATTTCAGGAATGTGGCCAAAGGCATGAAGCAAAGCAAATGAGAAGCGGAAGCCACTGGGTGGAGAATGGGGGGACCTCAGACTCCACATTTCAGGGACGTTGGTCGTGAGGCCAGGCCGGCCTGCTAGGTCCTCATTCTCACGCGTGAGGGGCCTCTGGGAAGTTTCAGAGCCTTCTTCCTTCCAGAAATGTGTTCATTTCCTCTCCTGGGTCCTGGACAGGCTATAAAGCATGCACACAGTGAATGACTGTGTCCCAGGAATTACTAATAACCAGGCGGACAGTTTGGGGGTTGGACGGGCCGAATGGCTACTCAGACCAGGGCCAGCCCACTGCTGGCTTCCTGCCAAGCACTGAAACAGCACCTTCCCCTCCTGGGTGCTGTGCTTGAGAGAAGACACACAGGCAGCCAGAGGCACTGCTTGGTTCTCCCTCCTTGCGAACCAGAAGCTGACCGTGAGGAGACACGTGAAGATCATGCAGGTTATCTCGTTCCTCCTCCAAATCTCTCCCTAGATTAGCAGTACAGTGTGCCGTCACGCAGCACCTTGACCAGGAGATAGCCGGGAGGGACCGATGGCCACCACGGGTCTCCACGTGGGCTCCCTGAGACAGACATCACATTCCGTGGGAAGGATTTTATTCTGAGAATGTATAACCTCACGGAATCCCAAGGAAATATCAGACAAACCCCAAATAAGGAACATTTTATTAAAACATCACAGCAGTAAAAGGAAAGCAGTAGAAATGGTCTAAATTCAAAGAGGTGAAGGGCGATGAGTACAGCGTCAAGGGCAGAAGGAGAAGAAAAATGTCCTGAATTCAGATTGTGGTGGGTGCTTGCGCAGCTCCGTGAATATACGAAGAAAATCACACTTTGAGCGAGTAAGTCATATGGTATGTGAGTCGTTTCTCAACATTGTTAATAAAAAGTAAGAAGAGGCAGAGAGACATGACTGCCTAGTCCAATACCTGACCCTAGACTGGAGGCAGAGCAAAGAGCATGGCGGCACCAGTTGTGGACGTGAGGACATGCGTGGAAGAGTGGACAAGGGTATGGCATTGGTGACATCAGAGTGGACAGCTGCATCATCATCTGTGGGGGACATGCCTGTTCACAGGAAATACACCCTTAAAGTATGTAGGGTGAAGGGCTAAGATGCGTGTGATTTCCCCTCAAATGGTTTAGAAACAAAATGTAAGGGGCTGGGGGGAGGTGGAGATAGAGACTGAGCCCCAGGAGCATATGCACAAAGGATAAAGCAAATGGAATAAAACGTAACAATAGACTAATGCTACTTTTTTAAAATACACCTTCCTAGGCCCAGATCTCCCCCTCCCCGTCCCCAGTGTCTGACTCCCTGGCCCAAGATGAGGCCATGCCCCCTCGTGGGTTCTGAGGCGGAGGCCCAGGACCAGAGTCAGAAGTTTCCCCATGTCTGGGCCCCAGACTTACGTGGCCACATTTCTCAGGAATGTTCTCCAAACAGCCCAAGAGACCGACCCCACACCACGATTTTCACCCTTTTGTTCCCCCATGAATGTTAACACCTTTTATTCTGAAACCTTTTTAAGGTATTTAAGAGAAGAGAAAATAGCATATTAATCCTCCCACATATCAGTGGTTCTCAGCTGAGGGGGTCCTGCCCCGCAGAGAAGGCTGGGCTGTGGCTGCAGGCAGTTTGGGCTGTCACACCTGGGGACCGTGACTGGCATGTGGGGGCCAGGGATGTGCCGCCTGTCAACAGGGGCAAACTTGAGAGACCCCCCCTCACGGCCATGACCCAGATTCAGTCAGCTTTAACACGCTGCCACACTTGTTTCCTCTGTGCCCCCCACCCCTTCTCAGAGGTCATTTTAAACCGACACCAGATATGTCATTTCCCCCCATCCCCATGTCTATCTGCGTTTCTACAATAACGTGGGATTTTCTCATGTGACCATGGTGCCAGTGTCACACCCAGCAAGATGAATAACAATCCCCCAGGCCTGGTAGAGATAGCAAGTAGGCCTGATTCACATGTCCTGGCCCAAACAACGAATGCCCCAACCACCAGTGAGCTGCCATGGGACCATTTCCCTTTAGGAATACCCACCCTTATGGGAAGAGTAGAAAGCATGGACTTGACATGGTATCCATTTTCTAGTTTGATCTGTCTCCACAGCCTTCTAGCATATAGGATACAGAATTGTTTTTTGACCTCGGAGAAGTGTTGATTAATTCAATAAGCTTGTAGGTGATCCTAGTATTTTTTTTTTCCATGAAACTATTTGGGAAAGATTACTGTAGCAGATCACTGTAAATTGCATTTTTTAATCATTAAGTTGCGCCTTCCTCCTCCTCAATATCGTTTGCTATTTTTTTCCCCAGACACATGGAAAGATTTCAGCTTTTAATGAAGAACTCCTTTCTGGAGCGTGTTTTTAGAATCTGAGTTTAGTAGCACACATGATGTAATCCCAATTCCCCACTTTGCGTGCAAGATTGTTGTGTAAAACTGAGACCATAAATCCCATCTGAATTCTAGTTGCTGGGTTCTTTATAGGAAGTATTCTTCTGTTTTCCTTTTTTTTTTTTTTTTAAGAAACCACAATATTGTCATCTGAGAAACAGATTCATGACTAGGAAGCCAGAAATGTTGGAAGCGTGTTTGTCTTTTTTCAGCCCAAAGTCTGTCCAGAGAAGGGAAAGGATGTTCTGGGTCCGATGCACGGTGTGGGTACCCGTTGTTGCCCCATGCCTAGGACGACTTGAAGACTTAGAGGTACAAAAGGTACATCTCGGGGGTTGGGGGGCAAGCTGTCTTAGCTGAGTGCTCTAAGCGTTGTCAGTGGTCACCACGGTTGTGGTGCCTGCAGCTTTTTCAGAGAGCACCAAGCAAGTAACCCGCTGGGATACCGATGGCGGGCGAGCTCCAAAGTTTCCATACATGCAGTGGGTCACTGCTTCAATCAAATACAAAACCAACTCAGCACCCCCGTCATGGTTTTTAACCAGTCTTACAACCTGAGATTGCAATGCATAGCAAAGATCTCGATTTTTCATGACCTCGGGTTTATCCTGTGTTATGGTAGTTAACGAGATCAACAAGGTAATTCCTATCACCCCGTCCTAAGAGTGCTGGATGTAACCAGGATCCTCAATCACGTTCGGACTAAACCATTAAGTGCTCGTGGAAAATTAGCTGTTAGAATTAGCCAGACTCTTCATAAACCTGAGGGCTGGAATTGATTAAGAAATTAAGGCACCATGAAAAGTGCTCATTTACCCCTGGAGGGCCCACGTGGAGGCAGCAAGTAGTTCAAAGGCCCAGCTGTGGGAATATTGATCGGTATGGCCTTTGTCCAGGAGAGAAATCCATCAATGGTCCATTTTACCTGGTGTCTGCTCCTTGGTTCTTCCCTGGGAGTTCTCGAAAGCATTGGACCTAAATGCAAAACCCTTCCAGACGCTTAAAAAAAAAAAAAAAGCCCCAGGTGATCATTGAAAGAATAGTTACTGGGAATCAGAAATATTCACCTTGGGTATTACACGTACTTCTTATTGCAGTTTCTTAAAAAAAAAAAAAACGGGAAAACAGAATACTTCCTATGAAGAACACAGCAACCAGAATTCAGATGGGATTTATGGTTTCATTTTACAGTTTTACATTTTACAACCCTTCGTTGCCCCAAAGATCCATTCTTTTAAGCCGGATCTCTCACAGACATTGGTGCCTGTTGGTGCTGGCAGAAATCTGTGGCTTTTGGGGGCGGGGGGAAGGGGTGGATCTCCGTGACTCAGCCTCAGGGACAGAAGCAGGCAACGGCAGCGGGCCATCACGGGCATGAGAGGGTGTGCTTCCACTGACCACAGTTCCGCACACCCAAGTTCACGGCCGGCAGGCCTTGTTTTTTGTTTTTTTGGTTTCTTTATAGGAGCAAGACTTTCATTTCAAAACCTCAGCACATTGCTTGTTAGTGTCAGCAGGAAGGTCTGAATAGTTCAGTGGCTGATTGAGAAACCTTGAGAAAGCTGGGGTCTTTCTCCCCTGCCATCACGGGCCATGACTGGCATCTATCTCCTGGCAGTGACGGTGTGGAAATTTGCAGAGCAGAACTGTCTCTGAGTAAGCAGAAGGGAACAAATTTGATCTAGCACACATTCTACGAGCTTGGTTCAATGTAGGTCAGTTTTTAAGAGAGCCCAGCTGGCCTGTCTGCAAGTCTGCTTGGGAGCTGGCTGGCTGGCTTCCGCTGTGGCCAAGAAAATTCCCACTTTTGCCTCTGAGCACCAATTAATAAAAGTTCTTCACGGAGCGGTGTGGGTGAGGAAAACGGGCTGAACCGCATCCAGCTCTCTGCGAAACAGCTTTACCAGGTCATCAGACCTGCAGGGCAGCTCGACTCCCAGCCTTGGGCTCCGCAGAAAGTGCCGGTTAACACCAGCAGCCTCCCAAGCGTCAGCTGCTGCAAGCAAGGTACATGCATACCAGAGTCGTTTTATTTTTCACGTAAAGCTCTGTGTCCCAGGATGCAAAGGTGTTGTGATTTGGCGGTTCCAAGTCCGGCTCGGCTTGTTCTATTGCTACAAATTGAGAAAAATGTTCTTTGAAGACCAAAAGGAAGAAAAACATTTTATTTGCTCCACGGTGTGAACCAAAGGCCAGATCTGTTCACGGTGATGGAAGTTTTAAGTATCTTCTGTCAGGTTTTGTGTGGTTTCGGTGGTGGTGGAGGTGGCGACGGGTGTTGTGTTTTGGAGCAGGAAGAAACCCCTCATACCGCAAAACAGCAGCAACTCAGTCATGACTGTGAATTGCGTCTGAGCGCCTTTGATGTATTTTCCTTGTTCTTGATTATTACATCCCTTCAAAACATGCTTATTGAATCCCTATTAGGTTCTCGGCCTTACTCTAAGGGCTGAAGCTACAGAGGCAATCAGAGGGATGAGGCCTCTGGCCTGGTGGAAGACGTAGCCTCAGGCAAGTCACAGAGCAGATAAGCAAAATGGCAGCAGGCGGAACCGGAACAGGGCAGGATCCTGCCGGAGCGACTACAAGGCGCACCGCGTGTAGAAAGGGGCCGGCAGAGAAGGCTACTCTAGAAAACGAGAACATGTCATTTAGGGTGACAGTTACAACTATTTGGCCAGGGAGAGAAAGAAGAAAGAATGCCACAGACCAAGATAAGAAAGGATGGAAGCCTTGAGAAACCAAAAGGAGGCCCCAGAGCGGAAGTGAGGTTAGCTGGACCTGCGGAGAGGGAGGCAGGGCCTGTCCACACTCCAGGGTGTGAATTGCTCTCCCTCCAGGCGCTGTAGGAGGGGAGTATAGGGTTTTAAGTGGAAGAATGACATGGTCTGATTTTTGTCTTTAAAATTTGACTCTGGCTGTCGTGTGGGAAGTGGACAGGGAAAGGACAAGGGTGAAAACAGGAGCTCGGGCCAGAGGAAACGAAGTCCTGGAATGGAGAGATGGAGGGGTGAGGGGGGCAGAAGCTGACGGGTTTATTAATAATACTGATGGCTCTCATTTATTGAGCACAGAATCTGGGCCAGGCACGTATAAGCATTTAACACATCTTATCTTCACAAGAACTCTTTGAAGCAGGTACTCGTATCGCCATTTTAGATAAGGGACCTCTAACACAACAAGGTGACCTTGTACACCCAAGGTCACAAAGAAAGAAATAGTGGAACGAGGTTTGTTCTCAACCACTTCTGCTGTACTCCCTGCCAGAGATGTATTTTGAGGGTAGATATGTCTCCTTGTCTGAATGTTTATTACTTGGAAATATCAGCCCAAGCATCCTGCAGATATTGCCTGAAGGGAGCCAGGAACTGGCCAGGAGAAGGAGCCTCAAAAGTGAAGAAGGAAGACCCCCCCACACACACACACCCCCACCAGCCCTTGAGGGCACTTCCCTTGGCTGTAATACCCTTGTGCTCCGTATTCAGTTGGTCCATTACGTCCTGCATCTTTTAAGATAATCAACCAAGAAGGGCACCTGGGTGGCTCAGTCGGTTAAGCATCTGACTATGGCTCAGGTCCTGAGTTCGCATCCCACATTGGGCTCTGTGCTGACGGCTCAGAGCCTGGGGCCTGCTTCAGATTCTGTGTCTCCCTCTCTCTCTGCCACTTCCCCAATCGTGCTCTCTCTGTGTCTCTCAGAAATAAATGAAAACAAACAAAAAATAGTAATCAAGCAAGAATTGTGTTGGGCTAACGGAGGCAGAGGCATGTTTTTCCATATACAGATGATGGGCAAAGGCTGTCTCAGCATCTAACAGCCTCACCCTATTGCCACTTGATAGCTTTGTGACTTGGACGTGTTTCTTGTTTCTTAACACCTCTGAGCCTCAGTTTCTCTGCTTTATAAAATGGTCGTCGTAGAGATTTAAGGAGCCACTAGTTACAACATGTGCTCTTGCGTCCTGCAATGATGTAGACCATGCAGTGCTCAGTGAGCTGCAGATGTAAATACCATTTGCAGCATAGGGCACTATGGGTAATTAGAACATGAATAAAGGTTGATTTGGCTTCTGTTGTTTTCGGATAATGTTTGGCACCAGTGAAAAAATATAAATAGGCTTCATTCTTCATTCACTTACATGATTCAACTTTTCACCTTTATGCATAGAATAGTGACAACCTTCTCTACGCCAGTACACGTAAAATAGCTACTCTTAGGTGATCATTCCTCAGACTAGAGGTGAACAGAAGCCTGGTTCATACCCCTCCTAATTACTTCTTTTCATTTTTAAACCCTGGCAATAAATGGGAAATAGACCGACCCAACCCAAACCACAATTTCTTTCTAATTGTTTTCAGAGTCAGGAATCGGCATATTAAACACAGTGTCCCTTGCAAGAGAGACGAGCAGAAAAGGCAAATGGAAGCGTAGCAATGAGATCTGGGGTGGTGAAATCGGACTGTCTTCCCAGTACCAGCTGTATGACTCTAGACAAGTCACTAAACTCCGCTGATCCTAGCTTCCTCTCCTCCAAATGGGCACCAGCTCACTAGGGTTGCTGTAAAAGTTAAATAAAATAATGTATACAAAGTGCTTTTGCTTAGTAGGAGTCCAGTGAATGTTAGCTACTGCTGCTGCTATTTCAGCCAACCTGTTTTTCAAAAGAAAAAAATTCTGAAGCCTAGAAAACAGCTGTTTTACCTGTGCTGGCAGAAATGCTTGAAGAGGAGAGTGTAAGCTAATCTGTACAATCTACTCTTACAGTCCCATCTACAGAAAGAGGCTATGAGGCTTTGTTTGCCTTTGGAATTCACGGTTTGTTGGGTTTCCAACTTTTCCTGTCTCACAACCCTATTTTTCTTTAAAAAAAAAAAATATATAGGGGCGCGGGTGGCTTAGTTGGTTAAGCGTCCGACTTTCGCTTAGGTCATGATCTCGTGGTTCATGGGTTCGAGCCCCGCATCGGGCTCTGTGCTGACTGCCAGCTCAGAGCCTGGAGCCTGTTTCAGAGTCTGTCACTCCCACTCTCTCTGACCCTCCCCTGCTCACGCTGTGTGTCTCTCTCTCTCTCCTAGAAATAAATAAAATTTAAAAAAAACATTAAAAAATATATATATATAAATTAAACTTGATAAATCCCATACTATGAAAACCATCATAGTCCATTGAGAACCACCTAGAAACAGTTATAAGCCCACATTCAAAAGACTTTGAAACTACAGGTAGTCATTTAAAAGGGAGAAAGTAGCCCAAAGCTTTAAGGCCAAGCAAAATGACAGCTAAGGAGTAGCAGTGGCAGGAACCCAACATTATTCACCTGCTCTTATGTTTTACTTGGAAAATGCGGCTGTCAAATATGGCCCCACTCCTGTTACACAGATTTCTACCAAGTCTACAACTGTCTTTGGTGGCACATGTGATCTGTGCATTCTGTGGATGGATGGGGTCATCTGAAGAGCCCCAAATGATAGTCGTAACATCTTTCAGTATAAATGGCCCATGATTTGATCCAAAATTCTGCGTATTTGGGAGCAGTACATTAAGAAATTATTTTGCCGGAAACTTAATTGTCCCCTGTAGTTTCCAAAATGCCGTCTCAACGGTTTTATTTATTACAGTTAGTGAAACTAAATGAGAAAGAGCTGGGGAAAGGGAGCTTTCTTTTTTTATTGTGAAAGGGGGGAAGTTATTTAATCATTTTGAGTATTTCAGCAAATAGAGAATAACAAAAGAAAATTGAATGTAAATGCTTCATTGTTCCTACAGATGTACAGCTCTGAATAGTTAGGATCCCCAAACACCAAAATTATAACCAAAAATAATTTGAATTTTGTAGCAAAGTTGAATTGAGTGCTAGGAGAGACCACGCAAGCCCCATTTTGCAGGGTGGAAGAAATTATTTCAGGGAAAGATAGAATATGATTTGCTGCTACTTATTTTTCAAACCTTAAGGGCCATGCACTAACATTTCTTCCTGGCAAGGCAGTGTGGGCCATTGGTTAGGATGAGGTAGCGTTTGGAGCCAAATGGGGCCAAGTTCAGTCTCCACTGGCTCAGCTATGTGGCTCTGGACAAATCCCTTAATGTCTCTGAGTGTTCCCCTCTTCATTTCTAGGCAGATAGATGGTAACAGGCCCTACGCCACAGGGTCTCTGCCAACACCAAGGTTGAATGTTGCACTTTAAAAGGCAGGTGTCCCAGAGGCTGAAACCCTATAAGCAAACAATAGCAGGGAGATGGCAGTGCAGGTTACAAAGACAAGTCATAAATGGTAGTGGTGATAGGTAGTGGCTTTTGCTTTCACTCCCCAAATCAAGAACCCAGAGCATAAATTGTTTACCAGGCTGACTTTCCCCACAGGGAAAACAAAAAGCATAAATATTTATAAGGACTAAGCTCTAAAAGTAGTTCAAACAAAGCTGAGCCATAGAAAATGCCAGATCTTGGTTCTTTTTCTTATTTTTCATTTTCCTTCTCTTATTTCATACTATGCACTCTCTTTATAGAGAATTATTCAGTTGTCTGATCTCTTTGTAGAAGAGTCCAGAAGAGCCAATGATATGAGTGTGAAGGGTCCCATGACTGCAGTCAGTGTAGAGTTTTCACTGAAAACCAGGAGTTCTTTTGGTGTATGAAGCATCCAGTTTGGGTACATATTGGTTTTCCTCTTGATCTTTTCTCTATATTTACTTAGCTCTGGTTGAGGAATAGACCATTTTCAATAAAGGATCTTCATTTTCGTAACTAGGAAAGTCCTGATCATGATTTTTAATTATGCTTTTTATTATGTGTTCTGTTTTGTTGAAGCTCCAGATGGTTTATCCGTCATATGAACATATTCATAGCTGCATTTCCAAATTCCTGTAAAGAAAACCATTACCCAAATTTATATATGAATGATTTGGTAATTTGTGGAATAATAACTTGTAGCAAAGTCAATCTGCAGCAGAAAACTGGGCTGGATGCTCTGAATACCAAGTGGCTTTCCTAGAGAGATTCCTTAGTGCATGTGTGATTTAATTGCAAAGGGTATCCGCGGTGTCTTCTGGTGTAACTGACACACAAGAGCTATCTTGTGATGTGTTTGCGGGAGTATGTCGCACAGAATAATTAAACCCTTAAACCATATGTATCGGCTTCAAAGAAGTAATAGGAAAAAGTTGACATGTCATCAATGAGTTTTTTATGTTCTAAATAATTAATGCCAACCTCTTAGCTTTCTTTTCCCTATTTCCCTCATTTAAGCAGTTCTGAAATTGAAGACAAGTTGTCAGGGTTGGTCTTGATGACCTGACAGCATTTATAATTCTTGAAATAACAATGGAGTGAATGTGATGGTCCCCGCCCCAGACCCCCTCCAGGATCCGTGACCACAATTTGAAACCATGTCTTTTATTTTTAATTGATCGAATTAGATGGAACACGTTCTGTCCAGATTGGGTTGCTTTTCTATAATAATGATTCTGTGTTTGTCATCTGTTTATTTATTAAGCACTTCCTGTGTACTAGGCATTATGCTAACTTAGGGACATAGTTTCTGCCCCTTAGCTCAACCCAGTGTGGGAGAAGACAAGTGACCAAGAAACAAGGTAGAGCCAAAGGAAAGTCCTGTAGCAGAGTCCTGGTACAACACAGGGAAACATTAATGGAGGAAGGATGGAGAAAGGGATCCCAGAGGTAAAAATGAGTATGTGTTCCTTTTTGGTCTCCTATGTTTGGGGAAATAAAATATTCATTTCGATGAAATCCATCTCAAACAATTTAACTAAATTATATAATAGTAAATTCAAAGTGGGGTCATTTCAATATTGACTTAAAAGGGCAACTTGGGGATAATTTTTTTTATTCCAATCCACAAATCATTTCAGAAATGTAAGAAATTTTATAAGGAAAAATGTTATCTACATCATAGTATTTAAAAATGTTTTTTAATGTTTATTTTTGAGAGAGAGAGAGAGACAGCAAGCAAGGGAGGGGCAGAGAGAAAGGGGACCCAGAATCTGAAGCAGGCTCCAGGCTCTGAGCTGTCAGCATAGAGCCCGACATGGGGCTTGAACCCACGGACTACGAGATCATGACCTGAGCCAAAATCGAACATTTAACTGACTGAGCCACCCAGGCACCCCTACATCATAGTGTTTTAATGTAAATTATAAATGATCATTTCTAGCCACATATACCCAAAGACTTTGAAATTAGGAAATACAGAGTTCAACTGGAAAGGATGAGCTTCTTCCTATCCCCCTCTAAACCCATCTTCCTTCTTTAGGAAGGCCGGGATTTCTCTCTCCTTCCCTCTTATGTCCACTTTGCTGCATCCCAAAGATTTTGGATGTTGTGTTTTCATTTTTGTTGGCTTCATGTACTTTTTTATTCCCTCTTTAATTTCTTGGTTAACCCATTCATTCTTTAGTACAGTGGTCTTTAATCTCCAAGTATTTGTGGTCTTTCTTAATTTTTTCCTGTGGCTGATTTCACGTTTCATGGCATGGTCTGAAAATATGCACGGTATGATATTGATCTTTTTGTACTCATTGAGGGTTGATTTGTGACCTAGTAGGTGATCAGTTCTGCACTCAAGAAGAATGTGTATTCTGCTGCTTTAAGATGAAATGTTCTGAGTAGATCTCTCAAGTCCATCTGGTCTCATGTGCCATTTAAAGCGACTGTTCCCTGGTTGGTTTTCTGCTTGGATGACCTGTCCATTGCTGTGAGTGGGGTGATAAAGTCCTCTTCTAATATTGTATTATTATCGAGTTTCTTTATGTTTGTGATTGATTCATGTATTTGGGTGCTTTCAAGTTGAGGACATAAATAGGCCTGTTCCCCTGCTGTCTGAGTGTCTCCATCTCTGTCTTCACCCTCAAGCCACTCCCTCAACTCTAGACTTGGGGAGTCAGCTTCTTGTTGGACATTCAAGAGTATGTCTGCTGGGTAGCCGGCTCTCCACATGACCAAGGTGGAATCCACTGTCTCTTTTCCCTCCTGTATGAACTACCCATCTCAGGTGTCAACTGAGGGTCCTAATTCTGTCCCCTCATCTGTATTTCCCATCCCAAAGGCTTGTATCTTGGTCTGGCCGTTTGTTTGGACGCTGACACCAGCTTCCTCTAAATAACCCTCCTGCTGTGGTTGTTTCTTTCCCCCAGTCTTATCTAGATGGCTGTCAGAGTAGCCTTCAGAGCCGACTCCAAAGCTTGTGTCTGCTCAGGTCACTGCCACATTTAATGGCTCCCATTACACGGACTGAAGTCAGCAATATCTGCAACTTGCAGGACTAGTCCCCAGCCTGCCTATCTGAGCAGCAGTGTGTCTCCCTACTTCAAACTTTACACCCAACACCGGAACTCCACATGGCTTCACATTTCCTGTGCCCAGCCCCCACTAGCACACTCTTCCTGTACACTCCATGCCTTTGAGAAAGTAGTTGCCCCTTTCTGGAATCGTCTCTTCCTCGTTCTTCTCCATCTCCTGCCTCACTATCCCTCACACTTGACTTCTTCTCCATCTTTCATGACTCACTTGGGTACCACCCCCCCCTCAGGGCTTCTGGGTTAGAAGCCTTTCCTTGAACTCCTGCAATGCTGTGGACATCTCTCTATCATGGAGCTCTCATTACTCTTTGCATCTGTCTTTCACCAGATGGTGAGCTTGTGGGGTGTCTTATTCCCAGTGTCCAGCACAATAAATATTAAATTAGAGAATATCGAGGTGTCAGTTATAATAGCAAAATATATGTAAAATAGCAAAATCAAGTCCCGGCATTTTATTTTCTGGTGTAAGGAAGAACAGAATCCCTTGTTAGATCAGCTAATCTAATAGTAGAGTAAAAGAATGCTCTCATGAAATTATGCGTTCACCTTCTGTTTTCATTTGCTGACATAGAGAATCCATCTAATTGGATTTTCTCCTTGGGGAAATCTAAAGGAAATGGGTCCCTTGCTATTGCATTTCCAATATGGCCATTGTCCACCTCCTCTTTTTTCTCACGGGACCTTTGACTTCTAGCCCCTTTTAAATTAAACACACATCTGAGAAAGCCTCAAGTGAGCACATTCTCGGTTTCGGCCATGGCTTCTCAGCAAGTCATGGCCCCTGAGAAAGGCATGGGACACAGGTTACCCAGGTTGAGAGGTATCTGTCCTAGACAAAAAGAATATGCCCATAGCTTTCTCCTGAAACACATTCATCCATCCATCCATTCGTCCATCCATCCACTTGTCCGTCTGTTATTCCACTCGACATATACTTATTCAGCACTTAGCACAGCACCTGCCTCAGACACTCAGTAAACATTTCCTGAGGAGCCTATAAGGGCAGCACCACACGGTGGTTAAGAGTACAAATTCTGGGGGCGCCTGGGTGGCTCAGTCGGTTCAGCGTCAGACTTCGGCTCAGGTCATGATCTCACAGTTCATGGGTTTGAGCCCCGCGTCGGGCTCTGTGCTGACAGCTAGCTCAGAGTCTGGAGCCTGCTTCGGATTCTGTGTCTCCCTCTCTCTCTGACCCTCCCCTGCTCACGCTGTCTCTCTCTCACTCTCTCAGAAATAAATAAAACTTAAAAAAAAAAAAAGGGTACAAATTCTGGGGCACCTGGTTGGTCAGTCAGTTAAGCATCCAACTTCGGCTCGGGTCATGATCTTGCGGTGTGTGAGTTGGAGCCCCACGTCGGGCTCTGTGCCAACAGCTCAGAGCCTGGAGCCTGCCTCAGATTCTGTGTCTCCCTTGCTCTCTGCCCCTCCCCCACTCCTGCCCAGTCTCTCTCTCTCTCAATAATAAATAAATGTTAAAAAATAAAAATAAAAAATAGAGTGCAAGTTTTGCTCCAAAACCCACTCTAGTGCTGCCACAGGTGGTGTGACCTTGGTGCATCACTTAAACTCCCTGTATCTCAGTTTTCTTGTTTAATTGGGGCAAAAATGGTATCTAACCCACAGAACTGGATACTAAGCACTATCAGGATTCAATGAGATACACCTGGGGGGAAGGGGCTGTGGGACCGCAATGACAAGTAAAGAGACTTCCTGTGGCTTATATTCTTAGGGGGACGCGGACAAGTAAAGAAACCAAAGGGGTTCAAGGATGTTGATGGGGAGGTGATGGAGGCCACTTCAGGTAAGATGATCAGGAAAGGCCGCTCTACAGAGACATTTCAACAAATACCTGAAGGATGAAAGGAGCAGCCCCATGACAAGCCATGCGGGGGACATTCTGGACACAGGGCACAGCAAGTCCAAAAGCTCCAAGTAGGATAGGATGTGAAATGTTCTAGAATGTTGCAGGAGGCAGTATTGGCTGGGGTAGACTGAGTCACAGGAAAGCAGGCACGGTGTGCTGGGAGGGTAAGATATGAGCATGGAAGGCATTAGGAATTCATTCCAAGGGCAGTGAGAAGGCATTCGGGGCCTTAAGCAGGGGCTGTCTGGCACTGAAAGGAGGTCAGTGCGGAGAGCGGGATGGGTCCAGTTGTGTGGTGTGTGGCCCACGGACACCCCCTCCCTGGAGCCCCCCTGGGGAAGTGCAGCCCTGTGGCTCGAGCGCTGCAGAGGTCCTCAGAGGCTGTGCCAGCCGGCTTCCCTCCATCGCCTGTCTCAGTCCCTCAGGTGACAGCGGGGTGTGGGCAGGTCCCGCCTCTCTGACCTCAGGATGTCAGGCCGAGCCTGGAGCACCTGAGCGTCTGCTCTGACTGCGTGCCTCCCTCCGTCTGAGAAAGTTAACGCCCACAGTGCCATCCCTGCGCCTGTCCCCAGGCCGTGTCTTTCCCACATTCTATGAGAACTCAGAAAGGAGCAAGTCCTCAATGTCAGCTTCCGGCGACATGCTCAGGCATTACTCTGCAGCCAAAGGAAACCACGATCTTGTTTCAGAACTCACTAGAACTCAGAGTATGACTGAGATGGTATTTCTGTTTCAGTGACATTTGGACAACAAGGAAAAGCAGGTTTTTTAAGGCAGAAGTATTCCTGTGTCTTTGCGTTAGTATATGGAGTCCCATTTTAAAAGCTCACAATTGGGGCGCCTGGGTGGCTTCATCGGTTAAGCGTCCAACTTTCGCTTAGGTCATGATCTCGCGGTTTGTGGGTTCGAGCCCCGCGTCGGGCTCTGTGCTGACTGCCAGCTCGGAGCCCGGAGCCTGTTTCAGAGTCTGTGACTCCCTCTCTCTCTGACCCTCCCCTGCTCACACTGTCTCTCTCACTCTCTCCTAGAAATAAATAAAAAACATTAAAAAAAAATAAAAGCTCACAATTAATTTTTCTGCTGCTGTGGCCCCAAGATCCCTCTTGTCCACACGTTTGCTGACTGTCCTGTAGCAGAAGCTCATCTCCAATTCCTGGCTTTCCTGGTGGATTTCCCATGGCCCCCACACATGAAGTCCGTCTTCTCCCCGCACATCCATCCAACCTAGCTTTCAGTTACAAAGCCTTAAAATGTTACCTCTTTGTGTTATAAATTATATCTCTACACTTTGTGTTATAAATTATATCTCTACAAATTCCTAAGAGTGTGTCACTCCTCTTAGTATTAGGTTCAATCAACATAAGGATCCAGGGGCGCCTGGGTGGCTCATTTGGTCAAGCATCTGACTTCAGCTCAGGTCATGATCTCACAGTTTGTGAGTTCGAGCCCCGTGTCGGGCTCTGTGCTGCCAGCTCAGAGCCTGGAGCCTGTTTCGGATCCTGTGTCTCCCTCTCTCTGCCTCTCCCCCACTTGTGCACTCTCATAACTAAATAAACATTAAAAAAAATAATAAGGATCCAGCACTGTTTAGAGCAGAACTACTAAAGTATTAACAAAATAGAAGCAAACTAATAAAATTATAAATGAACAGTAAGTAATATAAGTAGTAACAATATAACTTGAATTGTATTAAATCTGCTTTTCCTCCTCTGTGATCTTGAAGCTGACCAAGCCCTCTTTCCCCGGCTGTTACCGCTGTTACAGGCCCTTCCTCATGCAGCCATGACTCCTCCTCCTCCCCCCCGTCCCCTGTGCTTTGGGAATCCTTATCTGCCCCCCCCCCCCGGCGTTGTCTTACCCCCTCTCCGCCCCATTTCTCCAGCCCCTCCCTTTAGATGACCAGGCTCCTCAAGCCCCTTCCTCTTGATTTCACATCCCATCTCTCTGCTTCCCTTCAGAACCAGCATCTGGAAAGACGCATTGACCATTTCTGTCCCCATCTCCGCGGCATCCCTTGCAGCTGCCCCTGCCAGGGTCGCCGGCCTCCCACGCCTCCGTGTGCCCATCCCAGCAGGACGGAAGTCTCCCCAGCCGTGAGCCTGCTCAGAGGGTCCTCAGAAAGCTCCCAGGAAGGACACGTAGCCGAGGAGGACCTGAGACCAGAAGCAGCGGGAGGCTGGCCCCCTCCAGCGCGCTCTGCGTATTCCTGAGCAGAGTGCGGGAAGGCGCGGGGCGGGAGGCGAGTGTGAGAGATCATCTGTTTTGTGTTTTGGGCACACACGTCTCCAACACTCGCTGGGAAGTAGAGCACAAGTCAGACCTCTGTAAGGCCTGTATGATGATGATGATGGTATGTAGGCATCTCCCAAAGACATCGAAATCCATGTAAGAAGGGGAAGTTACTTTGAGTTCTGGACTTGGCTGGGAGAGGAGCTGAAGAAATTGACTATAAGGAAAGTGCTCCTCGCCTGTTACGTCAGTAACCTCCCACTTCTGTTTCCTCACCACCGATTTGTCAGCCCTCTGGGTGCAAATCCTAACTCAAGCCAACGGAAGGAAAGGAGAGGGGGTTACTGAGGAAGGGGAGAGGCAGAGTGGGTCCCCAGCACACGTGGAAAGTCTCCCCCTTTCTCCCCTGTGCCAGAGCTGAGTGGTGGCTGTGTCTGGGCAGTGTCCTCCTAAAGCAAGGGACCAGGCTGAGGGCAGCCCTGTGAGCACATTCTTGGAGCTTTGAGAACAGAGAGGCACTTTTTCCCCAGAAGCACCAGCTCACAGCGTGATGTAGGGAAGGGTGGTGGTGGGCCAGCTCAGATCCTACCCCCAGCACAGCCGATGGTGTGAAGCTCGTTCTCTGGAGGCGGGGAGGGCAGACAGCCACCGCCAGCCACCGTGCCCCCTGCAGAGTCTAGTATGTACAGCAACTCTCGGGTGCCTGGGTTGCTCAGTCAGTTAACCGTCTGACTCTTTTTTTTTTTTTGAGAGAGAGAGTGTATGTGAGTCAGTGGGGAGATAGGCAGAGGGAGAGAGCGAGAGCGAGAGAATCTCAAGCAGGCTCTGTGCTCAGCGCAGGGCCCCAACATAGCGCTCGATCCCAAGTCCCAGGGATCATAACCTGAGCCGAAATGAAAACTGAGATATTCAACCGACTCAGCCACCCGATGCCCCAAGCATCTGACTCTCGATTCTGGCTCAGGTCGGGATCTCACAGTTATGAGACTGAGGCCCACATCAGGCTCCTTGCTGGGCCTGGAGCCTGCTAGGGACTCTCACTCTCTCTCTTCCTCTGCCCCTCCCCCATGCACATGCCTGCTCTCATTCTCTCTGTCTCTCAAAATAAAATAATTTAATTTTTTAAAAAATAATAAACTAAGATAAGATAAAACCTCTCAACTCCTCATTGCCCATTGCTCCATGTAGGACCCTTTTCCATTGCATCCCAACCTGGTTCCCCAGATTTCGAACCTCAGACCTCCTGGCCTGGCCATCGTCCGCCCGGAACTCCCTTCTGTTGCCACCCCTCCTCTGTCCGGCCAGCCACCCGGCCAGCTGCAGGCTTCCTGCATAAAGCCTTTTCCTTCCACAGCATTCCACCCACCGCATTCCATTCTTCCTGTAAGACTGTCCTTACCACTGTGGCAGCCCTCCCCATGCCGGGTTGCGTTTCCCGTCACCGCATCAGGCCAATGTCCTCATTTATCTTTGTGTCACAGCAGCTGGTACAGCACCTAGCACATAGTAGGTGCACAGGAAATACGTGTTGTGGTTGTGCTGAAAAGAGCAAATAGTGCATATAACCAAAGAAATTGCAAAATAATTTAAAACCGAAAGGAACTCCTGCTCTGCTATCATCACTGAAGACCTAGCAGACCATGGACAATCTTAGTTTGGGTAAATAGGGCTTTTTCTCCTTTCAATTCATCTGAGAATTTCAGCTTCGGGGCGCCTGCGGGGCTCAGTCGGTTCGGCGTCCGACTCTTGATTTCAACTCGGGTCCCCATCTCACGGTTTGTGAGTTGGAGCCCTGCATCAGGCTCTGCACTGACGGCACGTGGAGTCTGCTTGGGATCCTCTCTTTCGCCCTTTCTCTCTCTCTCTCAAAATAAATAATTTTTTTTTAAGTTCAGTATTTCAGGGTGTCCAAAATCATTTTTCCTCACCTCCTACAGCAATGCTTTTCAAATTTCCTTCTTGTCCTAAACGCCTCTTTGACCTGTTAATACTGATAGCTGGTTCTCTCACCCGAGGCAGTGCCAGCAGGGGTGATGGTGTGGATCCAGAATTATTTTCCCAACAGGTGGCTTAGCCATTGATTCTAGATGGTGGAGCCTTGTGACTGCCAGGCAGGTAACTCTCCCAGCTCGGAAATCTGCATATGCTGTCCGTAGATGAGTGTGTGCCTGTGTGCGTGTCCCAGCGTGCATGTGCGAGTCACCGGGTGCAGACGCCTGTAGTGTGGTAGAAGGAGGAGGTGACGGGGGTGAGGGAGGGCTCCGCGTGTACTGTGGGAGCTGTTGTTTGAAGCCCAGGTGTCTGAACCCTGCCTGTCTGGGTCTCCCCGACTCCTTCCCCAATAGGTGGAAGGTCCTTTGGGAGCCTCCTGGGGCCGTCGGCAAAATAAGGATGGGTCAGATGCTCACTGCCCTGCTGGCCTCCCCTACTCATCCTTTTATGTTGCTTTTCTTTTTCCACAGAGGTCTCATTGCTAACGGCTTCACAGAAACTCATTATCTGCAAGATGGCACTGACATCTCCCTCACTCGAAATTACACGGTAAGTCCGGCAGCAAGCCCACCACAAACCCCCACCCCCCACCCCGCTGTCAAATCTGTGCTTAAACTTTGTAGCTGTTTTATCTTACGCAAAGCCACATGCCCAGACTCTTTGCCTGGACACCACAAGGCGCCTATGTGTCACTTAGGTTTTAGGCATTCCATTAGAAGTCCAGGAAAACTTGGCCTCGGCCAGCTTTGTGCCAGGACAGTCCTTGGAAATATGGCCGACCTCGAAACCACCTTCCAATTACTACGGGAGGCTCAGCTGGGCAAATCCTTTCTAGAAAACCTAGCCACATTTCAAGATGGCTTGGAAAGCAGTTGTCCCTGGGCTGAACTTAGCTCTGTTCTGCTTCAAGTACTTTAAAAAATTCAAAGTAAAATTGATTCTGCTTAACCTATAAATGTATCCTACCTATTATAAATGTAACCTACTTATTATAAGTGTATCCACCGGAAATAAATATATAAGCTATTTATTTATAGGAATCATAAATCCACCATGAACAAACACTGTGATTCTATAGCATAGTGGTTACCATCAAATGACATTTATCACCTTTTAGCTTTGAAGTTTTATGTGTATCTTGGGCAAGATGCTAATTTTATTTGTTCCTTTAACAAGTGTTTCCCGTGTATTCTGTGTGCTCAGCCCGCATGAACGTGGGCGTTTAAGAAGAGTTGCTGCCCCCTGAGGACTAGGAAAGCTAGTTTTTTCAAAGAGCTGTGGATATTTGCTTTAACAAGAATAAGCTTCGAGGAAGGCTTTGCATTTGCAATTGAAGCGTCCTCAAGAAGCCATTAGGGACTGCCAGGTGTGTCCTTTTCTTTATCCCTTGTGTGCCACGTGGCACTTACAAACGGATGCCTTCAGACTCTTAGCGATTTGGTGGAATGACCTGATACCGATCGTCCAGCCTGCAGAAAGCACATAGGAATCCTGGATATAATATAACCATGTATGAACTTGTGTTACTACCTGGTCAAGTTTAAAAGTGAGTCCAAGAAATCCCTAAGAGGCAAAGACGAAGAAAGGGGGTAGGCTGTTGAGCTGAGGTCATGGGATCTCAGAGGGCTACTCGGGTCCAGAGAGAGGACCCGGTGCTTAGGACCAGGGACCAGACAAGCGGGTGTCTACAACTGAGAGGCTTGCAAAAGCTGGGCCCCCGGGAAGCTGCTTCCTCTGTGGGAAAAGGACAAAAATGTCTAGTCTGGAAAAGGGACAAAAGAGAACTATCTTAAGGTGTCCTGGATTGAGGAAATATCTCATAAAAATAGAGAATTGAAAGCCTAGCTAGCATATGTTTGCAATGGAGTGGACTAGTGTTTAAATGTGTAATACCTGCATAGAAATACAGTTTCCAGTCAATACATTAACCTCCAAACTGGTCCCAAATCAGTAATCCTGGGTCTTCTGGACCCAAGCTGAAGCCAAGCCAAAATAGTAGAAATTGAGATATGTCTACAGCCCCGATCACATGAGATGCCCATGCCAAAAAGAAAGAATAATAAAACTATTAAAGGTGAGCCCCAAATGAAAATTGCAAAACACACAGTGAGAAAAGCCACAGTAAGCGAGTAGCAGTAGACAAGAGGAACAAGAGAATCAGCACCTCGGGGAATGCAAGACAATACGAAAATCAGGGAAAATTGTGAATATTTGAAAGAGAACAGAATAGGCCTGATAGAAATTCCAGAGTGAAAATACAGAAAGAAAGAAAGTAGGAAAGAAGCAATGTTTAAATGGTGTGCTGAGAATGTTCTGGAACTGGAGAAAGACATGCATCCCAAGCAGGAAGAAGAAAAAGCAGACTCACCCCAGGATGGCTTGTAGTAAAACTGCAGACCCCAAAAGATGACATCGTAAAACCCCCTGAGAGAAAAGAGACATTTGTGCAAAATGGCAATTGCATCGACAACAGACTTCTCGTTAGCAACTACGAAATTAGAATCAAGAGAGCCATGGGAAAATTACAAAAAAAATAGGAAAAAACATTTTCACACAAAGACAAGAGAAGTAAGAGTGAAATGGAACCCAAGAGACAAAGATAGGCTGTTGGAGGCCGTAGGAAGCAAAACCATTGCATGTGACTAAATCTAAGTTAGCTATTTAAGATAATAATTACAACAATAATGACTAAATTTGGATGTTTTAAGACAAGATGAGCAAGCATTTAAAACAGTTTAAGAATTTGTATTGTACTTGAGAATATAGAGATACTGATTAACTTTAGATTTTGATAAATATGTACTTGCAAACTTCAGTATAACTGCTAAAAGAATAGGAGAGGAGAATGTATCATTCCAAACAATAGATGGTCACAAAAATAGTCTATCAGCTCAGTAGAGGGCAGGAAAGAAGGAAAAGGATTTGAAAAGCAGAGTAAATATAAAACACAAAATAATTAGCTCAAAATGAGTCAACATATTACTCTAATTATATGTAAATAGACTGAATCTGTTTGTTAAAGTAAAAACAGATTATCTGCTTAGAACTTAAAATAAAATCCAGCTACATAATTTTTACAAGATTCACACTCAAAATACAAAATGGTTCTGAGAGGAATGGAAAATATATAGTAGACAAATATTAACCCAAGAAAGCTACTGTCATACTATTAATATCAGACAGATCTTAAGGCAAACAGAAAAGACATCATTATGGATAAAGGGCCTGATTACTTAATGATAAAAGGAGCAATTCAAAAGGATGGTAAGATACTTGTGAACCTATATGTACCAGTAAGTAGCCTCAAAACATGTGAAGGAATAATCAAAACAATTACAATAAACTAACAAATCCACAACCAGAGAGGGAGATTTAAATACACCTCTCTCAGAAATGAAGATTTTAAAAGATGAGCAGAAATTAATGAGAAGGAAGACCAAAACAATGGAAAGAATCAATTAAGCCAAAATATGGTTCTTTGAAAATATCAATAAAATGAACAAAACACAAATCTAATCAAGAAGAAAGAAGACTTCCTAAGTAATAATATTAGCAACACAAAGACCGATGTAATTATTGCCATACGTGGATTTTGAGAATCACAAGAATGCTATCGACAATATTAACCATTTTTTTAAGAATGTAACTTCTTGGGGCACCTGGGTGGCTCAGTCAGTTGAGTATCTGACTCTTGATTTCAGCTCAGGTCTGATCCCAGGGTTGTGGAATCAAGCCCCACATTGGGCTCTGCACTGAACACAGGCCCTACTCCTTGGGATTATCTCCCTCTCTCCTTTTCTCCCTCTCCCCTGCTGGCTCCCTCTCTCTTAAAAAAAAAAAAAAGATATTTTTAAAATTTGTTCACTCCCAAAACAATATCAAACCCAAATACTTTATCATGTAACTTACCAAATCTATAAAGAACAAATAGTTCCTAAGAATTAAAAAAAGGTGTTTTTAAGGAAAAAGAGAGGCACTACAAAAATCAGAAAAAGTGCATTCACTACACAAATACTGTAGACTAGTTTCAATTATGAACATAGTTGCAAAAATCCTAAGTAAAATATTTACAAATCATATCCAGGATATATTTTTGAAAATTCTGTATGACCAAATGTTTCTTATCTGAGAAATGCAAAGATAGTTCAATATCAGCATATCTAATAATATAATTTTATGTATTAATATCTTTAAAAGAAAAGCATTATTTTAGTTGATATTATGTCTTCAAATATAATCCATGTTATTTAATATGTAGATTATAAGAGCTCTTATGAGTGGGAAATGTTTCTTGTATCTCCTTTCTATCCCCATAGAGCCTCACACAGCATCTTGCATAGGCTAGACTTTCCAAAAATGATTCATTGAGCCACTGCAACATCTTGGTTGATGCCATCCAGAATCCATTCATCCATTCACTTATTCATTCACTCAGCAAACATTTATTAACTACCTTCTTTGTGTTTGGCTATGAGGATATAGGTTGAATAAAGTATATTCTTTGGCATAGAAATTCTACTCACAAGGTAGGGTGTTTACAAAATTTGAAAATATTTATGTTTTAGTATAATTGCTACCATAGGAGACATGTACAAAATACCATTGGAGCATTGCTAAGGCCATGGTTAGTTTTAACTTGTTGGAGGCCATCTTACTAAAGAAACGATATTTAAGTCTCTAAGAATGAGTATAGAAGAGAAAGGTTGGTTTGAAACCCGTTGGTACTAAAGAGGTTTGACTTTATCTTACTGAAAATTGGAAGCTATAGGAAGTTTCCATACAGGGGAAACTTGAACAGCATTGTTCAGTTCTGTGCTTTAGAAAAGATCTCTGATGGCAGAATGGAAGAAAGATTGGTCGGATTACTGACAGAGTAAAGGCAAGAAAGCCTGTTAGGGACCTAATGTGGTTGATGAAGGTTTTGCTCACAGAAGTAAACTTGCGATGGTTGGTTGGTTGCTGGTTTAAGTTAAGAAAACTTGAAGAAGCAAGATCCAGTGACAGTGGACAAGGGAGGTGTCACCAGCAGTGCTTGGTCTCTGCCGCTTGAGCTGTCCACTGGAACATTTTCACTGGCACCATTAAGGGCGCTTGTTGGTTTGGGAAGGCAGAGGGGGCAATGAGGATGGGTTTGCCCCTGTTGAGTTTGTAGTGGGACAGCCAGGTAAAGGTGTTCATGAATCTGGAGTCCAGGAGAAAAATGGAGCCAGAAATAAAGACCTGAGGATCGACCTCAGATACAAGTAAGAATTAGTGCCATAACTTCACACTTGACTTTCTCTTTTTGTTTTCTCTCCTTTCTCCCAGGATGCTCTCATTTAAAATATGCTTTGGTAGTTTTCATGGAGGCTATCCCCACAGTGTAACTGCTGTTCCAGATAGAAACAGGAAAAAGAGAGCCTACAAATACTTTGACAATAGGCTGGGTCCTCCACATGGACCATCATTTGTGAGGGTGGGTCCTACTCAGCACACATCCATCATACGTGAGGGCGGGTCCTACTCAGCACACATCCATCATACATGAGGGCGGGTCCTACTCAGCACACATCCATCATACATGAGGGTGAGTGGTACTCGTAACATGGACACACCCAGAATGTGTGCAATGCTTCCAACGTTATTTTACCAGTTTTGTGGTTTTAGCTTCAATCTCTTACTAATTTTCCTATTCTTAGGCAGTTTTTGCCCTTTCTTCTCATTTGAGAAGGCAAATATGACCAGAGAGAAGGACAGCTAGAAGACTAGGTAAACAAGGGCCTGACAGCACCGGGTTGGTTAGGGACTCGTAGGGTGTGGGCAGAAGGCTTCAAACATAGGCATCTTAGAGACTAGCTGAATGGCAGGGTATCACACTGCCCACAGTAGTCATCTCTGTGAGGAGAGATGCTGCATTTTTCTATTTTCTGTGATTGTTGTGTGTATATAGGCAAGGGGTTATATTTTTCTTTCTTCTCATTTTTCTACAAGGTCACTGTATAGACGGGCAAATGTCTGCTCCATCCTTCTACCCATCCCTCACTCCTCTGCATGGAAGTGTCTTTTTTTATTATTATTTCGAGAGAGAGAAAGGGAGGCAGAGGGTCTTAAGAGAGAGGAACAGATAGAGAATCCCAAGCAGGCTCTGCATTATCAGTACAGGGTTCGAACCCACAAATCATGAGATCATGACCTGAGCTGAAATCAAGTATCAAGACACTTAACTGACTGAGCCACCCAGGCGCCCCTGTAAGTGTCTTTTTAAGGAAAGGACAGTAGGATCAAGTAGGCCTGAGAACCCTGCTCTCTGCTCACTGGGGAGCAGGGGGGAGGCCGTGCTTGGAAGCGCCATGAAACTAGTTTTGCTGTCCTCCCTCAGTCCCTCATGGTGGCTGAGGCTTGCCCACTGATCCATGGAGTGCTCTCAATGACAGTGTTCTGCAGCCCTAGCCCCTCCCCAAGACGGACCCCAGGGCTTGGTTAGCAGGCCCAGAGTGGTAGGGATGAAGGTTGGAAATGCCACAGAGCCTCAGTTCCAGCTAGGCCTAAGTTGTATCCTCTAACAGAATATACCAGAAGCCCCTTTTGTTGAAGTCAAATAAGCTGAAAGTATATCTTGAACTTCATCTGATTCTTTGGATCTTGCAACCAGAGGTGAATTGGGACCCCCAGACTTCCAGAAACAGCAAGCAAGTATTGCTTTTACAGTCAGAAAAAGAAGGACTTAGGGCACCTGGGGGGCTCAGTCGGTTGAGTGTCCGACTTCGGCTCAGGTCATGATCTCACGGTTTGTGGGTTAAAGCCCTGCGTCAGGCTCTGTGCTGACAGCTCAGAGCCTGGAGCCTGCTTCAGATTCTGTGTCTCCCTCTCTCTCCGCCCCTTCCCCTGCTTGCACTCTGTCTCTTCCGTCTCTCAAAAATGAATAAATGTTTAAAATTAAAAAAGAAAAGAAAAAGAAAGACTTGTCTTATAATTGAGCATCTAATTTCTCCCATTCCTTTGATCCCATCCTGAGCCATCAGCCACGTCACTGTAGAGATAAGGAGTGAACAGCCTTAGCCACTAAAGAGAACCCACAGCCCAGACAGCTGGTCCTTCCAGCAGAAACCCTTGAGGAGAGTCCATGACCTCGTATTATCTTTCATGGTGAGGAGACAGACACAGCTTTTGGGGTTTTGTTTTTATTGAATCAGGCTGCAAAACAAAAAAGAAATGTGCGGACTCATCTTCTTATCCCCAAAAGTCAGCACACAATGAATTTTCCTAAGTTTAAGATTATATAGAAAATAAGAACCACTCTTGGCTACAGTACTGTCCTTTTTTTTTTACATTTCATCTCTCAACCACCAGTGTAAGCTGGTTGACAGGCAGAATAGTGGCTGATTTTAATTTTGGAATTAGTTGCTTGTCTTTTATCTCTCTATTGCCCTGACAGGATGACATATTTGTGGCTTTATCCTTCGCTGACCACATCTGAGGGAAGATTATGTTTTATATTGTTACTTTTAATAAGGGCTGTGGGAGACAGTGCACATGACATTTGTGCGTTTGCATCCCAGAAGACTCTGGGAAAGGCCAGAAGAGCCCTCCAGAAGCCTCCCGAATGTTCCGTAGAAATGCACCCATCTGCTGCACATGCACTAACCGAACACCCCCACTGTGCCAGGCACTATGGCCACCATTGAGGGTACAGCAAGGGTTCAATATAGACACGAGGTCCACGTGGGGCTGGAGGGAGGAGACTGATATTTTTCTAAGAATCTCAAATCTAATCAACATCTTCCATAAGTGTGCTAAAGGGAAGGCTAGGGGGCTCTATCTGGCCTAAGCAATCATGGAAGTCTTTGTGGAGGAAGGAATGTGTGAACTGAGATCTGAAGGTTGAGGAGGGATGAACCAGGGAGACCAGAGAGGGAAGGACATTGCAGTCTGATGCTGAGCTTTACCTGTAGGTGGGGAAGTGTTTAAAAATCAATAGGGGCCAGAGTGTGGAGGCCTTGGAGACCACAATAATACATACATTTGTTTCTCATGGAGGAACACTGGAAGCCATAAGAGGTCTCAACCCTGGGGGTGTCATGACCAGTATAGGCTTTGAAAGACCTACTGGCTGCAGCATGAAGAGGTACTCAGAGAAAGCAAGAGCAGGGATTCGGCAGGATCAGCCAGCTGGCCCTTGTGGAAAAGTCTGAAGTCCAGGGGAGAGGAGATGGCTGCTGGGGCCAGGACCATGGAGACGGAAAAGGGAGAATGTCTGACCTTAGACTCAGGAGCCACACCCAGGAAGATTCCACTTATTGTATGTGTTTTTCATTGGAAAAACTTATGTAAAAATTTGCTTGGCAGATACCAACAGGAGACCAGTCAGTATTAACTGAGGCTGGGCATCAGATAGGTGTGGAATCCAATATTTTGGTCGAAAGTATCATTTGGGTGACATCTCATCCATTTCCATGGCAAACGTTTCCTCTCAAAAAGGAGTAGAATCTTGGCAGTTGGACTGGACTAAGCATGCCAGGAGTCAACCTCATTCCATGACAATTAGAGGGTATCAGAGATGTATGAAGAGATGATTCTGGATGTAGGAAGGAAGTTCCAAGTCATTGACATCTGTAAGTGTAGCAGGTGTGAGCAAGGCTCGTTATCGGGCTCTTAAGAAATGCTTTGAAATGGATTTAATTTCCCTTCGTTCACTATACTCTACACTCATCCCATCCATCCACTCTTCCCAGCTTGCCTCTCTCCCAGAAGGTTGCTCTGTTCTTCCACTGACAGTGGCGCTGATCACCTCCCATGGTGACCCCGCCCCACCACATCTTCTACCCTTTCCTTGTCCACGGACATTCCTGCCGTTCGAGCATAGAACACTGCCCAGCCAGAAGACGTCATAGCCACCTGACATTTTCCCCTCACTTCCAGTCTCACCTAGGTTCAATCCAGCCCCTCTTCCTGCCTCAGCAATCCTTCTAGAACATCTTTCTATGTGTGCCATTCCCTGTTGCACTTATTTTGATCCTAAATTGTCAATAGCTTTCCCATTGCCCCTTCAGTCAAGGCCAAACTTCTTAGACCAGTATTCACATTCATTAATGGTGACATATCTTCATCTTCATGCATGCAGGCATTCGTTCGTTCGTTCATTCATTCATTCATTCATTCATATGCACACTGAACAATAAAAGTGTGTTGAGTGCCCAGTATGCCAGCTAACATTAAGTAAGCATCAGCAATACACAAAGCATGGTGTAAAGTGCTTCTCATGCATTTTGTTGTGTGATCCTCACAATAAATCAGTATTTGCTGTTTTTATACCCAGATGAGGAATCAATCTGAAACCTACAGGGGGTAGGTGACTAGACCAAGCCCATAGCTAATAAGGATTCAAGCCCACGTAATCTGACCCTAGAATCTGAGCTCCCAGCCACTATGATACAACTGTTTCTGATTCACTTGGAACATTGCACCGAAGTGTCTCTGTTATGCATTCCTGGCTATGGTTTCTGCTGCAGTGGAATCAGTCTGTAAAACTGCAGCAGGGTGGATTAGGGGATGGACTCACGTTCATTTGCAAGGAGACACCCAGCAAAGGCTTCTGGGGGAAAGCAGAGGAGGTCCTGCTGAACCATAGTCCTGGAATGTGGGAGAAGGATGGGTCCAAATAGCCCTCTGGGGGTTCTCCAAGTGCATCTCTCCGAAGTCCAAACCAAATAGAGGTCAGTAAAGGTCCAGTGCTTTGTGGCAGTTTCTAGAAGGGAGGAGGACACAATCCCTGTCCTGAGGGGTCACAGTCTGACCACAGATGACATGATGGGCTCACGGCAAGGATATTTTAGGAGCCAAACAATATGGAAGGGCCAAATCCATGCAGAATCGCAATGAGTTCCCAGAGGAACCCCAGGTTTGGGTGACTTTCCTTTGCTAAAGCTGTCAGAAAGGTAAGAGTCTGAATGCGGCCTCTGTCTGGAGGTGGTATACGCAAGGTTAGGACCACAAGCCAGAGAGGCGGACTGCCCAGGTTCACATCCCAGCTGTAACACTTAACTGGCTACGGATACGAACATGAAACAGACACTGACCCTGGCACACAGTCAGGCCTTTGGGAAAGCGAGCCAGCTGTAGCCACTGCTCTGTTTTGATCAATTCACAACAATTCGTAACCACCCTGGATCATCATCCCTTTGGAAGTCCCTCTGCATTGTGATAGCAGGATGAGAAAGTGGGCTGTGGGCAGGAAAGAGGGGGATGCCCCGGGCTGAGCACAGAGTTCTTAAGGTGCGCGTGTGTCCGCGAAGTGGCCACTGGCTCCTCCACTCTCCCCACCCTGACTCTCACCAGGCCCCACCTGCTCATTTTCACATGTTCTGGAAAGTCCTACACAACATGCAAGCAGATTTGGAGCTGGGAGGTAGGAACCCATGTGGAAAATCGGCCCCCTTCTCTCCAGTGTGTCTGTTGTTCTCACATACGTTCATTCAGCAAAAATGCCCAGAGCTCAGGCTTAGCACAGTGGAAAATTGAGTTAATGGCCTACTGGGCTTCAAATACGTATTTTCATATTCGAGATCCATCATAGCGCCTTCCATTTCACAGACTGCTCTTCTGCATAATGTGCATTTAATCCCTAAAACCCTAGGCGGTAAGTGTCACTCCCATTTTGCAGATTAAGAACTGAGACTCTTAAGTCTCAAATCCCCAGACTTTCAACTCAGGATCCATCCCGTGCTCTGACTATTGCAGACATGCTGTTTCCAGGCCCAGTTTGCTGGGAGGTCCCGAGGAACGTGAACATGATTTCTTAAGCATGTGTTGTTCTCTGATGCAGGATTCCAGCACAGCAAAATAATGTGAATGGCCCCTGAGGTCCGTCTTTATAGTCGTTTAACCAGACGTGGTTCTGGTTAGAGCTAAGAGCCAAGGTAGCCCTGGGAGTGTGGGTGTGGTGACTTATTTCTCTGCGATCCCGTCCCACACACTCTCAAGGCTAAGGGTAGTGTCGCCCAGCCAGAGAAACACACAGGGCTGCAAAATCACTTTTTCCTTTGCTTGAATGCACCATCACCTTGTTTTAGTCTCAGCCTGACATGTGGTATGTGGGGCCCTGATGTTCCACACAAGAGAACAAAGCCTCAACCACGGGCATGAGAGCCAACAACTCACGCAGACACACGTGCACACCCACGTATGCCCCCCCACACACACACGTGTGCACATGCTTCCACTCGGACACATGCACACCACTCACCCTTGTGCCCCTTTCATCTGCAGGCCTGTCTGCAGGTTTGGAAAGGACCCCACTTTCCTAGGATGCCCTGAGCGCCATTTGCAGCGGGCTCTCCTGTCCTTGAGAAGGCATTGCATCCACCTTTGGGGTTTAGGTGGTGGCTTTTCTTTCCGAAAGAAAGACTCGTGAAGGCACATGTTCATGGCGACAGGACACGGGGTGGGGAAGCCGTCTGGCCTGGAATCAAGAGGCCTACATCTCAGTTCCTGTCGTGCCACTGACCAGCTCTGTGGCCTGAGACAGTGACTTAACCAGTCAGGGCCTCAGTTTCTACATCTGCTCAGGAAAGGGGCTGCCTAAAAGAGGGAGATTGGCCTTAGATGTCCCAAAGCTCCCTTCCAACTAGAACATTGTGTGATTCAAACACTAAATCAAGACAGTTTGGCACGTTGCATATGGTGCGGGGTGTGGGGGGGGGAACTATAAAATTCCCGAGGAAAAGAGGCATTGAAAATAATTTTCACTCAGCATATTCCCTAACAGACTGTCTGCTCACAGTCCTTTTTAATCACAAGGTCAGGCCATTTTTGTTAGCAATTTAGCAGATAAAATTCCTTTCTTTCTGGTCCACTGAGAGTTGGATAACAGAATTTGTATTTCACTTCCCATATGGCAGAGAGTTGAGGGCTACTATTTTCGAGCTCAAGCGTTCTTATTCCATCTTCCTCTTACCCACCATTACATTTGATGGATAGTATTAAACAGAAGGAAAATTTATTTTACTGGAGTGGGGAAACGCATTAGGTTAAGTAATAAGTATATAAAATACATGGTTAGAGGTTTTGTAAAGGAAAAGATGTAATTTTGTGGTTATGCATGTTTGGGACTGTTTTCTGTGTTATGTTTTGTTGGTGGAAAGAGAATGTATCAGATCAGCAGAACAGCCAGAGACAACGTGCTAACGGGACAATGTCTTATTCAGTGACGCCTTTACAGACAGGAGTGGGACAAAGAGAGACAGGGGTTGACACTCTTGAGTCTGTTGAAAGGGGACGCTTTGGGGACGTTTGCAAGGGGAAGTGTTGGGATCCGTGGCTCCAGAACTGATCCAGGACCTCCCCGGGCGTGGCGGACACCTACTGGGTCTCTCCCTGGTGCAGTCACACCCACATCTGACCGGCCAAGTATTGGCGAGGCCTCAAGGCCAGGCAGATTCCTGTCTCTTAGCATCAGTCGATGCAAGCCAACATGGCCCTTGAATATACATATGGATATAGATATGTTCACCCCCATATCTATACCTGAGCAGGCATAGCTTCCCCCGCAACCTTGGCCACCCCCCCAGGAGGGGGGCAAAACCCCCCAGAGAGCAGAAGACACCTCTCTCCCACTCTTTGTAATCAAATTCACAGCCAATTAGGTGGCACGTGGTGGGATGGGCACGTCTCTCCGAGTTGTGAGTTTATCCACATGACTGACTGCGTGATAAGGACGAAATCCCATTTGTCTGCACATAATGAATCCTACTGAAAAAATTAAGGCCTCGTGAAATTATAATTGTCCTGGAGAAATTGGAATTTGGGGGTGCTAGTCGTTATGCCTGGTAATCGAAGAAGGTAACCACTTCTTAGATTAGTCAGCAGTGAGCAGTGGGCTTGAGCGCTGTCCGAAGGTAAATCGAAAGCAGTTTTAGCGCCAAGAAGTAAGTTATTAACTCTGGTAATGACTGAGAAACAGGATTGTTTTGGGACCAGTTTCTGAGAGCTAGGATCCACCCCCGCCTCTTCTATCAGCGGTACTTCAACCTCGTTGGTGAACTGGAAATTAATTTTATACTAATTTGTTCTCGGCTCATGCTTTAATGAGCTTATATTTCTGAGTGTTTAATTTGAAAGTATGTTTGATAAATAATCTATTACAAAGTAAATGGAGACTGAGAACAAGTGAGTTTGAAATTTCAGAGGTCAGCAATTAAGATTATTGTCACTATTTGGTTTTTCATTATTTAACCAATACTTAGCTGCCAATGTAACATTTCACATTTCTCCAAAATGAGGAAAGTTCTATAATGGATGATGGGTAACAGACAAAAACCAAGATTCTGGTGGCTCCAGGCACCTCAACTGAACATCATCTGCTGCCCTTTTGTCGTCTGAGTCTTCTCCACTCTGACATGCCTCCTGGGCACCCAGGACTGAAATCCCCTCACCAGGATCCCTCTGGTGCCTTGGGGCATCATAATCCAGTTACACAGAACTGTGTTTACAGAATTCCTATCATGCCTCCCGCATGTAACGGGTTCAGTTATCTAGAGAGTGGGGACCATGGAGCCTTTCCAGTTATTTCACATGATAACTAAAGAGGCAAGCTGGCAGCAGGTCTGGGTGGGTACCTGATGCGGCAGGCTGGGCACATGGTCCTCACCACCATCCCTGGGCATTCCTTCCCGAGCCACTCGAGAGCTCAGCCTCGCCCTGGAATCTTCCAGCCCAGGAGAAGTAACCCTTGTCCCTGAACTGCCAGCCCCTCCTCCATTGCCTCCTGCCTTTGCACGTGCTTTCCCTCTGTGAGTAGCTCCCTCGCCTTCCTTCATCCCTGGACCCCTCCCCACCCCACTCCTCAACATTGACCGGGGGCCAAAAAGAGCCACAGAACCTTCGTTGTTTGCAGTCAATATCATCAACAACATAAAAAATCCAAGATAAGCTACAAGTTTATATAAACTGTAAACTAAGCTGATAAGATGGTCTGACACAAGATAATTTAAAAAAAACTGAAGTTTTCCTTCACATTAAAAATAACATAAAGATGTTATAGAAGAGATGTATATAAGACATGATAGAAAAAAGATCCTATTTTTGATCTCAATAAATCTACCCACTACCTAGGAATAAGCCTAATGAAAAGTCTTCAACAGCAATACGCAAGAAAATCTAAGACTAGGTTGAAGGACATTAAAACAGCCTTATTAATGGAAACATACTATGTACATGAACAGGAAAAATGGATCTCGATGGATTATTAACCACATTATTAATATCCTAATAATGTAATCTCAACGGATTATTACAGAGCTTAAAATTTGATTCTGAAACTCACCTGGAAGAAGAAAGCAGCAATAATATCCTAGAAACATTCGAAGAACAGAACCCAAGGAAAGCTGCCCTCAACAAGGTTGGCAGGACAGCCCTTTAACAAATGGTTCTGGGACACCTGGATCTCCACACGCCCAAGAATGAAACTGGACTCCTACTTCAAGCCATACACAAAAAACTGAGCCTGTGGGGCTCAGCTGGTTAAGCATCAGGCTCTTGATTTCAGCTCAGGTCATGACCTGACAGTCCGCAAGTTCAATCCCCACATCAATCTCTAAGCTGACAGTGCAGAGCCTGCTTGGAATTCTCCCTCTCCCTTTCTCTCTGCCCCTCCCTACCTTGCTCTCTCTCAAAATAAGTAAATAAACTAAAAAACAAAAAAACCACAAAGTAGATCAAACACGTGAAGACAACAGCTAAAGTTGTCGAGCTCCTAAAAGAGAACATAGGTGGAAATCATCAGCACCCTCGGTCCGATCATGGTTTCTTCGGTATGGCAATGAAAGTGTAAACAACCAAAGAAGGGAAGGACAGACCTCACCAAAACAATCAAACTTTGTGCTTCAAAAGACCTGCTCAAGAAAATGAAAAGACAACCCACAAAATGGGAGAAAATATCTGCAAATCATGTATCATAGTATATACCCAAGAGAACCAAAAATGTGTGTCCACACATAAAGTTGTATGCGAATGTTCATGGCAGCACTATTAATAATCGCTGAAAAGTGGAAACAACCCAAATACCCATTGATTGATGAATGGATAAACAAAATTTGGCATTTCCATACCATGTAATATTATTCAGCCATAAAAAGGAATGACGCATGCTACCAGCTGAGGGAGCCTTGAAAACATCGTGCTGAGTGAAAGAAGCCAGGCCCAAAGGGCCACATATTGGATCAATCCACTCGCACAAAATGAATGAATGAGCAAATCCATAGAGACAGGAAGTAGATTCGTGGTTGCCAGCCGCTGTGACAGGAAGGGAGGGTCCAGGGAAGTGACTGCCCATTGCGAACGTACTAATGCACCAACTGTATGCTTTGAAAAGGTGAATTCTATGGTATGTGAATTTAATCTTAATCGAAAAGGAGACCTTGTTCTACCTGGTATCAAAATGTATGACAGGACAATAGCAACTAAAACAGTGTGGTTTTGGCACAGGAAGGGACAAGGGGACAAGTGGAGGTCTGTCACAAGTGGAACAGCTCGTGGAACACAAAAGCAGAGCCCCATGCATGCGTGGGCGTCCCATATATAGCAGGTAGCCACTCCTCACAAGAAAAGGGCAAGCAGTGGCAGAGGACCATTGGGTCTTAGTTTATGGGGGAAAGTTAGATTCCACCTCACACCCCTCAAAAAATAAATTCCAGATAGATTAAAGGGCCAAGTATAAGACTATGGAAATAGGAAATAAAGAAGGGTATCTGTGCTGAGCGTGGAGCCTGCTGGCGATTCTTTCTGTCTCTCTCTCTCTCCCTCTATGCCTTTCTCCTGTGCTGTCTCTAAAATAAATAAAATTTTAAAAATATATTAAGATTGGCGGTTTGATATTTTATGCCAAAGAGAAGCCTGTAGCTGCAAACACATGCAGGTGATCGGGGCGGCTGGTTTGTGGTGAGCGGGAGAGCAGACACCGCGACTGAGCCTCCTGTCCCCTCCTCCTAGGGTCACTGTTACTACCACGGACACGTGCGAGGGTCCTCTGGTTCCGCAGCCAGCCTCAGCACTTGCTCTGGCCTCAGGTAAGCGGCTCTGGTCTGCCACACGACCGCCACCTCTTCCTTCTCCCCTTTGCTCGCAGGCACCGAGAGTAAATGGCAAAGACAGAGAAGCCCTGGCTGACAACTCACAAGAGCACAGCATGCCCGGGGTCTTAAGTTTCTCTGCCGCCACAACTCCTTCTAGAAGGTTCTCAGGCCTGGTCAGTTGAGAGCCACTGAACTGGCCGAGTTTCCACATCCTAGGATTTTGTGACTATCTTCCGTTTATGTGGCCCTTATGCTCAGTAACTCCCGGTGTTAAAAGGTATTGGCATCAGGTATTGGCATTCGGCCGCTTGCCGGGCAGAGAGGCATGGCCTCCTGCGGTTAAGGGACCAAGCGGAGGGACCCGTTCGAGGGGAGCGGAAGACAAGTGGGGGTGTGGGGGCTTCTGCTACGAGGCTGTGGCCGTGTCAGGAAACCGCTCTCTTCTGTGGCTGGATGAGCCCTCACAGCTCGTCCTTCCAGACCATTCGCCACCAGGCAGCTCCCACGTGCTCCCGGCAAAACCGGTCTGTCTGACGGGTTTCCAGCTGCCTCGCCTTCTTACTGGGTTCATTCACTGGTTTGGGAACCCACAGCTCGTATCCCCCAAGTCCTGCTCTGCTGGAGCCCGGGTGCCTTCCGGGAAGACCGAGGACTGGGGGTGAGGCAGCCTCAGTGAGACCAGGGCCACGTCCTGCATCAGCCGCAACGCCGCACGTCCGGAGTCCCGCGTGGGAGCCTGTACACACACAACACGCACCACAACACACACGGACATACATACCACACGCACCTCAGCACACACACACACCAGAGCACATACACGGCACACGGCACACTGACAATACACACCACCACACACAACACTGCAGTATACCACACACCACACACACACCATTACACACACACACAGCACACACAGACATGATATACTACACGTACCACAGCACACACAACACACACACCACCTCACACAGATACAATCTACCACATGTGCTACCACACAGTACAATATTCCACACACCACATGCGCACACATAATATACCACACACACTACCACACACATTACACTATACCACACCACACACACAGACATGATATACCACACACACACCACACACACTACCACACACGACACTACACTATACCACACCACACACACACACACACACACACACACACACACAGTCAGTCAAGCTCCCACAAATGTGAGGGAGGAGGTGACCACGCTGGCCCTCATTAGGGTGTTAACAGCGGCAGATGAAGACAGGAGCCTCAGTGAACGTTAACGGGAAGTGGGCGCGCCCTCTCAGACCTGTGGCCTCGCGCTAACCCCAACACATTTAACGAAGAGGCCTGGATTACGAGAGCGGCCGTGGCCGTGGCCGTGGCCGTGGCCGTGGCCGTGGCCGGCGCCTTCCCGGCCGCACCGGCAGGGGGGAGGAGCTCTCACCCAGCACGCGGACCGGCACAGGCCCGGGGCCGCGCTGGCAGGGGCCCGTCCCCGCGTGGGGCGCCCGGTGCCAGGCCCTCACTCTCACTCGCGTGTCGGCTGCGCAGGGCCCAGCACCCCTTCCACCCCACGCCCTCCCCCGGCCCGGCCCCTGCCCCCACGTGCCCTCCGTTACCGCCAACGTGCGTGGAGGTGGCTTCCAGCTCTTCTCGCCCGCAGACAGCGCGGCGCGGCGCAGGGGGCTCGGGCGCCTCTGTGCGCAGGGCCGGAGGGCGAGTGTGTAGCCCCGGCCCGCCGCCTCCCTTCCCTGCGGCCGCCTCACCTTCCACCCGGGCCTGCAGGGACGCGCGCGCGTGTGTGTGCGTGTGTGTGCGTGTGCGCGTGTGTGCGCGCGCGTCCAGCCTGCTCGGTCCCCGGATCCTCTGTCTCCGCCAGACCGGAGGCAGAGCCCTGAATCCCTTCCGGGCCCGCCCCACTGAGGGCGTGCACACACACGCGTGTCTGCACACCCTTGCCTTTAGAAAGCGCGTTTGCTATCCCGTTCGTGCAACACTATTGAGCGTGGAAGCGCCTGCCGATCCGGTACGTGAACCCCGCTACCTTGCCGTTGCCGGATGTGCCGCCCCTCCGGGTTCGCCTTCCTTCGGGAACATTCCTGGAGGCTTCCTCGGTGCCCGCGCCCACGGACACGAGGGGTGAGCCGCGCACGCCCGCGAAGCAGGAAGCGGTCCAGGTCGGCAGAGCAGCGAGGGCCGGTGTGGCTGGAGCGGGACGCGAACCGGAGGCAGCGCGGCCGAAGTCCGAGGAGCGCGGAGGGCCCAGGCCTCCCTGTGCCGCATAACGTGCGCCACGGGAAGCTTGCGCTCAGCCCTGGCTCGACATGTCCACAGGCCACGGGGGCCCCTGGGCCGAGAACAGGCTGCAGGGTACGCGCGGGGGCAGAGCTCAGCTAGACGCCCGCCCCGTGATCCCGACCAGCGTGGGGGCCTGCCCAGAGCTGGCACCTGCCCACGTGCGTGCGGGAGGGAGTCCAGAAACGTCTTCCAGGGTTTGGAGAGGCTGGCGACTGGACCCCCCTGACCGTTGCCTTCTCCGCCGAGAGTACTCTGCGTCTGAGACTCGCTCCCCCAAGGTGGCCTGGGGCACAGACCCACGAAAGGACCACGGCCCTGCTACTGAGAGATGGCTGGGGAAGCCTCCGGAACGTCACTTACTAGGTAGGGTCTGCCGTTCCCGCGCAGGCCCCGCAGGCCCGGTGGGCGCCCGGAGGAGGCGGGGAAGCACAGCTGTTGCAAGTGACGATGTGCAGGAGGAGAACGATGGCTCACCTTCAGGGCACTGGGGCCCACGGGGGAGGGACCTCAAACAGCAAAGTGCCCTCTTGAAAGGCGGGGGAAGTGGTGTCAACAGGGGTCAGCCCGGCTTCAGCTGGGGTGCTGAGGCCCAGGGCCTTTCGGGAGAGAGTCAGGGGGAGGTTGAGAGGCAAAGAGAATGCGGATGGAATCAGAAGATGTCTCCTGCGTGGAGACAGGGCCCGACCTTCACGGGGAAACCAGAGCTCGGGCTCCTGGGGGAGACAGGGGTGAACAGAGGTGAAGGAGGGGCCGGGGTCAGGCCTGGTGGCATCTGGTTCAAGGTGGGTGATCTGGGGCCGGCACAAGATGTTTCTGCCCTAGCACACAGCAGTGTGAACTAGCTGGGTGACCGTGGACAAGTCACTGGACCTCTCTGAGCCCCAGTTTTCTTGTGTTAAAACAGAGATGAAGCCTCCAGCTGAAATGGTGGCTTTGAAAATAGAGGGAGGCCGTGACCTAGAGGACAGCCATCCCTGTGCCTGGCTGTGAGCAAGCTGCCAATGGAGACCCCGTCAGACACTTGAGACTGTCTCACATTCTCTGGTTCGGGGACAGGGCCAGTCGGGAGATGTGCTCATGCAGCACTTCTGGGCCAATTCTGTGCAAAGCTCTGCTCTTTCTAAGGGAACCAGGACAGACACCCACAAGGCCACGGTGGCAACGGCCACGCATGGAAACCACGGTCACCCTCTCCTGCGTGGCGTCCAATATGCTTGACCATAAGGAGTCTCTGATACACGGAAAGGGAAAACCCACAATTTACTATTGCTTCTCCCTGGAGCCTGAAGCCCTGTTTGTTCAAAAGCCATTTACTGAAGACTGTTTTTAGCCTTCAAGTTAATATAAAGGTCGATGTAAGCAAAGAACAGGAAAGCTGGTTCCAACTGGCTTAAAAACAAGCAAAACTTGGAGGTAGACTCATGCTGCTTAGAAGGCCAGGAGTGGCTTCAGGCACGGCTGGAACCAGGGTCTAACTAATGCTACCAGAGTCCATTCTGTCTCTACTCTAGCCTCTACTTTCTTCTGTGTTGGTTTTATTTTTATGCACAGCTTATTTTTGTGATGACAGCGAGGCTGCAGGCAGCTCCTGGCTTATATCCTCAGAGCACAGGTGGAAGGAGGGCTCTCTTTTGAATTCAGCAGAGTTCTCCAGAACACACCCGATTGGACCTCACTGGGGCACAGGCCCATCCCTGAAACAATCACAGTGGCTAGTGGTAGGTATGATGCCCTGGTTTAATTCTCTGGGCCAACCTGGGGGTGAACCCCACCCAGCCTCAGAAATGGGAAGTGGGGAGCATGCGTGCATCAAGTAAAACCAGCGAGCTTTTGCCAGAGAAAGGACAGATGACGGCCAGGACACTCAGGTGAACAGGCCTCCTCCACACATTGAGGAAGACGTTTTAGACCGTCAAACTCCAGAGGTATCTGGATTGGTCTGATGATAATTTTCAGGTGATTTTTCATAGTCTTCTCAAGCTCTTTTTTTTTTAAGGATATCTTTTTTTTTCCCCCAACATTTATTTATTTTTGAGAGTCAGAGACAGGGTGCAAGCAGGGGAGGGGCAGAGAGAGAGACACAGAATCCGAAGCAGGCTCCAGGCTCTGAGCCGAGCACAGAGCCCGATGTGGGGCTCAAACCCACAAACTGTAGGATCATGACCTGAGCTGAAGTCTAATGTTTAACCAACTGAGCCACCCAGGCGCCCCTCAAACTCTTGACAGGTAAAGTAGAAAGGGGTATCTCCAAAGTATTCCTAAAAGCTCCTTTTTATACTAAAAACAATTTACTAACCAATGAGATTAATTATATTTCTTAAATAAAGAGGAACGATTGGATGAAGTAGTCCCAGAGTAATATTCAAATCTGCCCTCCGTGCTTGGCCACGCCCCTCAGTCACAACTTCTATCCTTCTCAGGCTGCCCCCAAAGGAGCAGGTCACTGTCCCCTGACACAGGTCAACCCCTCTGCCCAAGTGCGCAGTGTCTGATTCCCAGCCTGCACCTCTCACCTCCAGCACCTGGACAGTGTTCCCTCCTGGGCACCTGGCACAGACCATCATCTGGCGAAGAGGGACACTGTCACATACTTGTGGCTGGGGTTTCAGGAAAAGTCAGAAGAGTAGGCACTGCGTCCTCTGCTGTCGACCACCAAGAGGGGCGGGCGCGGCAATGGGGAGCACCGAGTGTGAATGACGCTCCTGGGAACTGGGACTCCCCAGATCTTTGTGCTGCTGTTGCAAAAGCAGCAGCCCGTGCATCAACAGAGAAATTCCGGAGTGATGTAGTTGACCTTGAGATCTTGCAAGTGGAAATTCAGACCAGAGAAGGCCGTGTTCCATCAACGGCTCCCTGGAAGAAGAAGCGATGGAGACAAGCTCTCTGGCACTGGCCACTGGACTTTGAGAAAGAAAATAGGGATGAAAAATTAAATTCAGTGTGGAGTGACCCAAAAACACACCCAGATCTAGGAATGTGGAGGGACACTCCCGTGTCCTCGGGGGCACATTAATTGGAGCCCAGAGGATTATGTTTGCAGAGAAAGAGTGTCCTGTATTGCTTCAAAAAGCCTTGACCAAATGTGGGCAGGCACGGGGAGCTCAGTCCCAGAATGGACAAGAGTGGAGAGTCTCAGGCAAACAAGTGAGTCTTCTTCGTTTGAAGCTTGGTGGGAGGCGGGGGAGGGGGGTAAGGAGGAGAGAGAAAAGCATAAAGATCCCAGTAGAAGGCAGGATTAAAGAGGAGACAGCTCTTTAATAGAGGGGAATGAAGTGCAACATAGAAAAAGGGCCATAAAAGTGAGTGAAGCCGCGGAGTCTCTCCCTGCTTTGATGGGACTCCAAGCCGAATGCAGAGTTCAGGCCGAGGTTAATTTTCTACTTTATCCTGTGTCTCCCCGAAATGCTCCATCCTCGTTAGCACGGTTTCAGTGCAAAGATGCAGGATTCTCCTTTGATGTTCTGATCTCTCATTTGCTCTCCCTGCTTCGTGCCCCCCCCCCACCTCCCCACGGGGAAGTACCTGCCTCAGGGAGGCCCTGTGAGCATCAGGAGCACGGGGACCCAGCCGGCACGTTCTGCCAGGGACAGAACTCTGCTCCCGCCCTAGAGGCGCCAGCCTGCTGCCCTAGGACAGACACCCAGCCCCGGCACACGCCTGCTGGAGCCCCAGAGCAGCATGTCCCCGGGTCCTGACCTTATTCATAAATGCCACCTTCCCATCCCCATGCAGCTCTCTGGCTGCAGCATGAGCTTCTCAACGGAGGGGACTGTCACTCACCATTCCTTATTCCCTTGCTCCACCCACTTGGCTCCTACTCACATCTGGGGGCTCACACTTTGGGGATCAGCCAAGAGCTTTGCCATCACCTGCAGGCATGGCAGGTGAAATTCAGCTTAAACGTGACTTAAGCCCACTGTTCACTTAATAGATAAAACTGGTGTCTACGGTTGTAAACTAGCATTGGTTATAATAATAATTCTACTTCGAAATGGGGTTTAGGACACTTGAGCACAAAGCTTACGTGCATGCATGCTTACGCCATCATACCCGTGCACTTGCGCTCACACTTGTGTGCTCACACACACATACTAACACGCGTGCATGCACACATCTCCTGTGAGGTGATGATGGCATTCAGGGGACGCCAGACTTTGTTCATCATCAATTTCTGCTGTCATGAGGGGGAGGGCAGAGTTACTGCCACCGCTGTGTGGAGCAGCCGTGAGGCTCCATCATCGGGGGCCCCATCATGATGCCACAGCCAGGAGCCACAGATCCCACAGAAAGGACGCTGGACCTCCCCCCCCACACACACACACAGCTGCTGTCTCGAGAGAGGCACCTCCTGCATTTATACAGGGCTCTGCACATTCCCGTGCGATTCTCGCCAGAGCTGGCAGGTGTCACACGGATGCAGAAGTGAGGCCCCGGGGTCCCTCAGCTGTATCGGGAAAACCACTTCAGCCCCAAGTCTGGCTAACCCCTCGGTCCATACTGGTTCTGCTAAACCTTTTGCACAGTTTGGGTCGAATCTTCTTTTTTCAGCCCCATCGTCGCTACCGTGAGGAATCTCCCCCATTCCAGCTGCACTAGTTTCTAGCTGTTTCCAGAACAGGCCTCATACATCTTGCTGTCTTTATCCCTGTTGCCCCTCTGCCTGGGATGTGCTCCTCTCCCCACCTCCCATTTGGCTCTGGAAGGTTCACCAAGGGCCAAAATCAAATGATGCCTCCTTCATCAAGCACCCCACCCCCACCCCGGGGCCTGTCTGGGGACCCAGGAGTTTGGATTGGACATTTTGGAGTTTTGCGGGAGAGTGGAGCAGGGCAGTTGACACTTGTAATAGTCCTTTCCTGCCAGAGGAGGTGCTTTATAAATATCTGTTCGCATCTCTGTGGTAAGGCACCCAACCTTCTCACTTCAGTTATAGTTGACGGCCTTATCTTGCTATACGTTTGCATACCTTGTAAGGACCTTCAGGGTGGGGAACATTTCTGATACATTGCTTGTAGCCCCTGAAGCCCTTAGCACTGGCCTTCAATGGGGGAGACAGTGCAAAACGCTTTCAAAAATTGAATTACATAAGAATATTCAGATGCAAGTCTGTTTGTTACCCCCAATAAGTGCACACATCATTGTGTTCCTTTAAACTGTGTGATATAAAGTTTGCCGCACTGATTTTATATAACGAAATCAACAATAGCACAAAATGCAAAAATATTTCTTGCCGCATGCTATGGAAAGATAGTCAACTTATTTTTCGAAGAATTGACCAGTGTCATGATCAATGGAATCAGAAAAAACCATCCTAATCAAAGGAAGCATTTGCAATTTACGGCAAAGACAAACACCATAAAAACAAAACAAAAAGCCCACCTCTGTTTTAATGGAGTAATCATTATTTTATTGTTTACAATTTAACACACAAGTTGAATTGGCCCATTTGAAGAAAGGAAGCAGAAATGTCAGCTGAGGAGGTGAAAAGGGAAAGGAATCTTAGCAGGAAAAGTGGACAGAGAGCGGGCAGTAGTCTGGGAAAGTAGCCACAGCGTTCCACAGGCCCCTCCCTCGTCCAATGCCATGTGCCCACTGGCATCTCCTGGATTGACTCTGGTCACTCACGTGGGCAGATGTGGTTTTCTACAGATCTCACAGCTCAACCTAAATGGCCTGTGGCAAAACGGTCTAACGGGCCAAAAAGTCAGGTGCACTGAGATGACCTTGCCTTTACTTTTCCTGTCCGCTGGACGGTGAGTCCCAGGCCTAGAATCTGGCATGTTATAGGTGCTCAGCCACCTTTGGTGGCATCAAGTGGTCAATGACACTTAATCCTAGCTTGTCCAAAATCTTTTTAAAAATCTCTGAAGCGTAGTAGACCATATTAAGGAAAAAATTTGCATAGAGTGGAGGTAAAACCAATCTGACCTTGAGCTTGCACTGCAACCCTTCACTCTATGGGCTAGCTCTATGGGCTAGCCTCTGCTGCCTGCCCTCCAGCCCCGTGGCCACGCCACCCGTCTCAGGCCAGGGCTCTCCTTGTCCCTGCCTCATCCTCCTCTGCGGACAGTCACTCAGCAGCCCTGCGGGATCTGTAGCCAGTGCTGGGTTCACAGTTCATCCACTCCCTCCACACGCGTCACTGGTGTCCATCCTGAAGGTCGTCCAAGGTCAAGTGTCGGTTCTCCCCTGCTCCACTCTCCCTCAAAACTCCAAAATGCCCAAATCCAAACTCCTCAGTCCCCAGACAGGCTCCCCTCCTGCCTCTTTTCCGTGAAAGGACCAGCCCACCTCTGGCTCCCAAACTTGGCCCCTGGTGACCTTCGATGACCCGTCTTGTGCTCACAGCCCCTGCATGCTTCCACTTAAGTGTCTCTTATTCACATCCCCCCGTCGCCACCCTGGATCAACCCTTGCTCCAAAATTTTTTAATTGCCTCCCACCCGTGCTTCCTGCCTCCACCCTTTCCTTCACAGCCATCTCGCACATTCCAGAAGGTCATGTTTCACAAACACAGCTTGATCATAACATGAGTCCTGCCACCCTGCTGCACACAAAATCGCACAGCTCCCCGTGGCCCACGAGTCAGAGCCACTGAGCCCCTCCCGCGCTTGTGCCAGGGTTCCCGCACACGCGCCCTGGTCCCTGGCTCACATCCTGCTCACCCACCGACCATGCCAGTCCCAGAGCCGAGCTAGGAAAACCAAAGCGAATAAGGAAAAATACTCCCTGGGTGTGTAAAGCAGCCACATGCCATTTGTGTTCTGTGTAGTGAACGCTGCGACGTGGGCGTGCACAAAACCGTGAGAGAAACCACAGAAGGGACCAGAATGCCAGGCAATCCTGAAAGTTTGGCTGAGGTGAACCCTGAATGTTATGCATCAGCCCAGATGGTCATTTCAGCCAAGGGCAGCCACAACACTGGTGGCAGGCCTTTGGGTGGGGACACTGAGGAACAGAACATGGCCCTGGCCTTGAAGCAGCTTGCATCCCACCAGGCCAGAGGGGTGGTCACCAACGGTTACACTGAAGGATTTGATGGAGCACCCTGGGGTGGGGGCGGGGGAGGGCAGAGGAATCAGGGGACGGACAGCCGGAGCAGAGTCTGGCGGTCAGGAGTTTGAAGTGTGTATAAGAGGCACTATGTAGTCTGCATGAAGGGTGTGGAATGGTATGTGATGAGGCCGCGGTGCAGCCAAGGCCAAAGCCATGGTGAAGGTTGGAGGCAGAGAACGATGCCCGAATCCTGTGCCCCGCCTTCCTTCGCGGCCCCCACCATCCACCCGCACTCGCCCTCCTGTGTCCGCAGCATTTATCTGCACACTCTGACCTTTCTCTCTCCTCAGCGCTTGCTCCTTCAAGGCCACTTGCCTGCCCTTCATGGTCCCCGCCCTCCAAGCCCTCCCCACCCTCCTAAACTCCCCTCACGATCCCCTGTTTCACTCGGGCCGTTTGTGAACCCTCCCTCTGTCAGCACCGGGCTGACCACCCATCCCGAGGGTGGCCTTTGCACTTGAGCTCAGCTGTGGCCTCCCCAGCGCGAGTCTTTGGTGACTGAGGAGAGAAGGCCGACCACCCAGTGTGGCCAAGGGAAGGGCTTGGGAGCCAGGTCCACCGGGGGCTTCCTGGCTGTGCTGCTGACCCGCTGTGTGACTATGTGAGTTTCCATGACAAGGGACCCCAAACTTGGGGGCTTAGAGTGACAGAGAATTCTGTCACAGTCCTTGAGGCCGAAGTCTGAAGTCAAGGAGTCAGCATGCCTCCCACCCACCCATGCCTCCCTCCTGGCGCCTCCTCGCAAACCCTTGACGTGCCCTGGCTTGTGTCACTCTGGTTCTGCCTCCACCTTCATATGGCCTTCCTGCCACATCTCTGTCTTCTCCTTTTTCCCTAAGGGCACGTGTCATGGAGTTTCAGGCCCACCATAAATCCAGGATGCGCTCACCTTGAGGTCCTTAACAAGATCACACCTGAAAAGACCCTTTCCCCAAGGGTTCCATTCATAGGTACCAGTGTTGGGACTTAGATATCTATTTTAAGGCAACACTATTCAACCCACTACGGTGACCTTGGACTCTTACCATCGGCTTCCCGTTAGTAAAAGGGGCTCGTGATACCTGCTCTAAAAGGATTGCTCTAAATATTTGAGGAAACAGAGGGATTCAAAAGCCTGACTCATGGGGCAGGAGAGCATAAGGAATGACTGAAGATGGGCACGTCGTTTTTTGGGGGGTGATGGAGACATTCTAGGAACAGGGGTGAGGTTTGCACAATTCACCGAACGTGCTAAAAGCCATTGAGTTGCATGCTTTCAAAGAGTGAGCTTAATGGTATGTGAATCATTTGTCGATAACACTGGGTTTTTTTTATTTAAATGGTTTTTTAAATTTTATTTCTGAGAGACAGAGGGACAGCATGAACAGGGAAGGGTCAGAGAGAGAGGGAGACACAGAATCTGAAACCGGCTCCAGGCTCTGAGATTGCTGTCAGCACAGAGCCCGACGCAGGGCTCGAACCCACGAACCGCAAGATCATGACCTAAGCGATAGTCGGTCGCTTAACCGACTAAGCCACCCAGGCGCCCCAACACTGTTATTTTTAAAAGGAGCCTGGCTCCAGGTGGGGAGGTGTTCTCTTCATGAATCGTAGCTGCTATTATTATTACTGATGTGCCGGTCACCACTATTATTAAAATATTTTATAATAGTTTAACATTTTACATCCTCTGTCATGCCTCCCAAACCCAGATATGAATTAAATTTGAAACAGGACCCAGGGGTGAGATACCTTTGTGTGGCCCTAGCGGAGCTGGCGCGGGCTTTGCATGCTCCAGGGGACACTGCATATCTGTTTTGACTGTACCTGAGTAGTTCCCATGAAAACTACTTGTTGAAAATAAGCCCACCAGGGCTTGCGTGTTCACTGATACCGCAGCGATCGCTGTATCCAGCGCACAGGGATATTACTTTTATCCATGGGCTCCCCCAGGAAGGGACTGAAATGAAATTTCATGCCGACCGCACTTCTCACTTATGACTGGCAGCCTGATATTGAGACCAGAAGTCTTTTTTTCACGAAAATTCAATTAGCAGTTGAACATGGAATTAGGTCTGGATAATTCATATATTCTAATCATTGCCTTATTACAGGTGGTCAAAATCCACATGCCATTCTCCGACTTACCCGAGAATGTAAGAAAAATCATAATCAGAACAACAGCATTAAGCTCTGTTATTGCCCGATGCACCATTGCTTGGGAGATTAAAAACTGAATTTTGAGAAAAACAAAAACTTATCCCGAGGAAATATAGGCCTCCTGAGTTTTCGCTTTGAGAACTAACAAAGTCAATTTAAAATTTTAATAGATTTCTATTCATTTCCGTTGAAGGAAAAAACAACATGATTTTAAATTTTAAAGTAAGGCTGCCTATATTCAAACAGCCACTCTGTTTCTCTGGCTCTTTTTTTCCTTCTGATGCTTCTCATGAGAGGCCCCACCTCCCTCTCAAAACAGCACTAGGGGAAAGCAAGAGGGTGTGAGGGTTGAAAGGTGCGGGTCTTGGGCACACAGGTCCCCGCTATGCTTCCAGCATGTCCTTGACAGTGGGGATCATGGCCAGAGCAACAGCCGTGCACAGACCCACTGGGTGATAAATGCAAAGAGCACAGCCCAGACAGAGCGCCATCAGGTGGCCCATGTCACCCCCAACCAGGCCTTTCTCTTCTGCTTTCCTCTGTTCATATACTCAATTCACTGCCCAAGAACTTGGCCTCGCTCCCCACCATGATGGCCGATCCAGTATCCTCCCAATCTTTCCCGGGAGAAGCTACCCAGGGACTTCATTTTCCTGCCCCACTCTGGCAAGGGGAAAAAAGCCCCAATTTCAAAATCTGCTGGATTTAAATTCCATACTCCGAGATACTTCCAACTCCAAGTTTACAACTAATCTGTGACATTCAGCTTAAATTACACTCGCTTATCTAGCTCGGGGCCAGCAAGGGCTGTGAGAACATCAAAATTTTACATCTCAGTAACCCTGAATCCTTGAATTTTGAGTCCATGGTTGTTTCCAGCAATCTCTAGGGCTAAATGATTAATTATACCCAAGACAGTCCAAAGCAATTATTTAATTAAGCTGCATTACAGGCTGCGAGTTGTTTGGAGCAAAGGGAAAGCCTTCACCCTAGTTTCTCAACATCTGGCCCTTGGATGACTTAAAAGATAAAAGGAGATATGAGAACATTTTTATGACTAAGTAACAATTTCTAAAAATTTTCCATAAAGTAGAAAAACTTTTTCAGTAATTTGTTTCTCATGATTAGAACGTGGTGACATGTTTTACTGTGAGGGTTCAGCTTATTTAAACCTAACGCAAAATAGAAAATGTTGGCGTACAAAATGAAATGTTGGGATCATCTTTGTTTTAGGGCAAGAAAGTTGTTTTTTGGTTTTGTTTTTGTTTTTAGCAAATCTGTGTTTTCCCTTCAGGTGTGTTTGTCTTCCCTTGGCCTAGTTTTTTAAGTACTCTTTCTTAATTTATGCTCTTTAAAATCAACTTTAACAAACAAAAATCCCCCACTACCCATTCAAAACTTAGAAACCTAAGTTTTGTTTCATAAAGAACTTTTTAAGAAGCGAGATATTGGCCACCCCAACAGAGTTGATGACCAAAGTCATATCTGTATCATCTCCTGGAGACAGAGGAATACATTGGTTGGGACACAAGCATCCAGGCATGATCTTTCTCCTTCCCACTGCCTGTAACTTCATTCAGTAGGACTGGTGGAGTAAGCCAGTTGAACAATAACAAATCGAATAGATTGTATTTATTCACCAGTTGTGTTCAAAATAAATATGTGACTCATTCAGACCTCTTCCTTCCATACTATTTGAGTACTGAAATACTGTCATTCTGTTAAAATCTAAGAGTGGCTAAATATTCACCTATAAATGGGGCATCAGTATGCATAAGATGGCACTTGTTTTACCAGCGCATGTGCTAAAATTTTTAAATGATAAGCATAGCATGAGTGAAGAGCTGAATAACGAATGACATAAGAACATTTCCCAAGGTTCCTCTTTTGGAAAATGGCTCAGGTTTTCTGAAGAAAATTAATGGAGCAATGGGTTTCTTCAGCTCTTTCTTAAGGATTAAGGCATACTCAGATCCTTGAGTTGATGTGATGTGAACTATGTGTTAGAACTAAATCAGAACTCTAAACCAGAACCCACGGACCTCTTCTGTAGTCCTGAATCTGCTGAAATTATCTGCAAAATATTGCGGGCATGTGTATATGTGAATTTTTCTGAGAAGGGTGTAAAAGGGTTCATATTTCAAAAAAGGTGAAGGCTCGCTATGGTAGACATGTCTGTTACAGTGCGATAAATCTCACATGAACATGTAAACATTTCTGTAGTGGAGAGGTTGTGGTTACCTCGTTAAATAATGGAAGTCTCTAGAAGCTTTCATTATTATGTGGGAAGTCTTAAAGCTGCCAGTTTACTATTACTCAAATTGCCATCTCTCCAAAGAAATCCTTCAACATCAAGAAGAGCCTTTTAAATTACTTTATTGTCCCACCCTGGAAAAGAGAGAAACAAAAACCATCAACCTAACACTTGAAGGAAGCTGCCCGTCTTAGGCTAGCATTGATTATATCCCGGGAAGTGGAACATTACTTCTGACCTGTTCCAGAAGGGCAGACGTGTAGTGTGGTCCATGGCCTGAGGCCACCTTCTCTCTCCACAAGGTAGAATGTTTAACAAAGTTGTCTGTTTTGTAAAAGAACTTACACCTTTATTCCCAAATCTGAAAGTTACTTCCAAGTTTTCTTTGTATTGAAGTATTGAAGTTACTTCAGTAACTAAGGAGTTACTGTCATTCCCAGAAGTATATTTATCATATTAATGCTTCATTTTATGTCAGGGAGTCACGAATGGCCAGTATGTGGGCAGATGTGATATCAAAACACAGGACCTTCCTGAAAGTGTCAGTCTTCGGAATAACACATTAATATAAGCCTAATCTGTGGACCTGACCTTGTTAATAATAAAAAACCATTTAAGCACTGATTTATGGCCTTCACAGGACCAAAAGTTTTCATTAGATGACATAGCGCCCAGAGAAATAGATATGATTATCCCATTTTCCAGGTAAGGACTGACAGACCCCCAAGGCCTGCTTGTCAACTTCAGGCCAGGGCTGTTTCCCAGTGGTCCTCGCTCCTATAAAGAGAGATTCACCTTCAGCCAAGTCAGACCGGGGCGCAGACCTCAGCCTTCCAGAAGCAGCTCCAATGCCTTGTGCCCTTACATTGCTTCCTTGATTGACACATCTCCCATCAATAATTGGAAGTGTATGCTCTACCTTGTATCAGAATCCTTTCAAAGATTTAGGAAACGTAGATCAGACTGAAAAATTCACATGCAGGAATTCTCCTTTAAAGAAAAAGATTTCCCTTCTGAATCACACCTGCTAATTCAGATAGAGTTCTTTTCCAAGCAGAGAAAACATCTTTTCTCTCAACTCTTTTTGCCAGTTAAAAAAAAAAAAAAAAAACTGTAAATTGAAATTAAAAAAAAAAACATAGAGGCTAAATGCCATCTATTCTTCACCATAAAATATTTGAAACAAAAAATTTCCCAGACTTGTTTTCAAAACATTTGCAAGAAGAATCCATGCAAACATATGGCACAGAAATGGCCTTCCATGTTAAAACCTGAGGATAGAAATCAATTGGCCTTCCTCCTGCCATTCCTTCCCTTGTTAAGAACAGAACCTGGGCCATAAACAAGAAGCTACTTTTAAAAATTATATATATATTATTTTTCTGATTTCTTTTTCAACAGGGGACTTATTACATTTGAAAATAACACGTATATCTTGGAACCCATGAAAAACGAGACCAACGAGTACAAGCTCTTCCCAGTGGAGAACCTGCGAGGCACCGGGGGGTCCTGCGGATCCCATCACGGCATGTCTACACCGGCTGCGGAGAGCAGGCTCCCGCCACCCTCCCAGACATGGGCGAGAAGGGTAGGGCGGTCAAGGCCATGTTCCTGGGGGCGTGGGGGCTCTGGCTCGGGACACCCAGCGCTAGGGCTTGTGGGGGAATTTTGCTGCCTGGGTGTCGTGTCTGGGGGACGGAGCCACCCACGTTATCTGGAGGGGTTGACACCAAGTGTGCAGAGCATACCCGAGTGCTGGAGCCTCCATCACTTTTTGCAAATGTCAGTCTCAGTCCCATTAACCTGTGATGAAGTCGGGCTCAGAGGCGGACACCTTTCACTACGTGTCAGAACCTAGGGGTCTTGGACCCACGGTCGCAGCCCCACCCTTGCGCCCACCTGGATAAACAAGGCGTGGAAAGGCCCTCACCTGTCCCTGGGTAGCAGCTCCCCTTCTACAGGAGAAGACGAGATGGAGGCTTCTTCATTCATCAGTCTGGTTATAGTTAGGGTCTTTGTTATGATTTGCATAACATTCCCCCGTCTTTGCCTGCGCACCTGCTGGCCCCCACGCAGTGGTGCTGAGGAGCCTGGTCCATGCTAATGATGCCTGTGCTTCCTTCGCACGACTGTCCGAGCCTCTGTGTCTTCTGGCCACCAGCTCCTGGGCCGTGCTCATCAAAGTCTCTCCTGCTGCAGAAGTGTCAAAAGTCGTGACTTGATGAGGTCTGGGCCACGGATCTCCCGCCTCGCTAAGTGGACAGAAACACAGAGGCTCTGACATCCCGTGGTGCAATACCATGAAACCTCCACCCCAAGTGGCGGCCTGACCCTTTTACATCCAGGATTATGTGGGTGCTGTAGGCCACAGCGGACACTTGGGTGGTTTTTTTAAAACACACACAGATTTTTTCATTTTTTACTAGAGTGTAACTTTTTTAATGTTTACTTTTTGAGAGAGAGAAACAGCATGTGAGCAGGGAAGGGGCAGGGAGAAAGGGAGACAGAATCTGAAGCAGACTCCAGGCTCTGAGCTAGCTGTCAGCACAGAGCCGGACACGGGACTCAAACCCACAAATCGCGAGATCGTGATCTGAGCCAAAGTTGGACATTTCACCGACTGAGCCATCCAGGCGCCCCTCACTCTTTATAAAGGAGTCAGAGTAGCCACATTTGGCTGGGGGCCCTGCCTGTCAAGGAATACAACCAGATAGGAAGTTGTCAACAACTTCCTGAGTTTTCATCTCTGGCTTTCCTATTCCTCTTTTGACAAGAAATGAGGCATTCATTGATATGATGTCAAATGTGCTGATATTTGATGGGCTAGGGACATGTTCTTCAGGCTTCCACTGAAAAGGCTGCACATTTTGTCTTTCCTGACTTTGAATGTTACACTGCTTAACAGTCAACATTCCATAAATATCATTCCCCTTCATTCATTCCTAATCATTTGTCTGAGTTCCAACGGTAAACATTATCCTAAATGATTTCTTCTCCTTCATCAAATATGCCTCACAGCCTTGATTAATGAGTGTTCCCCTAACCCTCATTTTGATGTCATTCATTCTCTCTGTCCTGGTGTGCTGCTCGCTTGACCCTAACATCCTCTGTTTCTTCATATGCTTACAAGATTCTAGGGGTGCCTGGGTGGCTCAGCTGGTTAAGCGTCCAACTTCGGCTCAGGTCATGATCTCATGGTTCGTGGATTCAAGCCCCACATTGGGCTCTGAGCTAACAGTGTGGACCTTGGAACCTGCTTTGGATTCTGTGTTTCCCTCTCTCTCTCTCTCTCAAAAATAAACATTAAAAAAATTTTTTAAATATGTTTACAAAGTTTCCATGGCAGGTGCTTGCCCCCTCTTTTTCCTTCTCTTGCGCATCACGCAGAAGAGTAAGGACCCTTTTGTGGCACCGTCACCCACCTTGACACTGGTACTCAGTGGTGGAGACAGAACTGCCCCCCAGGGAGCAGAGCTTGATAACATCCCCCTCCCCCCACACCCACCTACAGCAGCTCCAGGGACTTTTCATCCTGCTTTTCACCCCCCACCCATCATCGAGCGACTGATTTAAGAGATGGAGTCACAGGGGCGCCTGGGTGGCTTAGTCGGTTAAGCGTCCGACTTTCGCTTAGGTTATGATCTCGCAGTTCATGGGTTCGAGCCCCGCGTCGGGCTCTGTGCTGACTGCCAGCTCAGAGCCTGGAGCCTGTTTCAGTCTGTGACTCCCTCTCTCTCTGACCCTCCCCTGCTCACGCTCTCTCTCTCCTAGAAATAAATATATATATATATATAAAAGATGGAGTCACAAAGGCCAACCTCTCTGCTTCCAGGACATGTTTCTTTCACTCTTGCGACCCTCTTTCCTTCCATCCCAGACCTCGGAGAGGAGGTGATGAAGCCGTAGCTTTTCCCATCACAAACAACTAGAACATTTGCATTTTGTTTTCAAGGCTCTTTGCTTTGAGTACCTTGTCGGAGACACCGGCACCCACATTGCGAGATTTATAACTTGTCAGTTTCAATGACGCTCAAGTACGTTTGCATTTCGTGCAGAAGTACAGGCTCGGTCTCCACCACTCACCAGCCACATTTTCACTCTTTAACTAAGCTCACAGCCCTCTTGAACTCTGATTGGCACCGTAATTTCCAGTCCTTCTGACTTGTGGAGGAAGGCGGAAAAGCAGAATACCAATGCTGTTTTGTTAACAATGCATATTGGGGTGTAAATGAACCTTTAAATTGAAAAGGGAAGGCGGCAGCCCCTTCTCCACATTCCTCTCTAGAAATCGCTGCAATTGTTTTTATGGAAGAGAAAATGTCTGTGACTTAAAGCACATCTACATAATGAAAATGAGACAAAACGTAATTTTGGAATAAGGGAAATTCTTGGGAACTGGAATTGCAGGCGAGATGGTGTGCAATGGCATCTCGGGTAAATACGAAAGAGGTACATTCGAGTTACGTGACGCTCACCTGCCTCACTTACAACTGCCTTATTTCATACTCGAAAAAAAAAAATCAATGTCACTGCAGCTTCCTCCTCTTCTTTATGCAATACAGCGACCGCACTCGGTTTCACCCAGCATTTCCTGCCCCGGCTAAGTGGTGACTATTGCAAAGATTGGTTTGCAGGCTGAGATTTTTCTGCAGATATTTGCGTTTTCCTTCATGGAGCAGCAGGTATAAACCAGCGCTCGGGGTAGCACTGGCTATAATATAAGCTTGAGGTATTGTTTGTCATTTTTACAAGGCTCTACATTCGATTTTAGTGAGGACCCAACTCGCTCCTGGAAGGGCGCCTGCAGTCACGTGGCTTCACAGTCAGATCTCACCTCTGCAACCCGCAGAGCCCCTGCCTCTCGGCCACCCTCCTTCCCCCGTCCATCAACCAGCCATTCAAGGATGCAAACTCATTTTAACGCTGGCCCGAGCAAGCTACAGGCGAAGGCTTGGGAAATCTGCTCCAGGAGGAAAATCACATAATACATTCCAGAGGCAAATGTAAATTGTGTTTGAATTATCCTCTCTTTGGGGATTATCTGTGCTATGGTTCCTCTCCATTAGTGTGGGTAATTATGAGTCAGATGTAAAAGGCGATACTTCCTCTAGGAAACGGTGTTTGCTCAGGCTGCTGAGCTGATTAGGGAGACCCTGTTGTGTGTTTCCTCAAACATAGCCTTTCTGAGGCACCCGAGTGGCTTGGTGGGTTAAACATCTGGCTTTGGCTTAGGTCATGATCTCCCGGTTTGTGGGTTCAAGCCCCACGTCAGGCTCTGAGCTAACAGCCTGGAGCCTGCTTCGGATTCTGTGTGTCTCTCTCTGTCTTTCTGCCCCTCCCCTGCTCACTTGCTTTCTTTCTCTCTCAAACATTAAAAAAAAACGTAGCCGTTCTGAAATAGACCAAGGCTACTGCTTTTGATTTCTAGACAGCTTCCTCTGTTTAGTAGCGGACACAGTCGTGTTGGCGATATAAGCAGCAATAATAATGTATGTCCTCCACAGATGCTAAGAATAGTGGAGTATCAGGAACTGGCCAGAACCACATGAACTCATGAATCACCACAGACATACTTAATTCCTCTCTAACAGCCCCATCTGCACGTCTGTGCCTCCTCTAAGAGACCGTGTCAACTTCTGTCGCTGCCTTGGTCATTCGTTCGTAGATCTCGTTGGCAGGTAACAGAGGCAGTCCTACGGTTGCTTCTTTGGGCCCGAGCCCTGAGCACCCATCGGTGTGAGCCAAGCCCCCAAAATCTCCACTTGTGGATTCCTATTAGGACCCAAATCGGTTAAGACCCTGGATAAATACATAACAGATCTCACTGGCACCACCGGCTTTTTGGACTCAACTACATTTGTTCTGTTGACATTCAGTTCATCAGACTGGGCTTGTTCTTCCGGCTTCTCGCCTCTTTGGCCGGTCATCTCTGCAGCCTGCATACTCGCCAGGCCCCCGAGGCTGTCGCCCCATGCAGGTGTGCTCAGTGTGCTTCCCCCCCGACCATGCAAGTCACTGTCAGGACGTAGGAGAAAACCTGGCACAGCGAGGACCAGGGCTCAGCTTCTAAATATTCACAAGGGGACCTTGGAGTCCAGGCCAGAGCCTCAGTTGAGCCAACAACGACCCTTCTGTACTCAGAGGAGATAAACCAAACTTTGGTTCTATGTGAGTGGCCCACCTTCCCACCCATGGAAACCCTGGCCCTGGCTCTGCTGCCACAGTCCTCTTGGTGGTTGTATCCGCGTCCACTGGCATCCGTTCGCTGATCTCCATGGTCACTGTCCCCGCAGCTGCCAGCCGTCACCTGCGCTCCCGGCTTCCACCATCATCTTCCAATAATCCATTCTCCCGGCAGCCGGGACATGGACTCACATGCAGGGACTCCCCGTCGCTCTTAGGTCCCCTTCAGCCTCCTCGTGTGGCCCCCGCTCCATCCACGTCTCATCCACAACCCTCCCTCCGCTCTAGACCGTGTAGCCACCCTGCTTGTTGCTCCAATGCCCCCTAGTCTCCCGGCCTTGGGACTTCTGCTGTTGCCGCTCTGTCTCTCTGAACACGGTCCCTCCACGCAAACCTACTTCCCTTCCTTAGGTTGCAGCCATCGTAGTCGCACATCTTTAACCTCATCGCAACAGCACCTTCTACACACTCGGCCTTATTTTTGTTAATTTCTTATCGTCACCCCATCCCCCAACCCCTAGCGGGACGTGAGCCTCGTGAGCACTTTACCTTGGATTGCTTGTCCATCCCTACCTCCCCAGCACCTGACATCGTGCCGAAAACATAGGGCTACAGAAAATACTTGCGGGGCGAGTGATAATATACAAATAGTCTGGCCCGTATGTGGCAGGAGGTTCGATGGGAACTTATTGAAACCCTAATCTCAACTTGTTTTTCTGACTTGGGTTGGGTTAAGTCCCCAGGGCCAAAGTTCTTGCTGAAGCATGTTGGAAGGTATTCTGTCTCTGGGAACTTGGCTGTGACGACTTCAAGAGGCCCAGGAGCTCATTCCTTCTTGAGCAAGACTCAGAGAACGCCTCAGTCTCCACCTCAGAACCGAGACCGTTGGGCCACACTCTGGGGCTTATTACGTTCCTGTCTGTTTGGGGAAGGACTTTTGTTTATAACCCCAAAAATGAAAATTCAGTCAAGCAACCAGTTTCAAATGTTGCTCTGCACATCAAAAAATTTTAAATACGATTTTTTTTAAAACCAGATTTCGATAGGTCGAAATCATGTGGAGGTAATTTAAGCCTCTCCGTGTGTGCCACCGACGGAGGGATGAATGTTCGCGGCCATGAGCCGGCCACTCCCCCGTGGCTTTTTATTATTATGTGGTTAGGCTTCTCTCTGAGCTTGCAATTCTCTGAATTCATGAGAAAATCTGGACTCCTCTGAAAACTGCAGAGACAGGAAAATTGTGTTCATGTGTTTGTTTTCATTATCTGGAATTGTGTATTTTCTAAATGATGATCCAAGGCCACTTGGGGAAAATGATGATCCGAGGCCACTTGGGTCATTTATTTCACCCCTTAGTGGTCTGAAAGGTATAAGCGTCTAAACAACCAAGGAAAAACCCTTCCCACGGGTTTTTCAAAAGCAGATTAATTCATTTTTTCTGTGATAGAGCTGTATTTTCTTCTGCGTGATTCACTGAATCTGTTCATGATTAATCGCGGGAGTTGTGGGTGAAACGGAGATTTCTGCTTCTTTCACACCTCAATGAGGGAAAAGGGCGAGATCTCTACCACTTCCAAAGGTGTCTCATTTTAGGTACAACAGTGGGTACCCCTGGGGCTAATCTTTTCTCCCGTCTGAGTCCACAGCTATCACCATAAAGCCCGCCTGTAACACATAGTTACAAAGCTTGACTTCTTTTCTCATAACATTGTAAAAATATGAGAAATGATACCTTTCCTGGTGCTTTATTCCCCACCCCCATAAGGTTTCCAGATTTCTTGAGGGATACCTAAATTCATGAATCAGCACAGCTGGGCGGCGGGCAGGAACACTGCAATGATACAAACATTTTTTCTTGTAAAAATCCTGTTTGGAAGATCCCAGACTGATGGGGATTTGTTTTATAAAAGATGTTTCCCTCCAGATTATGTGACTGGAAAGCTGATTCAAAGCATGCCTTGGTCATTTTTGCTTTTGTCTGAAAGCATGGTCAGAGCATGAGAGCTTTAAACACGAAAGAGGCCTCGTTAACGTGTAAACCAGCCCATCAGCCGTGGGGACCAAGCCTGCCTCAACCCCCGTTTCCTCCAACTGGCTTTTACTGCAGAAAAAGAAGGCTTTGTTTTTTTGTTTTTCGTGTGTGCTTTTTAGACCACCCTCCATGAATTGCTCTTTTTCTCCTAAAAATGCCTTTCGGGGGGGGGGTTCTCCCAGTAATTCATGGAAGAGTGCAAATGTTTTTTGTGGAAACTTGATTAAAATGTAACCCCGTTCAGAGGCTGCCATGATTGGAGAGGGAGCTCATACTTCTGCTTTCCGCCTCTTCTCCATACCTCCCCCTTGATGCACAGTTTCTATATTCCTCTCCACTCTTTCAGCTCCCCAAACCCCCTTCTCCAGGGCATGGAGTTCAGGCTTTTCTTTCTTCCTTTCTTGACACTGTTTCTTGCTATTCTGTCTCCTTTATTCCTTTCTGGTTTTACTCTTAGCACCTCCTTCTTGCCTGACTCTGTTCCAGCCTGGCCGTTCCCCATTCTCTGGACCACTCGTCGTTTGCTTCTAACTAGATTTTCACACAATTAGCCACAAGAAATATGCTGCCTGAAACGGACTGTGCAGTGTTTCCCCCAGAAGGACCATGAAATCCCTGCCCAAAATATGTTCTCTTTCACTTTTCTCAAATCTCAAAAAATAGGCCCTAAAGAGGGAGGCAACACATGTGAGACACAGGATCGCATCGTCTTCTGTAGCAATCTTCAAATGTGCTGCGCGCGGCTCAGAATGAATGGCCATCGGCTGGCTCCTGTTCCAGAGAACGCTTTGATTTGATTCATTTACTTGCATGTTTCATGTAATAATGTTCTTGACTCGTTCTCATCCTGCCATCAATGATTCAGCAGACAGGCTGGATTCCTCTTGATGGGTTTCCCAGATGCAAATGGAAGCCAGTCCCCAAGGTGGAGAAGGTTTTCCAGAGGTTGTTGGGGCTGGAGGTGAACTTCCAGAGGGGACAGGGGTAGAGCCGGTGGCCATGGTGAGGATAGCCTCACCTCCGTTAAAGCGCGTGGGTCCAGAGATACGGGCAGTGTTCTGGAAGCCGCCGAGAGGTATGAAGGGAAATAAAGTCTGTGTTTACCTTTGGCAGCATAAAAGAGAGACCCTCAAGATGACCAAGTACGTAGAGCTGGTGATTGTCGCCGACAACAGAGAGGTAAGAGCTTTTTAAAACTTCCCGGTTCCATTGGTTAAAAACAAAAATAGAGAGAAGAAAGTGTTGAGCAAGTTTTTCCTTGCTGTGATGAACCTCATTTTCTCTGAGCCCCTAAAAGCATTGGAAACAACCTATTAAGTGGTTTCCTGGTATTATAATGTATAAAATATTAAAAATGTATCTGATATTACAAAATTATAGCAAGGGCTGCAGTAAAGGCAATACCACCCTGCCTTTATTATAGCAAATGGAATTATCTGGGGGAAATGGCAGATGGCTTGAGAATGTATTCTAAACCATTTGGGGGGGAAAGTTGGGTTTAAAAATGTCCGACACATCCCAAACCAAAATGAATTAATGAATGCAGGCTACAGGGACACCACAGAAAAGTGACATGGTCTTTGATGCTACGTTAGTTTTCTACCTTTAATTGGTTTCCAATGAGCTGTTTTGAGATGATATTTGCTGCGTTCCTTCCTTGCCTCGGCTGTGTGGTGTGAATGAGGTGACTTTTTCTCGTGAACTCACTCGACATCTATGAATGAGACAGGCTTGATAGTTTCTCAGGAAACTGTTCCCATTCAGGAAGGTCAGATTCGATGGGGAGAAGGGGAACTCATCAACTTTTCTCCATTCTCCACTGCATTGTTTGATTCGTTGCCATGAGCTTCTATCACTTTTACTGTTTAATTTTTAAAAACAAATATAAAGGAAATTTCTGAGGAAGTTAAAATCAAGTTGATGATATGAAAAATGGCTTTGGACTGCCTTCTCTCTGTCTATTCTCCCTGCCAAAACATGTCACAGTCTCCATCATTTATGAGGCTGGAAAAATCGTAGAAGTTGCTGTCTTATGAGTGCTTGGCTTCGGCAAATTTCAGGGAGTTTCAGAAAGTCCCCAGACAGGGAAATTTACTCATCAGGATGGGAACTCATTTCACCATAAACCAGGGAAGGTCCCAGGTGGGGGGGGGGGGGGGGGGGGGGGGCGGTGTGTGAAGCCCAAGACTTCACATTTCCAGGAGCTGGGAAGATGAGATTTGATGGATATTCTTGCCATTATTAATGCTGACATTTAAAATTATTAAGTTTCAGAGGCAAGGAAAAGATCTGGAAAAAGTTAAGCAGCGATTAATAGAGATCGCTAATCACGTTGACAAGGTAAGTTCTTTTTTGGGTAATTAAATCACTCAAATCGCGTAAATGTTTAGAAACGAGGTAGAGGGAATGAGGCACACCTTGTCCAACTTGGCAGTGAGACTGGGTCCGCCTCTGGTCCTGGGCTGGAACATGGACTTCCCCTTCCTCTGAGCACAGAATTCCCAGGGCTGGAGGAGCTACAGGCGATGCGAGCTTTCTGGACTGTGGTGGCTTCAGGCTACGCCTCCCTCCAGGCTCTCTTCTGGCCAAAGTCCCAGTGTGCGGGGTCCCAGCCCAAAAACCAGTAGGATGCATCTGACCCTGTAGGGAACTCCCAAGTGGGCATTCTCCAGGTCTTTTCCAGTTGTTTCCCAGCTCCCAGGCCCCCCCCCCCACCAAGGGCAGACTGTCATTTATAAGGGACACACAGGCTGTACGGTCCTGAGACACGGAAATAGGCTTTCAGTTCAATCAGCTATTGGAAAATCCACCCCAGGCCCCCAATTCAAAGAGGTTGGGAGCTCACCCTTGGGAAAGGTGGTTCAGACCTGGAGGAAACCCCAGAAGTCTGGTCTAATCTGAGGACGTGTGCTCAGCAAACACTCCTTACACTAGCTGTTCGCAAGGAAAGGGCGAAGCTCTGAGCACCTGCCCTTCTCCAGGACACCCTTCAGAACAGAGCTATCAAGCTGTCCGGTGCTGACGGCTCTCGGTCTAAAACAGGGCTTCTCACACTTGCCGGCACGTTGGAGTTGCCTGCAAGCTTTCAGAGGCATTGCTGCCTGGCCATCTTGGCAACTGGGGGAGGGAGTGCAGGGGAGGGGGGTGGTAATTACTTACACCAATAATTAAAGAACGACATGCCTCAGAAGAGACCTGAGGGACCACATGGAGTTTGCCAGCCTGGCTGAGAGAGCTCAATTGCCAAGCACACATAGGCGGACCACACCCAACAGACCCCGAAGCCCCAGCCTCTGAGCCTGCTCATCAATGAGCCAGTGCTCCAAAGTTCAGTTCTGCATCTTTGCAAGGGAGAGTGTCTCCGCCCCAAAACAATGACTGTTGCATTGTCAACTTCCTCCTTTGCGGAAACCCTGGCCCCCCATTCCACATTAACAGCTGTTTGGCTGGCCGTGTTGGCCTGAAGGGGAGAGGGAGAAGGACAGCCCAGGCTGAAAGACCTGGCAGGGATTTAGTACAAAGGTGACATTCTGCAACTTCCAGGGCACTCCCCCTGTAGGTAAAACACAGAGAGCCTGTCTGACGCTCAGAGGTGGGAGCTAAGGCTGTGCACAGGGGCAGAGAGATGTTCCCCAGTCCTGATCCCTCGGCAGGGCAGAACAGTGAGCTGTGCGATTGCCCATGCTTTACCTCTTTAACCCCTCACCTCCAGTCTATCCCACGCCTTATTAAGAAGTTAGCACCAGCTGCAGCTTCATCAGCGCTGACCCCCTGTGACCTACTTCTGAAAGGGCTGGTCTTCCCTGCATTTAATTTCTGCACGTACTTTCCCTCTCGTGGGAGCCTTCATTCCATCCCAAGCCAGTTGCCTGAAAGATGCAAATTCTCATGTCAGACCCCACAGGGTCTTCCCTTTAATTCTGCCCATTTTTTCTACTTCTTCCAGAAGAGCCCTCAAGAACAGCTCCCTTTAAACTCCCATTTCTATCCTGTCTTGGGAGTTTGCTCTATTGGAGTGAACTGTCATAATGGCCAACAGTCCCAAGCCTTGAGCTTCTGGCTGACCTCTGGGCAAGGGCAAGGGCATCCTCATCCTTGCCGAGGATAGCACTCAACCAGAGCCAAGCAAATGCTCAATTCACTGTGGGTGAATCGATGCCACCACTCTCGGACCGTGTCCACCCCCATTCTGGGCTGCATGGGCCAGGCAGACAGCTGCCAGGCCCCCATGAAGCTTCTCCCCAAGCCACAGGGTCACAGCGGGTCATCTTGGAAAGGAGTCAGAACATTCACACAGAAGTGGCCGTGTTCCATCGTGGTTTAAATCTGGGCGCCAGGCCCAGTCTGCTCGCGTCCACATCCCAGACACACCAGTCGTGTCTTGAGTGGCTTGCCTGATCCCTCCAGGTCTCAGTGTTCCCAAGTGTACAACGGGGATAATGCTAATTATTGGTTCCCTGAGCTGTCACGAAGACTAACAGAGGTGTGGCGTAGAAAGTCCTGAGCACTACGCCTCGGACGTAGTAAATGCTCATTGAGCGTTCGCTGTGGTTATCGATCTCAGCCATCACAGCCGGGGTAGAATGCCCCCAGCAGGCAGGATTGTGTATGGTGACTCAGGAGGAGGAGCACACGTGACACTTGCCTAGTGACACCGATTTGGAGAGGAAGGACCATGTGTGATACACTGAGGCATGAAGTCTGTTGTAAGGAGGTGACCCGAAAGAGCTAATAGAAATGATAACCCATCATGGTACGAAAAGCTCCTCGGTTGGCCAGCACCATTGTCAGCTCTGAGAAACAATGGCGGTTAGTCCCTTACAGACCTTAGTTACCCCTACCACACAACCCCCATCAGAGGCAAACACAGTGTCCCCTTTACAGGTGACAAACCTGAAGCCCACACAGGGCATTGGCTCTGAGATTGGTACTTGGCAAGCCGGTGTGGGCATCAGCACTGGACTTCCTACATTTCTGCTTCCTGATCGCTGTTACCTTTGTGCCTAACACAGTGGGAAGTGTGGTCCCTTTGTCAAAAGGCAGCGGCCAGACACATGCAGTCAGAATTCCAGAGGAGCCCGGGAGCTTTATTCTGCCTGGGAAGCCTGGGCTGGGAGTTTGCAAGTGGATACTGCAGACCAAGCAAGGCTTTTTAATTTTTTTTAATTGTTATTTAAGTTCTAATTAGTTACTTTACTATGAACTATTGGTTCATTGCAATATTGGTTTCAGGAGTAGAATTCAGTGGTGGATCATTTACATACAACACCCAGTGCTCATCCCAACAAGTGGCCTCCTTAATGCCCATCCCCCATCGAGCCCCTCCCGCACCCATCTCCCTCCATCATCCCTCAGTTTGTTCTCTAATCCCTAAGAGTCTCTTATGGTTTGTTCCCCTCTCTCTTTCTTTCTCCCCTCCCATATGTTCATCTGTTTTGTTTCTTAAATTCCACATATCACAGACAAAGCAATTCTTGATTAAAAACAAGCTGTCGGGCAGCATTTGGGTCTTAGAATTGTCTCATGAACTTGTTCATGTAATGCCCATCGCTGTCATCTGCTTAAAACCAAGGTGACATTCTGTGATGTAGCTTGAGTCCCAGTCATAGTCTTGTGCTCACCAGATGGCCATGGGAAGACGAGCAGGGGAAACGGCGAGCCTGCCTTGTGTGGGGTCAGCACCAGGGTCAGATGCTCCAACTTGGGGAGTGGACTGCCCTCCAGCTGGCCACATTGGAAAGGGGCTTAACCGTCAAATGCGGAGCCTCTGTGACTTGTGTTACTTGTTGGCCCAGATACTCATAGAGGAAAAATGGGACCTACTCACATCTGGAACTTGACTTTGGCTGCTATCACCAGCCACATGTTTCTGGTTGGTTACCTGGAGTATCAGAAAATGAGGGCTCTCCCATCACGTACCACCTCACCCTTCATGGGCGTTGGAAGGTCTTACAGCCAGCCAGGTGATCCCATGTCCTCACCCCCTGGGCCCTGAGCACAGAGCCACCTCCCTATCATAACACACATGGGGGGCAGCAAAGTAGTTGGGGGCAATGAAGAGTTCTTCCTTCTGCCCTGACCACTCATCTCGCCCAGGACAAAACTATCCCTTAGCCATTAGAAGAATTGCTCTTCCTACCTCTGACCCAGGACGACCTCCTTGTGGACAAAGGGCTCTAGGTTGACATCAGGATATGTGCAGACAGGAGACAGATCGACAATGACAATACTTGCTTTGGCGGGGTACCCGGAGCCTTCTTTCACAAGCCTGTGAAAGAGGAACTTCCTTCAGAAGGTCTTTCCCATGACACCGCTGGTGAGCTAAGTTCTAACCGTGAGGAGAATGGTCAGTGAAGTTCCGGAAGAAGAGTTCTGCTTATGCCTTTATTATTCTGAAAGATATTGATTTGTTCATTTAATTAAAACCTTCTAGGTTGACTATAAGTGACAGAATGTGATAGTGTCAGCCAAGTCTGAGTCTTTGCTGAAAAATTAATACAGATTCATTTTCAGCAACTCGTAGATAGAACATTTTGCTTAAAAGGAATGAATTATTATCCTTGGCAGAGTGTCTGAAAGATCCTAATTCACTCGTTGTTTTTCTTGCCGTAGTTATTAACTGGCCGTCTTCAGGTATAGTGTAACTATGTTAGTGATAGGACACATCTATATGCACATTTTAAATCACCAGTGGACCATGTGAAATGTGTGCTTCCTTACAAATAAGGGCCGACATCAAAAAGCCTATTAACTTTGGCATCTAACTGGCCAACCGCATTGGAAACTCACTTAACACATCACTTTGTATCAGACACTGCAAACATTTCTTAAATTCTAATGCCACAGGAACAAGGGCGCACAGAGAGATTTTTTTCACCCATGTCAGTGAGGTTCACAACATGCAAATATGTTCTCCTCTGCACTTGAAGTTCTCATGAATGTGATCCCCAGAGGATGCCTGTCTCGGTCAGTTTTACAGACCACTGAACATTCGGATAGTGCTGGTGGGCGTGGAGGTGTGGAATGACATTGACAAGTGCTCCATTAGTCAGGACCCGTTCACAAGCCTCCATGAATTTCTGGACTGGAGAAAGATGAAGCTTCTACCTCGAAAATCACACGACAACGCCCAGCTTATCAGGTAGGGTATTTAGGGTCTCTTCTTTGCTTAAAGAACGAGTGATCTTCTCCTGGAATCCCCCTCTCCTGATGGTCCCCAAAGCTGCATGCCTCTCTGCAGAGCACACTGGCTCGTCCGAGGGTGTCTCCGAGCCCAGGGCAGTGGGGCACACACCATCCTGACCGAACTGTGGGTCTGTTGGGAACGTCTCCCTCTGAACCCCCTAGGAAACCTATCCCTCGAAGAGATGTCTTATTTTCTTTTTCCCATTACCTGGATGTTTTCCTCTGTGCAGATTTTTCCAGTCTTTGTCTTGATATAAAATGGTCCTGAGTAGGCGATTAAAAAAGAAAAGCTCATTTTCTTTCATTATTACCGAAAAATGTTTATGCAAGATGTGAGGACGATGTATTAGGATGATTATTGCCAGATGCCTAGAGAAAGGAAATGTTCATTCCTTCTGCTGTTTTGCTATGACTCTGGTTTTCTAGATCAGAGGTCCCCAGCAGTCTGCATTCTTTCAATCACTGTGTTCTGAGCATCAGTCAGGAAGTAAGCGCCCTTTAGGCGCTTTTAACCTAACGGTGACCAGTACTGAAGGCTCCCTGCTCTCAGGAGTCCACAGTCCGCTGGGAGAAGGCGACAATCAACAAGGAAATTGCAGAGAGTGCTAAGTGACATGAAGATAATAACATGAGGGAAAACACAGCTATAATGTAACATAATATATTGGGAAGATATTCAGACACCTTTATATTTAAAGGGAAAAAATTCTAATCATAAACTGAATTAGTGAGGAGCAGATTTTTCCCAAAGTGACCAACTTATTATTAAGACGCTTAAACAGCTTATTCTGTTATCCTACGTTCTCATGTAGCTCATTTCACTAAATTGAAAGCTTCAGGGTCAGAGACACTTTTCTTAGGCAAATTGTATCTGGTTCCTTAGAAATTTATAGAAAGCTAAAAACCCTTCTTACCCCATCCTCACTTTAGAAAATGCCTACATACAAACTGAGGCTGTTGGCATTCCCTGATAATTTACTTTGGCCATTTTCACAGGGTTGTTTGTTTTTTTCCCGCCTTGGATATTTGTGGTTGCTTCATATTTTATGCATTGATTAATCCTGAACTACTAAAAGTACATTTTAGATATTTTGAGCCAGAGTATTTTGTTTTGATTCTTTTCCCCAAATGGAGTCTGTCCAACTTGAACATCTGGAAATAAATTGGCCTCTTATATAATAACCTTATTATTTATATACATATATAATTTTATCTATTAAAATGGTCTATATAGATATAAATATAAAATCTGTAACCCCAACTACCGTACATATGAGTATGATAGGATGGATGGATGGATGGATGGATGGATGGATGGATACATACATGAATACATACACAGATGAGGCTTTATGTATACTTACTTCCTTTTGTCCAGTTGAACACTGTCAAAATAACTAACTTTTCAAATAGTATGTATATACTCTACATGTGTACATGGCCAAGATAACATGAGTAAGTCATTTAAAGGAGATTTGAAAAAGATTCCCTTAAAGAAGTTTCAACAAATACAAACAATGTGGGTTTTTTAATTTTTTTAAGTGTTTATTATTTTTGAGAGAGTCAGAGTGTGAGCAGGAGAGAGGCAGAGAGAGAGGGAGACACAGAATCCTAAGCAGGCTCCAGGCTCTGAGCTCTCAGCACAGAGCCCAACACAGGGCTTGAACCCACAAACCACAAGATCATAACCTGAGCTGAAGTTGGACACTTAGCCCAGTGAGCCACCCAGGAGCCCCCAACAAATACAAGCAATGTTTAAATTTTAATGCATGAGGGTCAAATTATTAGCATTTACATCAAACAAGCCTTAATGTCATTGGACTCACTGATCAGGTTAAGAATTCCTAGGGGGGACAGCCTGTACCTGAGCCATGACGTCCCCTCCTGGAAACTTCCTCCCAGGGGTACTAAGTCTTTGTGGGTACTTATTCTACATCGACTCCAGAGGAGCAATCATTTCCCTGCTGATTTCACTCTTGCCAGCTACGTTAGCAACCCACTCTAAAGAGTCTGGGTTTCCTGCCTAGTTGTAACGTAACACAGGAAAGCCAACTTCAGCTACAACACAGTCTAGTGAACCACCACATGCATTTCATTTAGTTACCGGTGATTCTCTGGGACTGGCCTCAGTGCTCCAGCCACAGACATTATTTAAAAGGAGTAGCTCCTGGGGCACCTGGAGGGCTCAGTCAGTTAAACGTCTGACTCTTGGTTTCAACTCAGGTCATGATCTCACAGTTGGTGGGTTCGAGCTGTACGTTGGGCTCTGTGCTGACCGTGCAGAGGCTGCTTGGTATTTTCTCCTTCACTCCCTCCCTCTTTCTCTCTCTCTCTCACTCTTACTCTTTCTGTTCTCTCTCTCTCTCTCTCTTTCAAAAATAAATAAATAAACATAAAAGAAAAAAAAAAAAAAAACCAGGAGCCGCTCCCTCCAGTCTATGGGGAATAGGAAGGAGATGACTTGTAAGAACAAAGGTCATAGCTGGTCGCTGACCGAGTCTCACAAACAGAAATCTGGAAGGGTTACAAGACCATGATGCAAAGTAAGTTTTAAAGGAACCAAGGCTACAAATCACCTGCAAACACCCCCTCACGTGGCTCTTTTCATTGTGCACCTGATCCTGCTCTTATTGGGATGCAAGAATGTCCACCAGAATTGTTAGGAAGTGACTTCATTCTATATTAACTTAAGAAACTTTTGTTTGTTTCCTAGTGGGGTTTATTTCCAAGGGACCACCATAGGCATGGCACCCATCATGAGCATGTGCACAGCAGAGCAGTCCGGAGGGATCGTCATGGTAAGTCAAGGGCACCGAGGAACTGCTGGGGATGCCCCAGCGATTTCCCTGGATTTCTTGGGACAGCCCTGCTTTCATTAGTCCTGCTAAAATTAGGCCATTTTCTTCAGTGCTTTTTTTTTTTTTAATTTATTTCTAGGAGAGAGAGAGAGAGAGAGACAGCATGAGCAGGGGAGGGTCAGAGAGAGAGGGAGTCACAGACTCTGAAACAGGCTCCAGGCTCTGAGCTGGCAGTCAGCACAGAGCCCGACGCGGGGCTCGAACCCACGAACCGCGAGATTGTGACCTAAGCGAAAGTCGGACGCTTAACCGACTAAGCCACCCCAGGCGCCCCTTCAGTGCTTTTTAAATGTAATTCTACCTTTTCTCTAGCTCTGTCGATGGTCTTGCATATCCCATAATATTTTTAGGGACTATTTATTTAAAAACATCAAATCACAGGTGAGTGAGTAAAAATAACTCAGCAGAAGCCCATCTGCCCCTTTTATGGAGAAAACGTTTCAACTGGGCTCTTGGTCCAAGCTTTTCAACCCAGGATTCCTCGTGGCATTGGGATGAGCCCAGGCACGGGGTGGCCCTCCTCACTCAGTGTCTTAGACGGACTGTGGTCTCACCAAACGTTACGACCAGAATGGCTGTCCGATGGTTCCGCATCCAAGGCCCAACAGCCAAAAGTCTGAGGTTTTTAGCTATTTACCACTGCAAATGTTTGATCTACCTCGTAGCCAGTGTCCAATGTGTCTTTATAATAACATTAATCTTGGAAGGCAGATACCTAGGCTTATTGCTTTCTAAGGATATTTTTGTCGTATGGGCTCCATACGTTTATAAAAGGGAACAGACACGAAGAGTATTTGGAGCTTGTTTCTTGTGACTGTAAGAGGGAAAGAGCTTTGACACGCTACCCAGCAGGGGACTCCTGTTCCACTCCATCCATTAATTAGAGTAAAGCTTTCACCTCGTGCTGGTGCTGGCCCTGTTCTGAAACTACAGCGTCCCCTTTGCACCAGCCCTCAGGCAGGGCGTATTCCCAGAGGCCGCTCTGACATCTCCATGGAGCAAACAGAAACTTGCCCTTCTAACAAACCATGGCTTCCTCCCCATTTTTTTCCAAACAGACCATTTCTGAATACTCCATTGTATGAAGGAATGGGAGTAACGTTCTGCTGACTAGTATTTTCCTTCCACGTCCTGCCGACCTAATCTTCTTACTGAACCTGCGTAACAAATGGTGTCCTCTCCCCTGATAAGTGTTGGTAATTCATATAAACATGCACTAAACGTACAAGCCAGAGAGGCCCTTTGGGGGAGCGCGGTCACTCTGGACTTCTGGCTTGCACGAGCTCCCCTCTGGTTTTCTTTGAGCCTACAAGCCCTGTAAGTGCTCTCCACTGGAAGTCACTGGAAAGACTGCCTTTTGTCGGTGCCAGGTTAATTTCAAGTCAGATCCCAACCATATTTTTACAGAGGAGCCTGTAAAATTTTAAGAGGGAATAATTTTCTGTTTCATGTTTCCATGGTCAGTTGCTACTGACTTTGCCACTTAAAATGGGCATAAATATTTTTTAGAGCTGAAACCAAAATCCTTATAAGCACAGCAGACTCTGCCGTCTGGGGTGTTTAAACATTTTTATAACCATTCTGATCATATTAAGTGGCTCTCTTCAGTCTGTATCCTTTATTCTCTTTCCCTACAAGCGCTTGATCAAGATTCCTCCCTTAAAAGCATACAGAAAAGCCTATTTTTTTAATGATGAAAATGAATGTGGCAAATATAAACAAATAATGCGGTCTGCAGTGGTGATAAGGTCAAGACCAAAGTTCATCAGCAGGAAATATGTTTAAACAATGTGGCAGCAGTTAACATCATCCTCAGACACATCCTTTGTCTGTTCCACCTAGGAAAGAGGCATCAAGCAGGACGGAAGGCGATGACCCCTTTAATTCTATAAAATTCCTGAGATAAGCACGATCAGTGTCTTGGCCAGACCTAAAGCTCCTAGACTAACATTCTCCTATTGTGTCTCTGAAATTAAGTTCATGGGTACCTCCTTCAAGGACTCACAAATCTAAGAGGAAGGAAATTAGGTAGCGAAGAAGCAGGAATCCCAATCAAACTGAAAAGATGAGCTCCACTACTGTTTCTCTATTTTTTTAAGATAGAGCAAATCATTACTTTAGTAACTGAAAACCATGCCCCTGTTTCTAACTGAACTACAACAGTCTAAGTTTGAGGATAATGCCATAAATAAAGCAGTAGGTGGGCGCCTAGGTGGTTCAGTCAGTGAAGCGTCTGACTCTGGATTTTGGCTCAGGTCGTGATCTCCAGTTCATGGGATAGAGCCCTGCGTCGGGCTCTGTGCTCACAGTGAGGAGCCTGCTTGGGATTCTCCCTCCCTCTCTCTCTGCCCCTTCCCTGCTGACTCTTTCTCCCTCTTCGAAAATAAATAAATAAATTTTAAAAAATTTTTAAATATTATTTAAATATTAAAAATATTTAAAATAATAATTCATTAATTAATTTAAAAAGAAGTAGGATTTTTTTTTTTCTTATTACAAATGTCAACTGTTCATCAGGGTCTCCTGAAAAACAGTTCTGTCCATAATCACCTATCCGGGAGAAAGCATAAAACACTTTGGCAATTAAAAACAAACACGAGCTATTTGGTGATACAAAAGAATCAAATACTCATTTTTAAAGGATGAATTCCTTGTATTTTGTGCCAGAGCATGGTAAATTCGGCCCTCCACATTCCTAGGTTGACAACGTTCTCTTTGCCAACCTGTGTTATTCTTGAGATTTGATTTCCTGAAACATACTTGTGAAGCTTCCTACAACAGGAAACTGTAAAATCTAAACAAAGTAATTTATTAGGAATTCCATCCATTCTAAGAATGACTTGGTTCCTTGATGTGCTGTACTCTTCTTAGACTCAGGGCCTAAAAGGGGCAGCTACAGCTCTGAGCAAGAACCTACGTAGTCTTTCAGAAGGATGACTTTACAGGAGGCCCTGCAAAAGTTATCTATCAGGAATGACTCTTTCTCCAAAGCATAGTGTCACTGTTTCCTGGACGTTTCTTAGAAAACCCCTTATCTCTTTCCTGAGTAGCACAAAGCAGTATTTGAATAGAGGACCTTCACTGTGCTGCGGTGTGCAGCCCTTCTCAGAAACACCACGGAGGGGCCCAAACTCTGCAAATCATGTTTAGTAATCAACAGTTTTTTTGTGTTAAAGTCAAGGGACAATATTTTAATAATTAGGGTTGAATAATTTAGTAATGGTATTGTAGGTAACAATAATTTCCAGTATCTATTATGAAGCCAACTACATGCTTCATTAAGTTAGGGGTGTCCATGCAATGCTTGCCAGATGGAGAGACAAGCAAAACCCATCAAAGGGTCGAATGAATTCCCAGAAGCAACAGAGAGAGCAAGGATGCTTCTAGATGTCCATCTCCAGAATCAGCAAGGGGTGAGCAAGAGTGAGGCATAACCAGATTACAATCTTAATTCAGTGAATCTTCAGACAGATTACTCAATGTGGTTAGCTTTTTGTGTGAGTTATTGTTAATTTTCCAAGTATTATTCTTTTTTTAACTTTTTTAAGTTAATTTATTTTGAGAGAGACACAGCATGAGCAGGGAAGGGGCAGAGAGAGAGAGAGAGAGAAAGAATTCTAAGCAGGCTCTGTGCAGCCAGCACAGAGCCAGACGTGGGGCTCGAACTCACAAAACTGTGAGATCATGACCTGAGCCGAAACCAGGAGTCAGATGCTTAACCAACTGAGCCACCCAGGCGCCCCTCAAATATCCTTCTCTACTAGGTAGAGAGGAGGGGCATGCTCAGTAATACCTGCTCAGGTCTTGTTTAGAATGTCACAAAGTATAAGGGTTCCTGGGGGGCTCAGTTGCTTGAGCATCTGACTTCAGCTCAGGTCATGATCTCAGAGTTCATGAGTTGGAGCCCTGCATCGGGCTCTGGGCTGACAGCTCAGAGCCTAGAGCCTGCTTCAGATTCTGTGTCTCCTTCTCTCTCCGCCCCTCCCCTGCTTGCTCTCTGTCTCTGTCTCTCTCTCAAAAATAAATAAACACTAAAAAAAATTTTTTTTAACTTATAGAATGTCACTAAGGATGCTTCCCCTATCAACTCTCTCAGCCTCCTCTTGATCAAGGATAAAATGGTACTTTTATTACCCATGAAGGAATGAGCTGCTTCTTCCTATGGTTTAGACAACATTTTGTTACATTCAATGGAAAGGTGTTTTGGGGCACCTAGGTGGTTCACTTGGTTAAGCATCCAACTCTTGATCTCATCTCAGGTCATTATCTCATGGTTGGTGGGATCGAGCCTCAAGTTAGACCATGTGTTGACAGCGTAGAGCCTGCTTGGGATTTTCTCTCTCCCTCTCTCTCTGCCCATCACCCTCTCCCATGCATACACACACTTGTTCTCTCTCTCTCTCACTCTCTCTCTCTCAAAATGGATAAATAAACTTTAAAAAAAAAAAAAAGAAAGATGTTTTATAAGAGACTGCAGGGAACAGAATGTAGATGATCACCTTGAGAATTTCACATAAAGACATAAGGAGTCCTAAATGTATTCATGACATATGCATTCCTCTGCAGAGGAATAGGTCAGGTCTTTTTAAAGTTTGAACTAAATAATGGGGCTCTGTATTCATTCCTTATAAGGGATTGGATTCAGTAAAGTGTTGACAAAATTCAGTCAAGTGGTCAATGGTAGGGGAGAGAAGTGGACAGGGGCTGGGGAAAAGGCCAAGGAGATGTGAACTATACATTGTGTTCTTGTGTTTGCTTTGAGGACCACTCAGACAGCCCCCTTGGCGCAGCCGTGACCCTGGCACATGAGCTGGGCCACAATTTCGGGATGAACCATGACACACTGGAGAGAGGCTGTGGCTGCAGCGTGGCTGCCAACAAAGGAGGCTGTATCATGAACCCTTCAACCGGGCAAGTACCGACATTTCCGCTACTTGTAGAGCCGGGCCTGACGTTGAATTGCATTTTGGGAAACTGCTGAGCAAAAATCTCCCTGGTTTTCTGGCAAGAGCACCCATGGAAACATCCAGAAAGAAATCCCTTCCTCAGTAGCAAGAGTGGACTACACTCCTCTGAGAAGGTCATAGGCAACCAGATTGTGATGCTACATGGCATAAGGACTGACCTCTTCCCTGAGAAGTGGCAGAGGGAGGGGTGAACACTGTCTTTGTTTAGAAATTGGGATATTACTCAACAACATGAGCACATGCTTTCTATTTGAGCCTATAGCTCCAGTACTCCAGCCATTCTAGGGCCTGGAAAACTCACTGGGCAAAGGGGTCAAGGTTAGATGGGTCACATGTCCTTCAGAGGGTGCTAGTTGGGGAGTGTTTCTTCCCTCGGGGTTGGCCCAATGGTGTATCTGAAATGCATCAATAGCTCAGGTTTACAGCATCCCTATCTCTGATATATCACCTTATCAGATCTGCGAGGTTTCAGTGACATGACTTCTCCATTTCAATAAATTGCATCGTTCTTCCTCTTGGAATTCCTTTCTGAAACTCCAGACTCAGTTCACCTGGAGGAAAATGGAAGATAGTTTCAACTAAGGGACCATTCAAATGAGGTGGAATCAGGTGGAGTGATTGAGTACAGGTTCTGATTAGATCCCGATACCTCCCAGGGCCCGTCCCAAACCAAAGTGCTGTGCCAATGTGGGGAGAGCCTCATTAGGGAAGGAGAACATGCACTTGCTACCATCTTCTTTTTATATATCTGGATGAGACCTTCCCAACGTCTATCTTTGCTGCACTTTCCCAGCGAGGCCCTCTCTCTGGGCTTGCTGAATGCAGCACTGCCGTGGGAAGGTGGTCCAGACCTACAGCCCGAAGACTGGCCTCTCTGAAGACCTTCTGGTAAGGGGCCAGGCCTGGCATGACGGGGGGACACCTCCCAGAGGCATAAAGGCCCCGGGAGGGGGATGGATTGTTACAAAATGCAGTTATGTATGCTTTGGTAAGCAGTAGCTTTGGGGGGCTCCTCAGATGGCTCCTAGGGCATCACGTCACCCCCCAAAACAAAGACTGGGCAGCACTGCATGTCGTCCCTGCCTGAGAGCTGTTCATGAGGCATCTCCTTGTTACCTTATTAGCAAGTTACTCCTTCTCTTCACCACCATTAGCACAGAGCCTTTGGGAATGCATCTTTTTTGCCTCTGGTTCTGTCTTTGGCACGATTCAGGGGAGTCACCAAGACCTTGTAGAGGAACTTGCTCTGAGTCTGTGATAACAGAAGCCAAGAACCTGAGCCCAAAGTAATAGTATCTTAGGCCAACACCAACCGGAAGTGAAATATCGCAAAACCCTAGCTAACAAGGGAGTTCCCAAGAGGGACACAGGCTTCTCTGAGAAAGTGTGTAGGCTCCTTGTCATGTAACGGTCCAGGCAGAGGCAAGATAACTATTTGTTGGGCATTTGGGGCAAAGAATTCCTTCTTAGGGCGTGAGGTTGGGCCAGGGGCCTTCAGGTATCTTCTGTTTCCAGACAGAGCCCAGCATCACTGGCCCGTGTTGGGTGAATCTCAGGCAAGGACATTGGTAGGAAATCAACATACAACTGAGTGGTCTTCATGCTTTTTCATTCTTGATGAACTCAAAGTGGCTACAGAAAATCCACTGTTTGCTCAATTTCCATGATTATCAAATAGGCACTGACACATTAGCCTATATTTCCCCCAGAAGTGGTTCCCAATGATGGATATTGTGTATGTTTTACAACTCTTGGTAACATGGGCAAATGGAAGAGAGGAAAATCTAGACTGGGAACACTAGTCTAAGATTAAAGAGAGGTGATAGCCCATGTTCTGATACCAATTGTTTTGGGTAATACGAGCAGCTGTGTAACCCCTCGGTCTTTCCATTCTTCATCAGAAAAATTAGTGAGCTAGTCTTTTTCCTTTCTTTCTTCCTTCCATCTGTCCATCTATCCATCCATCCATATTCACTTGATCCACTCATCCATCTATCCATCTATTTATTCACTATTTATTCCATTCACCCATCCATCTCTCCATCTTTCCATCATTTCTTCCATACCTCCACCCATCCATCCACTTACTTGTTCGGATAGTAAAGAAATATTTTTGACCCCTAGACCTATGGTCATTGGGAGCACACAGGGGAGGGAGACCCTTCCACTCTAAAAATTATGATTCCGGAGGCACATTAGCAAGATCTACTTTCCGATACTCCCTATATAATTTTGTGTAAAGCCCTTCAAATGAGAAAGTCTTCATGGAAGTGTTTAAGGATATGAGCCAAATGACCCTGGAGATTCTTGAAATCATAGGTAGAAATGGTATTGTTAAGAGCTCAGCAAATCATTTCAAAGCCCGCCCCCCTTACCAGAGGTTTGCTAATAGCCTTTACTTAATTTATATCTTATTAGCTACTTCTAAGTTTTCTCTTTTGCTGAGCTGGTGCTTTTGCATAAATCTCTTCTATTTGGTTCTCATTTATGATCCCACATTCCTGTCCAGAGAGTGGTGTTTTTAATTTTCTCAGATGGAAAGAAACTTCCTAAAGCAAGGGGGTAAATTAATCACAAAAGTCCACAGTGAGGGGGAGGTCAAGCCGCCCAGGCAACCCTTGGCCATCCATCACCCATCGGAGAACTTCCAGGCTGCTTTTAATCTGCAGTATTATCTCAACGTGGTCATTCCCTTACCTCACAGGGGCCTCTTGAGAGCAGCAGAGTGGATTAAACAAGATCACATGTCTTTGTAAATTGTAAATCACTCCACAAATACACGACAGCAATATTACTATTGTTTAGCACACAGGGGCGTTGGAACCATCGAGATGTTGAGGGCGTCTTCTAGAATCCCTGCGCATAGTTGCTGGAAAGCACTTGCAGTGCCTCGGATCGGTCCCTCAGCAACGCTCCCACGATTTCTCTGTGAATGGCTCATTGTAAACCGGCCCACGTCCAAGCAGCCCTCTTCCAACTTCCTCCACGCTACTGACTCCGGCACAGGCAGCACACATTAAAAAATGTCATTCGAGTCTTAGCCTCAAAGGTGAGCTCGAAAAGAGATGGATCGGTGACTACTTTAATGATATTCAGGTCTTTCTGAATCACAGAGAGCCAAGTATCGCACATGCTTTCAAGGGGAAATGCGCAGCCCTTAATATACCGTGTTTGTTCTTTATCAAGGCATTCCAGAATCCCAACTCTGAAACATTCACCAACTGCCGTCATTGGCAGATGGGACCCAAAGCCCCAGGGGGAGTCTCCGCTCCTGAGCGGTCCTGCTACAACAGGGTGTTGTGACTTTAGTTGCATCTTACAGACTTGGTTGGAGGGAGTTTCCTTACAGTTGTACCATTAATTACCGCGAGGCCGGGCGAGTGCGTGAGCATGTGTTTTATGTCTTTTGATAGTTAACATGAAGACTTGCCTTGGAAATGACTCTTTGGCAAAAGCAGTCTCTAGGGATTCATGTGGGAGTTTCAACTCAATTGAGTCCATCCATTAACGAGCTTCTTGGAGCATTCGGTCTGGAAGGGTTTGAGGACGAAGCATGCCACATTTATGGAAGTAAGAAAAATGGGAAGAGTTTGCACACTTTTGGAAGAGATTATTTAACATCGTTGTAAATGTCACTTCCCAGTGTAGACCAAAAGAAAACAGTATTGGCATTCAAAAGTTACTCTCCAAGCTTCATTTATTTTTTGCAGGAAGTGTTCTGTTAAAAAGAGTGGGGGTAGGAGAGCCTCTCATGGCGGGAATATAGCTGAGTCCGAGGCACATACCGAGATGTCACACACTCTGATACATGGATGTCAGGGTGATGACTGTGAAGGGGACAGACACTTTTCTTGTCTCGTGGAGCTTCCCCTCTCTCGGGGAAGACAGACTTGAGAAACAATGAATTACAAATCATGGGTTCAAAGAAGTGCTTTGAAGGACACAAAGGAAGAAGGTGTTAAGGAAACACGTGAGCTAGGAGCCCCACTTTTATTGGGGGCCTGGGGCAACGCTCTCTTGGAGGTGACAGTTAAGAGAAGAGCAAAAGGAAGAGAATGGAGAGCCTGCAGGGATGGGGGACGTCGTGTGCAGCTGGGTGGAGGGGACGCGGCTTCGCTGACCCAAGACCAGGGGCTCATGGGGCTGGATCCAGATGGAGGTGGGGCCTGGGCACAGGGGAGCTGGTGCTGCTGGAGAAGAAGGGGGTTGAGGGGAGGCCGAGCGAGCAAAGCCCAGTCCACCAGATAGGAATGGAGTTTTGTCTCCAGGGCAGTGAGAAGTCATTGGAGGGTTTTAGGCAAAGCAAAAATATGATCTGACTTATCTTTTAAGATTTTTTCACTTTAAGGTTATTGATTTATTTTGAGAGAGAGAGAGAAAGCAGGGAAAGGGCAGAGAGCATAGGAAAGAGAGAGTCCCAAGCAGGATCTGCATTGTCAGCACAGAGCCTGATATGTGGCTCGATCACACAAACCAGGAGATCATGAACCAAACCGAAATCAAGAATCAGACGCTCAACTGACTGAGACACCCAGGCACCCCACTTTTAAGATCACTAGCATTCAAGCTATTAGAGCTTGTCAAATTAAGGGGTTTGTGTCTATTTTTAAAAAGGCAGGGTGTGCTTCTTGTAAAGCATAAGTAAAAGCGATAGGATATAAATTTTAGTTTACTTTCTTGTAAACAATAGACATTGGGAATGCATTGAGAAGGAGCCTGCGTCAGCACCCCAGCAGCACATCACACACACCCACACATACACTCTCCCCTGTCCAAGTTTGCATACTTAATGAACAAAATGCTCCTCTCTTCAGGATTTCACTTTGTAAGCATCCTTTAAGGACTCAAATTCAAAGAGCCGTGGAAGAGCCCTTTTGCACTGCCTGTGTGTGTATCTAAAAGAAATTACTGCAGAGTTTTTGTGCTGATGCTAAGATCAGGTTTGGGGCTCTTTGGGTTTTCTTTAGTCCAGACAAACGGCTCTGATGCACAGAATGTGCTCCTGGCTCCCTGCGGAGAATGGAAAGCAGTGTGTTGTGCTCCCAGGAGAATGTGGGCTAAGAAACTCAAATGGGAGTGACCCCCTGCTCTCAAGTGGTGTAAATAATTCACATTAAGCTGAGGTTGGGCGTTCAGGAATAAGGTCCACAACTGGATCCAATAACCACGTTTAAGCCCAAAGCATTGCCATTCTACGTCCTCAAAAGTTTGTATAATTGGCACCTTCAACTCCATTTAATCCGATTCAGGAAATCTTCATCGCATACCTGCTCACTACACAGCTGTCTGGACGTGGAGCACATCTGGCTGGCCTCCACCCAGGCTCAAGCTTCCCTCGTGACTCTGACTCAGGACAGGCCCACTGTATGGAAATGGGGTTAGGCAACCAAGCCTAATGAAACTACTCATTTACTCAACTAGTATTTACTGTGCCCCTATGTGCCAGGTCCTAGGAGGCAGAGTGGGAGCACAGAGCCAGAAGGCAGGAACCTTGACTTCTAAGAACTCATGACAGGCAAACAAACCACTGATTACATAAGAGAACCTCAGGACTCTGATGGGGGACATTTCTGGGGCCCTGAGGCTCACCACACTGATCTATTTATAAGGTCTTGGGTTTCGTAGCACCTCTTCTAGAAGTGTGTGCCTGTACAAAATAAGATGGCATTTCTAAACATAACCATAATACCATTTCACACTTTCAGAAAACCAACAACAACAACAATAATTCATTGTGAACCAGGAGCAAAAGTTGGAAGGGACTGGGGCTCCTGGGTGGTTCAGTCGGTTGAGCATCCGGCTTCGGCTCAGGTCATGATCTGATGGTTCGAGGGCTCGAGCCCCGCATAGGGCTCTGTGCTGACAGCTCAGAGCCTGGAGCCTGTTTCAGATTCTGTGTCTCCCTCTCCCTCTGCTCCTCCCCTGCTCATGCTCTCTCCCTCTCTCCCTCCCTCTTTCTCTCTCTCTCTCTCTCTCTCTCTCTCAAAAATAAATATTCTTTTGAAAAAGTTGGAAGGGATGGTAGGTAGGGAAGACATTCTGGGATACAATGCAGTCTGAACTCTAAAGAATTGGATGAGGTCAGGCGGACCCCCCACCCCCACCCCCAGGGATTCATAGCTCACGCTGCTGGAAAACTGAATTTCTGTTTGAAGAGACCTCTCTCTGAAAATGTGCTTCAAGGAAGTAAAATGAATTTCTCAGTGAAAGACTCCCCAGAATTGGGGATGTGCTGGGAACTGATAGAAATTTGATGTATTTGGGAAGTCTCTACTCTTTGTGCAACTTGCTTTCTTGAAGAATAGTGCGGAATCCATGTAATGAAAACTCACCCCTCCTTTGAACCCTGAGAAACTGAGATCATGAAATACATTTATCAGAAGGGGATTTTATAAGAAGGGGATTGTGGGAAATCATTTTCCCATGTTATCTCTTCATTTAAAGGTGATTATTGTTTTCTCAATGAAAAGTTTAAGAAAGGCTTCACTTCATTCTTCAAAGCATAGGGGGGTACATGGAAATCTTTATTCAAGGAAAGGACAAAGGAAGAACACTACAAAATGAGGAATTCTAGTAACATTAAAATGCCACCACTCAGAACCAGTTTAATTATAGCCAGAGTAATTTAGTTGGCTACATCCCGACATTATCATAAGAGGGAAATGAACCGGCAGGAGAGATTCTTGAAGAGTTCAAGAGGGTGCATCAGTATGGAGAAAGTTCTTGCTCCTCTGTGTGTAATTAGCTGTTGCTCACTGTAAAATACAGGCGTTCGTCTGCACTTCACGCAGAGTTGGATACTAAGAGCCCCTGGCCAAGAGCCCAGTAGAATCACCCTCCACTCTTAAGCTGGACACAAAACAGAGAGGTCAAGCTGGGGAGATGGCTCAGCATGACCACTGCTCCTTAAATGCCCCATTCGGGGGAAATGCACATGGGAGAACTTGACTTTGACCCTCAAGGATTGGATTCCAACATCCTCGTTTGTCAGTAACCTGTGGGTCATTTGTTGTGTGGTCCACGTGTCTTTAAGATACCCATTTTAAGGATGAGAAAGCTGCAGCTCAGAAAGTTAAGTGTACGACCTACATTTTCAAAGCCACCCAGCTGCAAGCCCCAGGACGTTAGGCTGAGTCCCCAGGTCCCCAGCCCCTCCCTTTCCACCTGCATATTACTTAAATAAAAATGTCGCTGCTTTGCAGCAGCTAAGCCTCAGAAGAAGAGAAGCGCATCTGTCCTGAGGGGGTGGTCAGGCTTCAGGGAGCTGTGTGTGGCTGGGTGCCAGGCATCAAGGCCGAGGATGAATGCGGGGAGATGTGCACTTCAGCCCTACGGTGTGTTTGGCACATGGCCGTGGCCACAGCCGTGTGTGGGTTTCGTCTGGGGGCTGAAGCCTCCTCGGTACAGAGCAGTGTCCCTGCACAACTTCTGGGAGGCAGGAAAGCTGCCCCAATTTTAAACGTTTAGTTCTACAAACTTCCTTCAACTTATATTACAACAGCAGAGAATTATTTCCTGTCATTGCTCGTTAATCCAGCATTTTATGTGTGGTAGAACATGTGTGAAAACATTATAGCTGAAATTCTGCCAGTGCGTCCCTTCCCCCCCCACACACACACCCGTGGCTTCCTCCTCTTCCCTGGGCATATGGCACGGAGGCCACGACGTGAGGTCAAGGGCAAATTGTGGGCCTCTCTGCCACCAGCAATCTCCAGCAGGACCCACTTCAAGCTCCACTAGGTCAGCAATTGTGTCTGTTTGGTTCTTGCTAAACCCTCATCCCCAGCACCTAACACAGTGCCTGGCACATAGGGAAGTGCAATAAATATTTCTCAAATGAAAGCATGGATGGACAGAAGGATGGGTCAGTAGATGGAGGGCTAATGGTGAGTGGAATGGCAGATGGGCGGGTGGATGGATGGATGGATGGATGGATGGAATGATGGAGGAAAGGAAGGAAGGAAGGAAGGAAGGAAGGTGGGTGGACGGATGGATGGTTGAATGGAATGATGGAAGGAAGAGGGAGGAGGGAGGGAAGGAAGGGAAGATGGTGGGTGGACTGATGGATGGATGGATGGATATGCTGGTTGCAGCACAGTCAGATGTATGCAGAGTGAGGCCATCTCTCCACCTTTTGTGTAAGGGCTAACCTCTGGGGTGAAGACTCTCACCCATCATCTCTTATACTAACCAGCATTCACGGCACTGCCGTTTTCATCTGTTGTGTCTTCCACATCGTTCTACAGTGGGTTTATAATAGCTTCAAGAATAGATATAATAAATAGAAAAGCAAAGATAAAATGAAAAACAAAAATAAAATAAAAAAGAATAAGAGCAGAGACACCCCAGGGAAATGGGTGGCAAATCGGTGGCTGGGGCCATTGCTTTTCTTGTACATACTCCATGGAGATATAAGTGACAGGAACAGTTTGCTTTCAGAAAGTGGAGTCTTTTCTGAAGTGTCTTCTCCTGAAAGCCTTTGCTTAATTTAGCAGAAGTGAGAGGAGACGGGTCAAAAATATAAAATCTAAAGGTAGTGGTAAGGGACGCCTTCCATGATAAAGTGATTCAGTTAAGAGTTCGACTTTTGGTTTCCGCTCAGGTCATGATGTCACGGTTCGTGAGTTCAAGCGCCACATTCAGCTGTGTGCTGACCATGCAGAGCCTGCTTGGAATCCTCTCTCTCCCTGTCTGTCTACCCCCTCACCCTGGCTCATTATCTCTCTCTCTCTGTCTCTCTCAAAATATAAATGAATGAATGAACGAACGAAAGAAAGAATGAATGAATGAAAGTAGTAGTAAGAGTAAGGCCCTGTAGACTTCATGGACCACACTCCAGTCTGCAAAGAACTTTCATATCTCCTTCTCATTTAATTGTGCCTTAGAGGAAAGGGTACATACAATCACCTCCATTTTACAGATGAGAAAACTGAAGTTTAGGGAGCCTAGTGGCCCCATAGCTGGTCAGGCCCAGACTCTAGATGTCAGCCCACAGCTTCCGGTTCTTGGTCCATTCCTCCACACCTCCCCAGGTGTCTCTGAGCCGAGGGGACTTTGGTTCCTAATCACGGGGAGTGGGAGGGCCAGTGCCAGGAGCTCAGTGAGGCAAGGACAGCCCAACTTCAGCCCTGGTTGGGTGGCTTGGAGGTTATCTAGCATGACCCCTTTTTTGTCACATTTGACTAAAAGCGTCTTCCCTGTTATACACTCAGAGTCAGCAGAGCAATGGCATAATCTTTGCAGGTTATGCTAGGGCAGGGGGAAGAACGGCGTTACCTTGGACACGCACACTGTCCCTTACTACCTCTGGGTCTGTCTGCTTCTGCCAGAGCCCCGTCCCTGACAAGCCCCACGCAGAGACAGAGGCTTTTTCTTGTAATGAAGCTGAGAAGCTCCTCCTCTAAGACACAGCCTGTGACGGGCTGGGAACCCCCCCCCCGCACCGCCCCACCCTGCCCTCTGAGCCCCGTGCCCTTCAGGACTGGATTCAGGAGGAAACAGCTGTCTGCGCACAGAAGTGAAAGGTCAAATTTCTGGTAACGTCCAGAGACGACCTGTGCTCCTCTCAACTGACCAGAGCTCAGTTGGTATCTTTCTTTATTAAAAATTCTGGGAAATTACATTTGTGCTTTAATTGGTTTCCAGGGAGGAGGAGCAGAGGTCAAAGTTCACTTGTAGAAACATGAATTATAATGCGCCGCAGATGGCTTCATTCTGCATCCCAGGTGTTTGCCATTAACGATGGAAATGTCCTACTAAGGACGTTTTTGATCAGTTGCTCCTGGCCTGGCGCTTTCCTTTGCCTTCTGCGGCCCATCTGGTGGGCGGGCTGGGTCAGCGTTTGGCCCTAATGCAGTCGCTTTCCACTTGTGGAGTTGACAGGAGGAGCTCCTTCCGGTCACCCTGGGCTCTGCCCTGCTGTGTGAGCCAGTGCCCTTGGTGTCCCGCCCCTGCACCTGCAGGTGGGCGGAGTGCAGACCCAGGCCCTCTTCCGTCCCCCCCGACAGCCCCAAGGAGTCTTCCAGAAGAATCCCACTGCTTCCCAGGCAAGGAACGCTCTCCGCCCTCCGCTTGTTAGGCCCCAAACAGGCTCACAATCTCCCCCAGGTGTGTGCATTCTGGCCCGCCCTTGACCTCAGGTGCTGGATAAATCCCAAGGCCTGGCCTTTGTTTCCCATCACACCAAAGATGTTCTGGAAGGTGCCGGAAGGTGGGTTTGGAGTAACGTGCAGTGCCGCAGGTTTGGCTTCTGCCTCTGCCTGAGGCCGGCTGCCCGTCCTTGATCCTGATTCAGGGCAAGCCTGACACTGACCTGAGGCCCTTCCCCAGGAGTAACCCCTAGAAGCCGCTCCTTGAGGCCTTCTGAGTGCCACGGAGGCGCTGTGGTTGCACTGATCGTGGACTTGGGGTCAGAGAGCAGCGTTTTGACAGTTGACGTGACTGTGACAATGATACCTGACCTCCCTGAGCCTCTGTGTCCTCATCTGCACAATTGAAATGCTACCATCTGAGTCACAGGGGCACGGGTGAGAATGTCCACCGAGCTCCCGGCCCACAGCAGGGGCTCACCAACCAGTGGTAACTGCTGTTAACAGTCATGCTCATTGTCGCTGACCCGCAAGGTAAGATGGAGCCCCAGCCCCCGAAATGGGCCTCCTTGAGCTGTACCTCCATCCTGCCAGGCAGCCTGAGACCAGACGGGTCCCGGCAGCACCCCCTTCTCGCCTGCGCCTAAATTCTGTGCGCGGTGATTGAAGGTTTTCATTCCTGGGCATCACTGTGAAAAAATGTAAAGATTTTTTTTTAAAGATGGCCCTAGGATTTGGGGTTCGAAACTTGACGGAGCCAAGTCCATCCCCACTGTGACCTCACGTACCTTCTTTCACTGTAAATGGGCCTCCTGCCCAACTAGGGAAGGAGAAAATGGTAATCATGGGGGGTTTGTGCTCCTGGAGACTAAGAACACGGAACCTCGGCTCTGAGCTCTGTGAATTTGAGGAGCTGTTTTTGAAAGAAGGTCTTTGGGCTGGTTGTGGAATTCACCATAAAGAGGAGGAATCGTCAGATCGTGTTCTCAGAGAACGGAGGCCAGGTCTGCTCCGTTTGGGGTCCTGTCCGCCCCTGAGCTCAGAGCCTGGCCTCAGCTGTGGAGCCCAAGGTTGGGGAAACATGTGCAGTGTGCTCACGTGACATGAGCTTTGGGAAAGACTTGGAAAAAGCGTCCAGGAACCGATCACAACCACGATTGCATAGCAGGTAAGAGTCGCCCAGGTGCGATTTTGCTTCTATTAGTTGTTTACACTCCTTGGTTCTGGTTGAGCTAGAGAAATCCCAGCCCTTGCATTCTGGACCTGTGTCTTTGTGCTCTTTCACACCGTATGTCTCAAAATGAGGCATCACACTTAACTGCTTGATCTTCCCTCTGCCTCCTGAATTGTTTTCCTCTCGAACTCCCACATACCCGTGGTTTTACAGTTTTTTTTTTTTAATGTTTTTATTTATTTCTAGGAGAGAGAGTGAGAGGGAGACACAGACTCTGAAACAGGCTCCAGGCTCTGAGCTGGCAGTCAGCACAGAGCCCGACGCGGGGCTCGAACCCACGAACCGCGAGATCATGACCTAAGCGAAAGTCGGACGCTTAACCGACTAAGCCACCCGGGCGCCCCCCGTGGTTTTACAGTTTAACGCTTGCTACGTTCGGGCCACAACTAATGACAAATTCTGCACCCTATGGAAAATGTTTTTAAGTCCTTGAATATACAAGGCACTGATGTTAGTACTTTGAAGGGACCAAGACACAACTCTAAAAAGAAATACACAGCTTTTTTCTATGAATCCTGGCAACCAGCATCTCACGATGCTTTGACATTAACTAGCTCACTGATCCGGACCTGTGGAGTGTGAGGCAGTTGGTGTTACCCTGTTCTATAGATGCGAACACTGAGGCTTTGTTTTAAATCTTGGCTTTAGTTTTGATGGATGGGGTGCTCAGACTTCTGCTCTTTCGGTTCTTCTCCACCTGCTCTGTGCAATGCATCGAGGTAAAGAGCACCCCCTCCCCCCGCCCCGGGCCTGTGGAATCTGTCACTTCTGCTGTCAGAAGGAAATCAAACTCCATTTTAGCCTGCGAAGTGAAATCAGTGGGAAGCAGAAAGTCAGCAACACGTTTTCCACAACCAGCTATGCCTTAATCATTTATCAGCTGGAAGAGAAGTGAGGTTGTTGTTTGTTTTTTGGGTTTTTTTTTTTTTTTTCCTTTTCCAATCGATTTCAACAGAGAAATCTGGACGGCTTCCCATCCATCCTGGTTTCCTGCGACGTTGGCTTTTCCTGTCACAGTTGTGTCCGCTCCAAGTTCTCAGCAGCTGCCCAGGCAGTTCCCACCCCCACCCCCTCCTTCCTCGGGTCACTTCCGTGTCCCTCCTGCAGTCAGCACGACAGACTGACGTCACCCAGAGCTCAGAGCTGGGACAGACTCTGTGACCCGGCACATATTTATTAACGAGGCAACGGCAGCTCAGGAACCCCGATGCATGGTGACCCGCAGTCCCTGTGAATCCAGCCGGGTTACACCTGCTCTCCCTGGCTGCCTCATTCCCAACGAGAAAGGCCGTTGTCTCCAGACAATACCCAGAGAGCTTTTGCAAGGCAGATAACTCCAAACTCTCCTGTCAAGGCTGATAAATTGGCTTAGTGTGGTTCACCCCAAGAATGTAACAGTGAATAGCACAATAGGCTTCTGCAAAGCAAAGAATTTTCTGACTGCAGATTTGTCAAAGTAAAAGTAACCCCTAATAATGTTTTACTTGGCAGCTTTGTGCTGGCCAAAATATTAAGCCACGGCTGCGTTTACAGAGAGAAGCCATAAGTGGTGTTCCTCTTTGGAAAAGGGGGTTTTGTGTTTTCGTTCCTCCCAGAATCACCCAGCTGTCCGTTTCATCCACATTTCATTTCTGAGCTTGCATTCTGCATGGTAGATTTGCCCCCAAGTGTCCTTGGTTGTTAAATATTAGAGACAAAGGCGGAGGTGTGTGACAAAAGAGGTCACGTCTGGGCAGGATCTGTCACCCTGGTGTGGCATCTGTCCGTGAGCAGAAAGCAGTGGTTTTCTAGGGTCCTACATATAAGCATTTGGAAGTGCGCCGTGCGGAAGGGAGGTCTCTTGTACAAGGGCTTCTTTTCTAAATAAATCTCCTGTTTTATTGCTTTGCAACAGTCTATCATTGCTATATGTCAATTCAGTTAGCTGCTGTGCTGGCATATTTGGGATAACGTAGGAGACGTATTAAAATGCACATTGTGATGAACTTCCAGAAAGCTATGGAAGAAACGGAGGCTTGTGTTTTTAAGCTACCCACCCTCGGCTGCTGAAGATCTTTGATGTCGTGGGCAACTCTGTGGCCCAGGTAGTGTTCTTTCCGTCAGTCCTCTGGGGAATACAGCTGTCAAGTGAGACCAGAACAGCAAGGAACAGCACGAACCAAAGGAAAGCAGAATCCCGCACACGGGAGTTTGAAGCAAGAGGAAGAAACTTGTTTCAGGACAGAAACATCACTTCTCACAACCAGAACCTTCTGTGGCACCTCACTTAGTATATAATATGTCTGGTAGTTGGTCATTCTGGGGTAACACTGAAAGGTATTTGAAAATTTATTCATGATTTGAGTTTGGCTTCAAAAGACAGATGGGGTGCCTAGGTGGCTCAGTCGGTTAGGCATCAACTCTTGATCTCAGCTTGGGTCCTGATCTCAGGGTTGTGAGTTCAAGCCCTGCGCTGGGCGTGAAGCCTACTTAAAAAATAAAGGGGTGCCTGTGTGGCTCAGTCCGTTAAGTGTCTGACTCTTAGTTTCTACTCCTGTCAGGATCTCGTGGTTTTGTGAGTTCAAGCCTTGCATCAGGCTCTGCACTGGCAGCATAGAGCCTGCTTGGTATTCTCTCTCTCCCTTTCTCTCTCTGCTCCTCTGCCACTTGCACTGGTGCTCTCTCTCTCTCTCTCTCTCTCTCTCTCTCTCAAAATAAATAAGTAAACTTATTTTTTTCAAAGACAGATACTCATGGAATTTTTAACACATGCCTAAAATCACATGTTTTCAAAATGTTGTACAAAAGGCTTTTCTTAGAAAATGGAACCACAGTGTAAGAGAGAACCATTTTTAATTTTTTTTTATTAGAGTACATGCAAGCGTGGAGGGGGGCAGATGGAGAGAGAATCTTAAGCAGGCTCTGTGCTCAGCATGGAGGCCGACATGGGGCTCAGTCCCACAACCCTGGGATCATGACCTGAACTGAAATCAAGGGTTAGATGCTCAACCAAATGAGCCACATAGGGGCCCCAAACAGAACAATTTCTAATTTGAAATAGTGCATGAAAGGTGACCAGTGAGGCACCTAGATTGTCTTCCTTATTTTTTGACATCCATAGGTGCGGGTTTGTCCCTATATTATCTTTACAGCATCGGAGTTTTAAATGTAGGTCAGTTGTTCCCAAACCTTAATTTTGACAGTGCCAGAACACAGATGACCCTTGAAAACATGATGTTAAGTGAAAAAAGCCAGACCTAAGAGGTCATGTAATGTACGACTGCATTTATATGAAATGCTGAGAACAGGCAATTCAAAAGAGACAAAAAGCAGATGAGTGGCTGCCAGGTACTGCAGGGAGGAAGCAACGAGAAGTGACTGCTTAATTAATGGGTATGGGTTCGTTTGCGGGGTGGGGGGTGCAGGTAAGGAGCATGTTGTGGAATTCAATAGTGGTGAGGGCTGCACAACCTTATGTATGTACTAAAAGCTACTAGGTTGTATACTTTTAAATGGTAGATTTTACATATGTGTTTTACCCCAATTTGTTTTCAATTTTAATTTTTTACTTGTATTGTTTTTTAATATAATTTATTGTCACACTGGCTTACATGCAACCCCCAGTGCTCATCCCCACGAGTGCCCTCCTCCATGCCCATCACCCATTTTCCCCTCTCCCCCACCCCCATCAACCCTCAGTTTGTTCTCTGTATTTAAGAGTCTCTTATGGTTTGCTTTCCTCCCTCTCTGTAACCTTTTTCCCCCTTTCCTTCTTTCATGGTCTTCTGTTAAATTTCTCAAGATCCACATATGAGTGAAAACATATGATATCTGTCCTTCCCTGACTGACTTATTTCGCTCAGCAGAACACCCTCCGGTTCCATCCACGTTGTTGCAAACGGCATGATTTCATTCTTTCTCATTTCCAAGTGGTATTCCACTGAATATATAAACCACATCTTCTTGATCCATTCATCTGTTGATGGACACTTAGGCTCTTTCCATGTTTTAGCTATTGTGGAGAGTGCTGCTATGAACATTGGGGCACATGTGCCCCCTCTGCATCAGCATTTCTGTATCCCTCGGGTAAATTCCTAGCAGTGCTATTGCTGGGTCACAGGGGAGTTCTAGTGTTAATTTTTTGAGGAGCCTCCACACTGTTTTCCAGAGGGGCTGCACCAGTTTACATGCCCACCAACAGTGTAGGAAGGTGCCCGTTTCTCCACATCCTCGCCAGCATCTATAGTCTCCTGATTTGCTCATTTTACCCACTCTGACCAGTGTGAGGTGGTATCTCAGTGTGGCTTTGATTTGTATTTCCCTGATGAGGGATGCTGAGCATCGTTTCATGTGTCTGTTGGCCATCTGGATGTCTTCTTTGGAAAAGTGTCTGTTCATGTTTTCTGCCCATTTCTTCACTGGATTATTTGTTTTACGAGTGTGGAGTCTGGTGTGAAAAGTCACCTGGAGCTCTTGTTAAAACACAAATTACTGGGCTCCACCCTGAGGTTTTCTGACTCCGTGGATCTGGGTGGGGTCTGGGCATTTGCATTGCTGGTAAGTTGCAAAGTGCCGCTAACGCAGGCACACTCTGAGGACCACTCATCCAGGCATCTGTTGGGTAACGGGAGGGTTTATCCTCTGTGTTTAAATCAGAATATCAGGGTTTGTTGATCACTGTCCACACTCTGGCAGTTCACTACACATAGTGCCATGCTGAACTGACCTCAGTAATGACAAAAGTGGGGTTTTTTTTTTTAATGTTTTTTTTAAATTTATTTCTAGGAGACAGAGAGAGAGACAGCGTGAGCAGGGGAGGGTCAGAGAGAGAGGGAGTCACAGACTGAAACAGGCTCCAGGCTCTGAGCTGGCAGTCAGCACAGAGCCCGACGCGGGGCTCGAACCCACGAACCGCGAGATCGTGACCTAAGTGAAAGTCGGACGCCCAACCGACTAAGCCACTCAGGCGCCCCCAAAAGTGGGTTTTTAAATAACTGAACTTGGAATCAAATCTAGCGTCTGCCATCCCTTAACTGTAAACTCTTAATCTAATCCTTCGTCTTGTTTGTAACAATACCCACTCACTGGATTGCTTTGAAAAAAAAAATTTTTAATGTTTTATTTATTTCTAGGAGAGAGAGAGAGAGACAGCACGAACAGGGGAGGGTCAGAGAGAGAGGGAGTCACAGACTGAAACAGGCTCCAGGCTCTGAGCTGGCAGTCAGCACAGAGCCCGACGCGGGGCCCGAACCCACGAACCGCGAGATCATGACCTAAGCGAAAGTCGGACGCTAAACCGACTAAGCCACCCAGGCGCCCCTTGAAAATTTTTTTTAATTTAAATTCAAGTTAGTTAACATACATTGTGGTCTCGGCTTCAGGAGTAGAACCCAGTGATTCATTTCTTACATATGATACCGAGTGCTCATCCTGAAAAATGTCCTCCGGGGGCGCCTAGGTGGCTCAGTTGATTAAGTGTTCGACTTCGGCTCAGGTCATGATCTCACAGTTCTTGGGTTCAAGCCCCGCATCGTGTTCTGTGCGGGTAGCTCAAAGCCTGGAGCCTGTTTCAGATTCTGTGTCTCCCCCTCTCTCTGCCCCTCTCCCGCTCAGGCTCTGTCTCTCTGTCTCAAAAATAAAATTAAAAATCTATTTTAAAAAAGTGTCCTCCTTAATCCCTATCACCCATTTAACCCATCTTCCTACTCCCCACCGCTCCCCAGCAGTCTTCAGTTTATTCTCTATATTTAAGAGTTTCTTATGGTTTGACTCCCTCTCTGTTTTTATCTTATTTTTCCTTCCTTTCCCCTATGGTCTTCTGTTGAGTTTCTCAAATTCCACATATGAGTGAAATCATATGCTGGGTCTCTTTCTCTGACTGACTTAAGTCACCTAGCATAATACCCTCTAGTTCCATCTACGTTGTTGTAACTGGCAAGATTTTATTCTTTTTCATTGCCCAGTAGTTGTCCATTGTATATATTTAAATTTAAAAGCAAAAAAGTATAAAAAGAAATATTACTGTGAGAGAGCACCCACTATACCACTTAGCTAGTTCTCAATACAGTTATTTTTAAATATATGCCTGTATAGATCAGCTAAATATATACATTATAATCAAATATCATTTATATTTTTATATAATTTCTACATTATATAGCTAAGTATGCACGGTATATTTATTTTATGTATATGTAAATATATATCCATATGGGTGGAGAGGCAGTGTGGGACATGGGTGTGTCTAGTAGTTCCTTGAACAAAGGTCATCAAGGTGACTGTGGGAAGGCATATTTGAATCATATTGGGATCCTCCTTAGGGCTTTAAATATAATAGACACTTGGAAATTACTTCTTGCATAAGTAAATAGACTGGTGATTCAGTGAAAGAGTAGTGAACACATTACCCAAAAGGTTTAATTCTGCTGTCATCCTAACTTCTTTCAAAGTTAGAAAGGAACGTGATGAGCTTGGGTCCCTTTTACATGTGACTCCATTGAAGAAATAGCAACCTTAATAATTGATCTTGTCCATGGATTCTTGACACCATCCTGGGGAGTAGACTCTGTACCTTGCTCATGGTTCACTGGCACATTTTTTATGCAAATGAATGAACTGTTCTTTGGCTCTTAAGCCAAGATGTCAGTGGTTTGCTAGACAACCAGTGGCTTTAGGGATGTCAAACATTTTAAAATATTTATAAATTAGGATTATATTATAATTGGAAGAATCTAATATTTGGTGCCTTCACATTCCCTTTTGAGATTTTTTAAAATTTTTTTTAATGTTTTTTTTTTATTTATTTCTAGGAGAGAGAGAGAGAGAGACAGCGTGAGCAGGGGAGGGTCAGAGAGAGAGGGAGTCACAGACTCTGAAACAGGCTCCAGGCTCTGAGCTGTCAGTCAGCACAGAGCCCGACGTGGGGCTCGAACCCACGAACCGCGAGATCATGACCTGAGCAAAAGTCGGACGCTTAACCGACTAAGCCACCCGGGCGCCCCTCCCTTTTGAGATTTAAAATCCTTTTACATCACTAAAATCTGTTTGTTGGAGGAAGGGCCAATGGGTTAGATATAATTTTTGAAAAATTTTAATGTTATCTATTTTTGAGAGAGAGACAGAGTGTGATCAAGGGAGGGGCAGAGAGTGAAGGAGACACAGAATCCGAAGCAGGCTCCAGGCTCTGAGCTGTCAGCACAGAGCCCGACATAGGGCTTGAACCCACCAACTGGAGATCATGACCCAAGCCAAAGTCAGACACCCAGTGAACTGAGCCACCCAGGTATCTAGCCACCCTAGATAATAATTTTTAAATATTCTCATTCATGCAACCGAGAGGACCTCAGCAAAAGGAAGATGTTGAGCAGACCTTTGCTTGTCATTCAAAAATAGTTTGCTCAAAAGAGGGGAAATAAGAGTTTGGAGTTCTTAAGACAAATACCTTCAGCCATTATCAGTACCTGGTCCAGGCAGAGCAAAGTCCCCCACCATTTAATGATACTCCGTGGTAGTCTTCTTAGCATCAGCATGAAGTTGGGTGGCCGAGAGGTCCTCCTCCATTTAGCAAGTTCCTCTAGACCAGTCCCATCTCTCTATCTATCTCTGAACCAGTTCTTCCCTCTGCCTAGAAAGTTCCTCCTCCCGATGTGCCCACAATTGGTCCCTCCCATGCTCTGGTGAGAGTGACAGATGCCACCGTATCCCCACCCAGTGATATCTTTTCCAACCACCCTTCCTAAAAGTTCAGTTCTTCCCATGCATATCCTCTCTTCCTTGCCTGTTTAATTTTTCTCTTTAACATCCCGTTCTAGCACACTTCATTGTCCCCCTTACCGTATGCATTACCCACCTGCCTGGCTGGAATGCAAGCTCCATGATAATCAGGATTTTTCAATGCTTTCTTCACTCTCCCTATTTCTTTTCTTTTTTTAATGTTTGATTTATTTCTGAGAGAGAGAGAGAGAGAGAGAGCAGGGGAGGGTCAGAGAGAAAGGGAGGTACAGAATCTGAAACAGGCTCCAGGCTAGCAGTGAGCCCAGAGCCCGACGCAGGGCTCGAACCCATGAACCGTGAGATCATGACCTGAGCGAAGTCGGAGGCCTAACCCACTGAGCCACCCAGGTGCCCCCTCACCCTCCCTATATCTAAGAGCAACAGAGAACTCTATTTCTGACAGCGTCTAACACAAAGACACAAACGTACTTGTGCCAACAAAGATGTGCTCTCCTCTCTCAAACATTCTGAAGTTTAAATCCTGGACTTAAACAGATCCCATGCATCTTCTTACTGTCTATCCCTTTTCTTTAGTCTCACCTCCCCAAAGCCCAATATGCACTTGTTATTTTGCAAGACAATGAGATGGGAGGGTCTGGAGCTGGCCTCAGCCTTTTAGCCTCTGGACACTGGTGGACAATCCCTGCCCGTTTGTGGAACAGTGTGGTTCATTGATCTTCTCTCAACTATTGTTATTCTTGCTCTGAACCCTTCCTGAGATTCACAAGTGACCCTAGCATCTTGTCTAGTTAACTGTGAAAACATTGTAGAAATAGTTCCTTTCCAGAATGCTCTAATAAGACTTGGTCACAACACCTGGCTGCATACATAGCACAGGAGAATGATGTTTAGCCTCCTGGATCAGGCCCTGAGCTACATAAGTGTCCTAGAAGAAGGTCAGATCCTTGCCTTGATGAAACGTATTTCTTTGCAAAGAGAAATGCTCTCAATTCCTGCGTAACATATCATTGTCTTTTCAACACAAAGCACTTCTAAATTGATAAAATTGGAATTTTCTGGTGATCATCATATGAAGCTATTGAGCATCATTTTGATATCAAGAATAACCTGTCTGCCAACAAAGGTTCTAAAGATTTTGAAAGGAACTTGTGACAGCACTAGAAGTAAGCCCTGCTTTATTATTGCCTTTCCATCCAAGATCAAGACATGTACTTATTCATTTATCTGTAGATTAGAATTCTACTCCAGAGTTAATCACCTGAGATGGATAGAAAATGCTTGAGGGAGATAAGACGGTGTTACCAGTGTATTACCAGGAAATGATCCTGATCTCACAATAGTGCCAAACTGTATCGGATGGTGGCCAGTCTGCCATCTTTGGGAATACATCCAGCTTGCGTTGGTTTGGCCGGTTGACTAGGATCCATTTATAATGTCATCCTATGAACGTCAACATGGAGAGAGGGTGTTCAGGCCTGCTGGCCAACAGGCCCTCTTCCTCATGAAATAGCAAAACAATCTGAGTTTCTGACATCCTTGTCCCTCCTCACCATTGCTGCCTCAACACAGAAGGAAATGCACTTGAAGAGAGAGAGAGCTACTCTACATAAGTTGGGTAACACTAGCTGCCTTAGGAAACAAGACCCTAATTGTCAGTGTCTTACCATAATAGAGGTGGGTTTCCCTCCCATATGCCCACCCCCCCCCCCCCGGGGCTCTAAGCTGCAGGTGGTTTCCGTTCCAGCCATTAGTCGGGACCAGACTCCACTTCCTAGGACATTGGAATCCTCTGAGCTCAGCTGACCGAGGGGAAAGAGAGGACCTGAAGGGTAACAGTCACTTTACCTTCACCCAGAAGTATCCCACATCACTTCACCTCTGTTCATATCCATGGCCGAGAATTAGTCCTCTAGCCCATCCTGGAGCAAGGGGGCGGGGCAGCCCCTCTGGACCATGGAAGGTGGAACATGAACTATGCAGGGAAGGTTGGCCAACTTTGCCACATCCACTGTAGCCCTGGTATTCTGAGGCAAGAGCAGGGCCCACACTTCCAGTCCCCTGCACTCTCTTACAGCTGTGCCTTGAGAAGCAGTGATTTGCCCTTCACAGACCCGACTGCCAGTACCAGCCGGCCCTCACCTGCAGTGGGGTTGTGCCCGTGGGACTGTGGAACTGCTATGCACAGCCATTTGTACCTGCCTCTTCTTTGTGCTTTCCAACCAGGACATCGGTGTGTGTTCATATTACAAACTGCAGGTCCCAAGAACTCATGTTCCATCGTATCACTTCATACAGAGCTGTTAATCGTTGTCCCTAATGAGATCTGTACAAATTCGTCGATTTGAAAACTGTCAGAAGAGAATTTCTTTTTTGATAGAGCACTTCTTCCTTGGCGGTGTGGGCACTGTGCCGGAGTGGATCTCAGGATGTAGCCGAGCCTGCCTCGATTTAGGCAAGGCAGTTAAGCCTTGGTCCACAGGGGCTGACGGTGGACATGTGGGCAGCTCCTGTCGGCGAGCCCCATGAGTATCTGTATTCAAGGGAAGGCTCAGGAAGCCACTCCGTGTCCCGATGGCTGACCGTCTCAGGTCTTCCCCACAGGTTCCCATTCCCCATGGTGTTCAGCAGCTGCAGCAAGAAGGACCTGGAGGCCAGCCTGGAGAAAGGCATGGGAATGTGCCTCTTTAACCTGCCGGAAGTGAAGCAGTCTTTCGGGGGCCAGAAGTGTGGGAATGGATACGTGGAGCAAGGAGAGGAGTGTGACTGTGGAGGGCCAGAGGTAAGAGACCGTCCCCACCCCCCAGGACTGCCGCCTTGCATCTGTGGCTGGCAAAGGAGTAGGAAGAATTATGTAGCGGAACGAAAGTGCTAGAAACTCACGATGGAAAGTCCTAAACAGGCCCCCCTCTTGAACAGCTGTGCAAGCCAGGGCGGCCTTCTTGGATCATAATGATGACACAGAATAAATTGTATCACTGCTTTTAAAAAGATAAAGAATCTTCTCTATTGAAGGACAAGGTCTAGGTGAGGCAAGCTGAGGAGAAGAATAAAAAAAAGCATTTAGCTTTGAGTTTAACAGAGAAGGAAGCTTTGGGAATGCTAGCTTCAAATGGCTAATAAGCATCATTTCTTTCTCCTCACAAGGCGAGCGACCAGAGGAGAATTTGAATAAGCAACATTCATTTTTAACCAAGAGCTCTCACCCAAGTTGAAAACCTGCCTGATGCTGCAGCCTTCTCTGTATGCACAACCCGAGGCTACAGGCTCTGCCTCTTTGCTTGTTAGCTTTCAGAAGCAATAAGCAGAAGCAGGGAACATTTTTATCCAGCAAAGGGCTGATTTAACCCTGTTTTCCAGCCAATGTCAGGCAAAATGTCTTATTTCCGTAGGGCCCAAGATAAACATAATCAACATAAAAAATTATAACGGCCACTTTTTGATCTCTGAATGATCTTGAGAAGGAAAGAGAAAGCACACAGTGAGATCTCCTGGTAAAACAAGGGCCTCCTGGAAGCCTGGAAGAGGCTGTGTTTAGAATAAATCAAAGCAGGTCATTTGTATAGCAAGCAGTCTGCATGTTGGATTCCCTCCCTGAGGGCTTACGCAAGCGGAAATGGTAGATGGGTTCAAGGTGGGCTTAGCTAGATTCACAGACAGGCTTGGTGAGGCCTTAGGAAAAGCATGTGTGGGAGGGCTGCTCTGAAATGGGGGTTCTAGGGTAGAAGGAAATGTACAGAGATCCTCGGGCTATCCGTCAAATTCCTGTGCTCATCAGACAGACAGCCGGTTGTAGAATCTTCTTCATAGTCCTAATTCTAAGATCATTCCTGCTGGTATGGGCAACCGCAGAGCCTTGGGAATTAGGACTATGAAGAAGATTCTACAACCGGCTGTCTGTCTGATGAGCACAGGAAGTCCTTCTATCTGGCCCTCTGCAAGAATGCTGGGAGCGAATAAGTACTGGGAGATGGGGCTAGTAGAGGTGGTCCCGTCAAACGTTTGCACGCCCTTTCCAAACCCGGGACTCAACAGTGATACCAGCACTGTATCACAGCAGCAATAATTATGCTCACAATGTGTTGGGGGTGATTGCTGTACAGGAGCAATGGGATCATAGAAACTCTTCTTAAGATTAGAGAATAAACTGAGGACTGATGGGGGTAGGGGGAGGGGAAAGGGAGATGGGCATGGAGGAGGCACTTGTGGGGATGAGCACTGGGTGTTCTATGGAAACCAACTTGACTAAACTATTTTAAAAAAAGGTTAGTGGAGGAAAACTGGAAACTGTCACAGGGTGGGGTATACAAAGGGGAAATTCTTTGGAGACTTTGTTAATCACTTGAAGAAGAAAAACAAAATTAGTTTAAATTGCCCATGTTTCTCAGGAGAGACCATGCAGACTTAAAATGGTTTGTCTTTGATTTGAACTCCTTGTAATTGTTTAATCTAAATAAATTTGACAGCGCTTCCTAGAGTCATGAACTCTCAGGTTTAGAATGATGATCAGCAGTCATTCGCTCCACATTCCAATACCACCAGCATGGCCACCACCCTCACCGTTACCACCACTATCCCCACCACAACCACCCCCATCAGTACCATCCCCACTACCAGCATCCTCACCACCACCATCCTCTCAACAAATGTTTGAGTGCCTGAAATTTGCCAGCCGCTGATGTGGTCCTCAACTTCACCCCCATCAAGGAGTCATTCGGCTTTGACCAGGTGCTTCCTGTCTCTCCAGGCAGAATGTCCTGGCAGAGCAGTGCTGATTAAGTCAATCTCCTTCCTTATGTAGAACCAGCCACATTCTACTTGCAAATAGTTCCCAACTGGATCTTTCTGTGGTTGGGTCCTTATTTCATAGGCTAAGTTCTTGATATTTGAAGAGAACTATCATTCTTTCCATTGAAATTTCTTTCAAAGTCCAAGAAATCTTTCAACGTTCTAGGCAAGCCTCTTACCTCAATTTGTAGTTTTTTCATTTTTGCTTTCCGCATTGTGTCCAAGAGTATAACAACCCATATTCAGCTTCCAAACTGCTTTGACCAAAACTTTTAGTCAGACCTGGGCTTAATTCACCTGGACTCTTTAGCCCCCTGCCCAGTGCTCAGGCCCTGAAAATATCCCTCACGCCTTTGCTTCCTATCAGCCCATGCATTCCCTGGCCCACAGAGGGACTCAGTGTCACCACATTGGTGAGCGAAGGGGACCAGTGCTTCCCCAGGTCGTAACTGGACCATCCTCTGCCCCCTTGCTGCCAGAAATAATCGCTGTTTTCAAGAGGATGCATTGTAGACTTAGCTCAGTGCATTGTGATTAAGAATTTGTGTCTACCACCCACATCCCAAGAATGACACAGCCTTTGCAGAGAATTCTCTAATGGCTTCATTATTCTTTTTTTCTTTGGAGACTTAGTGTTCATTGGCTCTGTTGACCTTTTCTATTGAGTACTAAAATAATAAATGTATCAACAGATGAAGAATTGGTCTCTTCTGATAAATACAGTCCTGCAGAAGGAATAGATTCTGGGTAGTTAAAAAGGCAAGTGACTGCTAAAGTCTTCTGCACAGAGCATTGGATTTACATCAACCACAAGAATATCCTGACAACTCACTAGTTCATCCAGCCAACAGGGTCAGAAAAGCAGCCCTGAATCCTTGTTTAAAGTCAATAGAATGCCAGTAGCCTGCAAATATCTTTTAAACTTAGTTATCTTTCTCACATTATCAATCCCCCTTGAAGTCAAAGCCATTCTACTTGGCTGCATTTCCATTTGAACTGCTGCTTATGTTATTTAGTGATTTGGTGTGGGGTGGGGGAGGGGAGGTGGTAGTTCTTAAAGAATCTTAGGACCCAGGTTTCGGGTGGCTGATTTAATGTAGAAGCCCAAGGAAATCTGTAATTTGGTTCGTATGTCATTAGTAGGGCCGTTTAGGCCACAGTGAACAGGATGACATTGCTGTGTATTTGATGGCACTGATCAGGAATGCAATCAATAGACTTGTGGGGATGAGCACTGGGTGTTATATGGAAACCAACTTGACAATAAACTATATAAAAGAAAAAAAAAAGTTCCTAAACTTCTTATAGAAGTCCACGTGTTAGAAACCCTTACTGTCATAAGAGTAACAGCTATGACTTCTGGTTGGCTCTTTCATCTTATTGTATATATTATACACTCCAGATGTTTAGAAGGTCTTTGAGGAAATTTAAAATTTAATAACTTTGGATGGATGTGTAATGGGAGCAAATAGTAAACCCCAAATGAGAGCATGATTCATAGAGTCTCACATAGGGCACAGTTCAGAGATCTAGGATGGTCCCAAATCTTCTGGATTATACAAGATTTCATTAATTGCATTGTAATACTAATGATAAATTCACTAACAGAAGATGGTTTTCAGGAGTAAAATATTATACTTTTAAAGTACTACATGATTGGTTTCACTCTAGCTAATAGTATACATATTCTTCTCATGTCACATACTAAATAAAAGGACATTAATTAATTATACTAAAAGGACATTAATACTATAAGGGCATTAATTAATACCAATTAATACTAATGACCTCATGAACTCTTCTTTCTGATAATTCGTTTTCTTCTAAGCTGTGTAAACTCTGGGTTATTGGGATGTTCTAAAGTACAAGGACTTCATAAATACACTAGATAATATGTATAGACCTTTTTTTGAGAGCTGAGTGATGGCCTCCATTCCTTGTGGGGTGTTTGTTAGAAAACAGTGGGTATTTGTGAAGAACGGCCTAACAAAGGAGGTCATTTTCTCTCGTTTCCGAGAGAGCAGTACATCTCATATGTGATCTATCTGTTTAAATCCCTTGCAAATCCACGGGCACAGACCATGGACCTCTTCTCTGGCCTCTTGGTCATTTCGATGTGCATTTCTGACCTGAGAGGTGCCTTGTCCAGGTGAGGCAGCCCATATGTGTGGATCAAGAGTCTTGGCTACCGCATTTGATTGCAACTGTAGTTCCATAGTTGAATTGACCCCATTTCCTGCCAGCACGCTCCAGAGTCAAAGGGTCAGCATTTGAAGAGTTAAGTTTGTACATGTCTATGTATATTCTTAAATAAGTGAGTTAAAAGTGTTCCAGCAATCCCAATATAGTTCACTGCAATAAGACCTGCATGAATCATGAACCAGAGGCCTCCCTACAGAGCCCCAGCCACGGCCAACTTGACCGGATCCGGCAGCCTGCCTTCCCGCGCAGGCTCCCTTATCCTCCGTGAAAGGCACTGAGTGCTGCTGACTCTTCCCAGGGACTCCACAGACCTTGTCAGTTCATAAACACTTAACAGAAGCTTGGCTTTGTTAGACGTGAAGATAATCTCGGTCAGGCTGAGTTTCAACTCCTTCCCTTTACAGCCGGTGCCTTCCATGAGTAGTTGCCCCATGTGACCCTATCAAATGAGTCCCAATCTCTTCCCCAGGAATGTACGAACAGTTGCTGCAATGCTACCACCTGTACCCTGAAGCCAGATGCTGTGTGCGCACATGGGCTGTGCTGTGAAGACTGTCGGGTAAGTTCTCTCAGCCCCAAGGCCGCCTCAGGTTCAGGTGCTTCCACAGTGACATAGGATGAGAAAGGCGAAGGATAGCTTCTGGACCCCTCTGCTGTGAAAACCATAACGCCTCACCACCCAAGCTGGTGAACCCCACTGTCATCCAGTCTTCGTGTGAAATGCATACTTTATTTATTTATGTAATTTTTTTGAGAGTGAGAGAATCCACTAGCAAGAGAGGGGCAGATAGAGAGGGAGAGGGAATCCCAAGCAGCCTCTACAGTGTCAGTGTAGAGCCCCCCTCAGAGCTCGAACTCACAGACTGTGAGATTGTGACCTGAGCCGAAACCAAGAGTCAAAGGCTTAACCGGCTGAGCCACCCAGGCGCCCCCTCCAATCTTCATGTGAAATGCACACTTGAATGCCAAGTCATCGGTGATGGGTTATTTATTTATGGGTTGGAAAGGAATTGTTCCCCAAAACTCTGGCTCAGTTTTACACACTCCAGTTGTGCTGCTGGACACTGGTGAGGTCCTAGCACCATGATGGCAGCAGCTGGAGAGTGAGGCCCCACCCTGGTCACTCAGCCCCCATTCTATCCCAAGAACACCTACCTGCTGGGCTGAGAAGCCACATGGGTTGTGCCAGGGGATTTATGTAAACACCTTGATCTTGATGTCCTCCTAACACAAGGACTGGTGGACCCAGCCCAACCCAACCAATCACGGCCATTTGATACTTTTGTCATTGCTGCTGCCGTGACAAAGTGCCATTTGTTTTGGCAATTCCATTATTTGTCTCATTACTCAGGGCTGAGATCTGATCAAAGAGAAGCCTGAGCTTTCGATTCAAAGGTTCCAAGGGTAGACTTTCTTTCTTTTTTAATTAAGTGATTGATCTTGGCATTCTGCTAGTAGGAAACTCCCTCTCAGCTCCCCAGCCAGAGCCCAGTGATTCAGAAGTGAATTACAGCATCTTACGTTCAGCTTAAAATATTTCTCCTGCCCTTTCTATTTATGATTAACTTCTGGGGGATGTTCAAGAAAGCTGGCACCCCTCCCCTGGCACCCAGCTGCTGGCAGTGGAAGAGGGAAGGTGGGGGTGGGGCAGGTCACGGGCTGTGTAGCCTCTGACAAGCCACTCTGAGCCTCAGTTTTTCAACCACAGAAAGACGAGGCATTGGCCAATGTTTCCTAACATTTTTTATTGTTCCCTTGCTTCACTTCTCCCCTGTGAAGTCCTACAGACAGGTTTCCAATGCCATGATTTGATGACAAAGTGAAATATTATTGTCACCGAGCCCTTGGAATGATTTTTGTCATCTTGGCCACAGTGCTAACACTTAAGAACAAGCTTCATCTTCAGACACATGACAGCATTGGTGACCAGAGATCTTCTTCAGAATTGAGGAGTCCATCAGACAGCACTCCCTTCCCATGCCTCCTTTGAGGTGACACATGCCAGCAACCAGCCTGTCTCCTCATCAGAAGACCCTAATATTGCATGAAATTAAAAAGAGGCAGCTCTTGGGGCACCTGAGTGGTTCAGTTGGTTAAGCATTCAACTTTGGCTCTGGTCACGATCTCATGGTTTGTGAGTTCAAGTCCCATATCAGTCTCTGTGCTGACAGCTCAGAGCCTGGAGCCTGCTTCAGATTCTGTGTCTCCCTCTCTCTCTGCCCTCACCTGCTCACACTCTGTCTCTCTTTTTCAAAAATAAACATGAAAAATATTTTTAAAAAAATTTTTAATGTTTATTTCTAAGAGAGAGACAGCATGAGCTGGGGAGGGTCAGAGAGAGGGAGACACAGAATCTGAAATAGGCTCCAGGCTCTGAGCTGTCAGCACAGAGCCCGACGCGGGGCTCGATCCCACGAACCGTGAGATCATGACCTGAGCCGAAGTCGGATGCTTAACCGACTAAGCCACCCAGGTCCCCCTAAAAATATTTTTTAAAAAGAGGCTACTCTTGATTACACCCCTCCCTAGTGGAAAGGTGAACCCCAGATCCCAGAGCAAGATTCTGTTTGTTTAATGACTCTCTGTGCCTCTCTCTTCCTTTGGAATCCTTGCCCCTTAATGCCCGTCGCTCCATTCTGCCCCAGGAGTGCCGCCAGGAAGTTGCCTCCCCTTCCCTGCGGTGCACGTGCTATAAACAGCCTCTCCTTCCAGCTAAAGCCTGCGGGAACGGCATGCAGGGACTCCAGCAATTCCTGCGACCTCCCCGAGTTCTGCACGGGTGCCAGCCCCCACTGCCCAGCCAACGTGTACCTGCATGACGGGCACCCGTGCCAGGGGGTAGACGGCTACTGCTACAACGGCATCTGTCAGACCCACGAGCAACAGTGCGTCACGCTCTGGGGACCAGGTATGTGGCCGCCAATGGTGGGCGCAGAGTCGTAGGGCTGGGGGACTCACTCTGTTTCCATAAGCGTCACTCCTGCGCCGCTCCATCTACAAAGCTTCCATCCTTTCAGCTAAAGTGATTGGCTTCCTGGCAGACCTGGGGCCGAGCTGGTCACTGGGCGTGCAGAAATGGGCACTGCCTGGAGCCCGCCCCAAAGGCTCAATGTGGTCCAATGAGAGATGTGTGTGCACCTACTGAGGGCAAGGAGGGAGGACGAGGAGAATCAGTCATGACCCCTGCCCTCAGATGGCTTAACAGGTAGTTGGGCAGACAGATAGGACTTCCCACTCGCTCTGATTACGTAAGTGCTTCTTGATGCTGGAGCAAGAGAAAGTCACTGCAGACTTGCTGCGTGAGGAGTCTGGGACCAGGAAAGACACAGAGGAGTCATTCCTGACACAGGGAGCAGCAAGCTAGCCCTCAGACAGGAAGGCACACGGAAGGGGCTGCCAGGGTGGGAGCCCCAGACCCCCGAGTGCAGAGGAAGAACATGGAGACAGGTGTCTGAGAGCCTTGAGAGGCACTTGGGTTCTAAAAGCAGAATGCTGGACGTGTGTATTCCCAAAAAAGGCACCCAGATGGGCAGGTGGCCAGGAAGCAGCTGCTGGGGTGGTTAGGGGCTGTCCACTCACCACTTCCTGTGCATAGGATGCTGGGCCAGATGCTCAGCATGACTCGTCCCTTCCACCCCTCCACCATTAGCAAGGTTGGGGAAATGACTACAGTTTAGAGAAGGCAAAGCTGAAATTCAGAGACTGGAAGTCAGCTTCCTGGTGTAAGGCTGGGATTGGAGCCCAGGCCAATGGACCCAAAAGCCATACGTAATGGACACCATGCAGTTGCACGAAAGAGCCAGGCCCAGAACAAAAGTTCCAGAGGCTCTGCAGTCGAATGGATGCTTGGATGTCAAAGAAGGAATCATGGGTCCCCTGGACATGGCTCTCTGGTGACCAGAGCTCCCAGGCCCTGTGGGGAAGCCGGGGCCCTGAGGACTCCTCACCCCGGGGTTTGCTGCCTCTATCCTGCTCCGGGATTCCAGCAGTGACTACAGGCCCCCAGAGAGCACTTTCCAAGAGTGCGGTCCCCACCCGTCTGGCCATCCTCCCTCCTCCCTGCCGCCTGCAGAGGTGACCTCAGTTCTGGCCAGGGACGCCAGCTGTGGCAAGGCCACTGTGGTCAGCCAGGCAGAGAGCCAGGCAGGCTCTAGGGGGAGGGAAACCCGATATGGGCCTTCGTCAGACTTTCACTGTGAGGCCTCGGTTTCAGGAATGATGAGGGCAGCATACTGGGATGGAGAGTGATGACTGGTCACCAAAGCTGGGGTGTTCAATGTGATGTGAGAGCAGTGACCAAGCAGGGAGAACAAAGACAGATGTTTCTGAGAGTTGGGTCCTGCCATGGAGCCCACCGGCCCCCCACCAGCCAAAGACGCTCCTCTGTCCTTGGACCTCCCGGAGGGGCCAGAAGAAGCCGAATGGTACAGAAACAAGGGGCTCATGCAGCCTGTTCATGGTACCTGGGAGGAGCCCTCCCCGCACTCCTCAGGCCACGTGGGCACAGAAGGAGGAGGCCTGTGGTGCCTGCGGCCTTCTGCTTCGTCTGGGGACCCTGAGCCCCGCAGTCCTGGCCCCCCAGGCAAGGGAGGGGTCTCTCTATCCCATGCTGGGTGAGTGCCTCGCCAAGACCAGCACAGAGGAGGAGGTACTCACAATAAACATGTCAGATGCCTGGATGGGCTCTGAATGGTTTAGTGACTTCAGATGCCTTTTAGCCAAGTGAGGTCACTTTGGGACAGCGGCTACCGCTGCAGGCCAAACCCTCACGGCCTAAAGCATCCCTAGTGGCCACTCCTCCCCAGCCTTCCTCCGGACTCGGTAATCTCCCCCTTCCTGAGTTACAGGGGCTGTCACGATGCTTCCTTACAAAAAAGGGTTCGGTGGCCAAAGCTCACACAGCACTTGGGGCCTTTGGAGTGAAATGCACTCTCTGGTGCCCCACTATATGACAGCGCCTGGCCCCACCTCCGCAGTGAGGTCAGCTGGAACTCCACGGCTTTCTCTGAGCCACCGCCACGGGGTGACTCAGCTGGCTGCGAGCCTTGGATTCCTGGTGACCAAGGCTGGTATTTATCTCATCAGATTAGTCCTCCTCAAGCTGCCTGAGCATTGAGAGAGAGAGAGAGAGAGAGAGAGAGAGGGAAAGCCAGCCAGGCAGGCAAACTGACAGCCTGACTCATGGACTGAGCTTTTCAAAAGCAAGAGTGGTAGGAAGTTCCCTCCTTTGAATTCTCAACATCCTTGTGGCTGGCGGTGAGGCTGGCAGCCTGGATGCCCGGGGACCTGCACCAGCTCCGCAGGAGGGCTGCTTCCCTGGGGCTCCCAGCTCGCCTCTTCTCTCCCCTCCCGCCCCCTGAGGGCCGACGAGGCCTTTGCCTGGGCAGTGGCGCATTTGCCACGAGAGGGTCGCTGCACGTGGACCGAGCCTCCCTGGAAATGACAAGCTTGGGAACCCACCTCAGGCTCAGGACTTCCACGGGTTCAGTGTACTCCGGCCAACTCTTTCCTGGTACTTCCGGTCGCTGCACAAACTCCCTCAGGAGGACAGGGGACATGTGTGCCAGAACTAACAGAGGCCCTCCACACCGGGGACCTTCTCAGAAGGGCCTCTCACCACCTCCTGTGGAAATGCAGTGTGTTCCTTCCCTCCCTATCTGTGCAGCTGTCTCGTGGTGTAGTTTGAGAGCACCGCCTGAGTTTCCTGTGGCTGCTGTAACAAATTACCACAAATTTGGAGGCTTGTGACAACATAGATTTGTCATCTTCTAGTCCTGCGAGTTGGAAGTCCTAAAATCAAGATGTTGGCAGGGCAACATTACTTCTGCAGGCTCGAGGGAGAGTGTATTTCTCGGCCTCCTCCAGCTTCCTGAGGCCCCTACATTCCTTGGCCCATGGCCCTTCCTCCATCTTCAAGGTCAGCGGCATGCATCTGCCCGTCTCTGTCTCTCCCTGGCTTCTCCTTCCGTAGTCCCATCTTCTCTGAGTCGGACCCTCCTGTCTCCCTTTTCTAAGGGTCCTGTGATCACGTTGCCCCGATTCAGATCATTCAGGAGAATCCCCCATCCCCAAATCCTTAATCACATCTTTGAAGCCCCTTTGTCGCATAAGGTAACATTCACACGTTCTGAGGATTAGGACACAGGCCTCTTAGTGGGGAAGGGGGGCCTTTTTCTGCCTGCCACAGTTGTTAAACAGACCACTTACTAACAAGGTGACCTTCAATACGTCTACTCAACCTTTGTGCCTCTTCTGTAAAATGGGGATTGTAGTATGTCCAGCCTGTGGGTGTGTTGTTGTCCTCTAACATAGCCTATTACCCATCGTACGTAAGATGTCACATGCTAGATGCATGATGCCTGGTAAGTCCAAACTCTACCAATATGACGTGACCAAGCTCATGGGAAGTTTGTGGACTAGGGAGCAAGATCCTCAGAGAGCTGTGATGTGGTGAGGCATGGTCCAGGGAGGGCTCAACCCGGCGTGTGGCATGGAGCCAGTCAGGAAGGCGTACTAGACAAGGTTGCCCTGAAGAAGTCATTGGGCAGGGGTGGGAGGGGAAGGGTATTTCCTGCATATGGAATAGCAGCGGTCAAGGTGCAAAGAAACAGCGGGGCCGTCCCAGGCAACTGCAGGTAGTTCTGCTTGTCCAGAGCTTGGACTGTGACCTAGAGAGCAGAGATCCTCATTTGTTACCCGTTCTCTCATTTGTTAAATATTCACGGATGTCCTGCTATTCTAAAATGCTGACTCAAGAGCCCTGGTTCTGGCAAACTGACATGCTTCCCACAGTCCCTCTGCGCTATAGCCTGGACCTGGAGTAGAGTCAGGATGTGACCGTCACAGTCCCAGGGCAGGGGCGATTTCCTCAGCCAGGCCTCTGGCCAACTAGACGGACCAGGCTGGGAGCACTCTAATGCTGTGTTATAGAGGTTGGTTTGAATTCGCTTTTCACAATTCAGAAAAAGAAAACTTGTGGTCAAAGACGCATTTGCAATATTCATCTCCCCATGATTAGCAAATGCTCTGGGAGCTGGAGCACATTTGCGTTAGGGTCATTTGAGGCTCCCTACAAGCCCCAGTGACTCAGAGCTCCAGGATTCATAGAGCCCCTACTTCTGCTGACCTGTGCCACACATACCCCCATGACCCAACCGAACTGTGGAGTCATTGGAGCGTCCAGTTACACTCAGGAAGTCCGTTACCCTCCAGACCTGGCTCCCCAAACACTGACCGGATAAAGCCCTTCCTTCCAGCTAACTATTCCCTTTTGAAATGGACATTTCTCAATCCAGCATTATATTTCAATAAATTAATCCTGCCTCCAAATCTTTCTACAAATAGAATGATAGAAAATTCAAAACATATGCCTCCAACTCCCAACTAGCAAAGCAAGATACTTTTTCTTTTTCTTGTTAGGTTTAGTTATTTATTTTGAGAGAGACAGAGTGCAAGATGGGCAGGGGCAGAGAGAGAGGGACAGAGAGAGAGAGCCCCAGGCAGGACCCAGACGGTCAGCACAGGGCCCACTGTGGGCCCCATGCGGGCTTCCAACTCCCCAACCATGAGGTCATGACCTGAGCCGAGGTCGGACGCTTAACGGACTGAGCCACCCAGGTGCCCCCAATGTAAGATACTTCTAGAATGCCTTTTGGGTTTTTTGTTCATTTGTCTCCTTTCCAAATTATTGTCAATAATGTTCTTGCTGGCGAGAAGCAATTCCACCCAGTCCCTGATTTTTCTTCCACAAATGTTGTATCTCAAGACTTTCTATGTTGATGTCAAACACAGAAATGTCATCTGCAGTTCAAACTGTAACTTGTATTTAGCTCTCTTAGTCCAGTTTGGTCTTAACAGCCACAGAGATTTTCTGTCAATGTGATATGACCTTTATTCCTTCTGAAATAAGCTGGATATTTTTCTTCAGGCAGAAAATTTACTTTTGCCCATGTTGTTTATCTGAACCATGGTTCCTGAAAGCATTACTTGGAAATTAATCTTACAGATAACTGCATGTCTAGAGCCACAAACAATTTGCAACAGGGAAGTCCTGAAATATGTTAGTTTTATCTATTTTATCACTCACCCGAAAAGAGTGTCCCTTGATTTATGCAGTGTGAGCTGGCCAGACAATTTTTATGGGCTGGTAAATATTCAGTGTTTATCTGCAAGGCTGGCTTAAATGAGTTTGCATTATGATGATACACCTGGAGCCGTACATGTACTAATGGTCTGCAGCTCTGGTGACGAGCAATGAGACGAGAAGATGTTTTTGCCAAAAGTCCTATAGTTTAGGAGACTTTCCCTTTTGTCCCACGGCGTGAGAAAGAAATGATGAGATTTGTTCGTTTGGGCTCCATCCTCCATTGAATGCAAAGATCAGTTTGGAGAAGAGAGGAGGAGAAATAGGAGGAGACCAGGACGACTTTGTCTGTGGGTGTGAGCAGCGGGGGCTGGGCAGTTAGTGACAGGGAAGGAGGAGCCCATCCGCCCAAATGGGAGAAGGTCATTTGCGTAATAGAGTCATTTTAAGGAAAAAATTCGCTCAAGCATTGTGGGCTTAATGCAAGATGTCATCCTCTCCCTTTCAACAAGCATAATGACATTAGAACTTCCAAACTACAATCACAAATGTAAGTTTTATCACTCTGAGGATAAACCTGGTCATTAAAATCCATCGCTTTCTGTGTCATTGCAAACTACAGCATGATGTCAAAATTCCCTCTGAAAGGCTGAATTTTATCTCTTGATAATGGCAGAACCTCAAAGTGTTCCGTTATTAAGAATTCAAAGGCTGTACATCGATGTGATATAGTAGCGATAAGAAAACAGTTGTCGTTTGTTTTGCAAGAGACGGACGTGAAGTCTCTTCATGAAATCGCAAAGCCAGACATTTTTAAAAAACTTTTTTACTGTTTACTTTTGAGAGACAGAGTGTGAGTGGGGGAGGGGCAGAGAGAAAGGGCAGACACAGAATCTGGAGCAGGCTCCGAGCTAGCAGCACAGAGCCTGATGTGGGGCTCGAACTCACAAACGAGTGAGATCGTGACCTGAGCTGAAGTTGGTCACTTAAGCAACTGAGCCACCCAGGTGCCCCACAAAGACAAACATTTTTAAGTGTAGCAACTTTGAACCCAAACCTGTGCCTTCATAGCCCCTTACCAGTGGGTAGAAGTCATTTACACTTTTGAAATTATTGACCATGGTGGCTCTAAGAGAACGCCAGATGGCCACTCATACACAGAAGCCACGAGAGTCCCTTGGCTGGGCCCCGCTCTGCTGCCGGAACTGGTCTCTGCTGGGCTCAGGATGTTGGCTCTGGGGTTTGTGTCTTCTACTCTGCAGCTTTTCACGATGTTTTCTTTCAGTGCAAGAGTTGTATCTGCTCCCAAGGTCAGCCCCGAGCCCCCTTCCTGGTTTTCCCACTGATAAGTTTTCTTACTTGGCCTGTATTTGTAAAATGTGTGTCTTTTGATGACCTTGCATCTTTTTTCCCCATCAGACAGCACAGTAATACTTCCTGTGATGTAAATGAGTAAGTGAAAAACCAGAGTCACAGAAAAGATAAGCCAGGAGACAGCATCCGTTCACCCCAGATGCTTTGTTCTGCAGAAATCAATTGACTTCCTCTGGGGAGGGCAGTTGAGACTTGATGTCCCTTCCCCAAACTGCTTTCCCTGTGGCTTTTCACTCCTTCATTCTTGGCACACACCTGCGTGCAGGCCTGAGGCGCTGTGCCTGTCTTCTGGGTTTTTACAGTGAGGCCGGAGCCTCGGGACATCACAGGAGGCAAAAAAGCAAGCGTGGTGAATGCAAGGCGGGGACAGCGCCTACAGCAGTGACGGGAGAAGCAGGGTCAGGTCCAGCCTCACGGGAAGGACGCAATCAGCAACGTCGGGCAACCCAGCAGCCCAGGACCCTCACCCAGAGGGCTCCAGCCATCAGGCGCCAAGGAAAATGCTGATTTACGTGGCTTCGGTCACGTAGCCAACACTGACCCCAGCTTGTGGCTGTGGCACAGAGCACTGTGGCGCGCCGGGGTCTCCCACTCACCAGGTGAAGGCTCTCCCACACCCCAGTGTGCGGTGGGCTGTGCTGGAAGGGGCGGAAGCTGGGGGCGGGGCCTAGAGGGGGCACAGAGCCCTGCGTGGCCCCGCCTGCAGCCTGAAATGGGAGATGGGCTTCAGCCTGGCATGTTGTGACCTGAATCCAGTGTCAGCTGCTTATGTACGTGTAAAATAAGTTTCATTCATTTTTTTTTTAAATGTTTTATTTATTTCTAGGAGAGAGAGAGAGACAGGTGAGCAGGGGAGGGTCAGAGAGAGAGGGAGTCACAGACTGAAACAGGCTCCAGGCTCTGAGCGGGCAGTCAGCACAGAGCCCGAAGCGGGGCTCGAACCCACAAACCGAGAGATCATGACCTAAGCGAAAGTCGGACGCTTAACCGACTAAGCCACCCAGGCGCCCCAAGTTTCATTCATTTCAAACCTCCGTGTTTTTCATGCCAAGATGTCTCATCCCAACGTGGAAACCCCAGGGCAGGAAAGACCAGCCCAACTGGATGAGAACCAGCATCCTTTTTGGGTTTAAGTTTATTTATTTTGAGAGAGAGCTAGAGAGACAGCAAGCAGAGAGGGGCAGAGAGAGAGAAAGACAGAAAAAGAATCCTGAGCAGGCTCTACGCGGTCAGTGCAGAGCCTGATGCAGAGCTCCAACCCACAAACCAGGAGATCATGGCCTGAGCAGAGCAAACCCTACCCAGTATTGCTTCTTTATGGGCTGACTTCTGCCTGCAGACGTTTTCAAGTTATTATATTCAGGGATTTTCATTTCTTTTCCTGAGTCAGTAGAGATTCAACACAGAGGCATAAAAATGTTTACTGCCTCTCTCTATTGCCCCGTCTTGGAGAAAGAACCCTCCCAACTGGTGTGCTCAGACTCAAGGACATGTCACCCAACTCAGTTCATTACCATCACCTGAGGAATAAGTATGGGGTGGCCAGTGTCACAGCCTGCCAAGTTATTCTCTGAAAAAGATTTGGTGGAGGTGGAGCAAGCCTGAGAATGGATAGATTATAGGTGTCAACTGGTGGTTCTGAAGAGAATGAAACTGCAGGGAGAGGAGTCGGCTGCTGAGTAGGTGGCTTCTAGGAGGGAGATCACAGCTGAATAGAAGGATCGTGGGCTTTGGCATTATATCCATGAGTCACATCCGACTTTACCACTTCCCCAACATTATCATCTTCAGCAAGTTGCCGGAACACTGAGCCTTGGTGTTGAAATCTGAAACGGGGTATGTGGACCTTACAGGGTGGTTACAAGGGTTAAAGACCCTGCATGCTGGACCCGGCACCATACAATAGTGGGGGCACTCAACAGCTGGTATGTTGGTGATCTAAAATATGGTCATTCATTTAAAATGTGTGTGCCGGTTTGTTTAAGGGCAAGGAAAGGAATTAAGGGGAAGATGCCCTTTGTTCCTAGAGTATAAAAAGGACTCAGACCCAAATGCCTGCACTTGAGATCTCCTACTACCTCTTCAAGATGGTGCTTAGTGCCTGCGCAGTGAGATGAGGCTCTAGAGGCCCAGCCCAGGGCATGCTGGGAGGATGCCCAGAACAAGCACAGGATTTGGATCCGTGGGGAGCCTCGTTCACTGAAATGAGTCAGGAAGGGAGAGGTGTAGGGAAGTTGAAGTCCTTGAGCTACGACTATAGTTGTTATTTAATATGCAAACTATGTACAGCACTTCCCAGTGTTTCAGATAAGGAGGTTCTCTTTCCCCTCAAGTCCCAAGGTGGGTTCAGAAATCACTTATCAAGTCATTCAACACTTTTCATTGATTTCCTACGATGTGCTAGGCTCTGGGGACAATCCTCTGTGAAGGAGACAGATGTCAAGTCCCTATTGATAGAATCACGAACTATTACAAGTAAAGTAAGTGTCGTAACCCCAGCCAGGCACAGGGAGCTCTCTTTTCCCTCACAACTTCTCCCATTCTTGATGTCCAGGAGCCAGACTTCCCCTTCCCTATGGTCGATGGCCGTCCTTATTCTAATTGGGTTTGACTGAGAGCCTGCTACGTGCTGGGGACTCCCTGAGTCTCACAGCACCTTTAAGTCAGGTGATGTCCTTGCCCCCATTTTGCAGGGTCTCTTGGTATGTAGGCTTGACACCAGATCAGCCTACATTATTCCCAGTCCCAAACCTCTTGCTCTTCCAACGCTGCAGCCTGGCTGATTGTAGAGACCAGAGAGGAGGCGGCCTTCCAAAAGCAATTGGAATTTGATAAACATTCACTGTCTTTCTTAGATCCCATACACGCTCAGATATAAAGCATGGTTCCCCCCCCCCAAAATTATCCATCGGAAAGAATGGTTTACTACCGACCTCTTCATCTCTCGATCATGTCTTCTGACTCTGCCAGACATGTTGGAAAGGCACATCGGACCTCAGCAACCTCTGTCAGTGCTGTTTAGGAGGCTTGTTGAGGTTGACTGACAAAACAGGGTTTAAGAAAAGACCAGGACATTTATCATATGTGTAATTATTATTCCTAGGGTGTGGCTTCATGCCTCCGCCTTTTCTTGTTGTTGCTGTTCCGGTAAAAGATCTTTTAAAAGATCACATTGACAAGCAACAGGATGAATGCTTAAGTTCTGGAGGTCATGAGTCTATACCTGCTGAGCAAATAGAAAACCGTAAAATCAGAAGACTCACCGTTGGAGGAATGGGTACTTGAACTTAAAAATAAGATTTCCGGTGACAACATTACAACAGAATTAAAAGGTCAGCATCAAAATTAGCTAGAAGTACAGAGGACAGGCTGCGGAAAACAGACTTTTTGTAACCACTTTGAATGAAGGGTGATTGACGTACAAGAGGCTGTAGGTACTTAAGGTGTACAAGTTGATGATGCCATTTAATTGATGCCATAAACACGTTCATTACCTCCAAAAGGTCAGACCCCTCTTCATTTATGTGTGTGTGTGTGCACGCGTGTGAGAGAGAGAGCACTTAGCATTAAGATCTACCTTTTTAGCAAAATTTTAAGTATACAATGCAGTATTAACTATAGACTCTGCCATACAGTAGATTTCTAGGACTAATTTTTCACAACAAAAACTTTATACTCTTTCACTAATAACCTCCCACGCCCCCACCCCTGCCCCTGGCAACCACAATTCTACTCTCTGCTTCTATCAGTTTGATGTTCTTAGATTGCACGTGTAAGTACGATCATGCAGTATTTGTCTTTCTGTGTCTGAATCCTTTCATCAGCATTATGTCCTCCATGTCAACCCATGCTGTCTTAAATGGCAGGATTTCCTTATTTAAAAAAAAATTTTAACGTTTATTTATTTTCACGAGAGAGACAGAGTGTGAGTGGGAAAGGGGCAGAAAGAGAGGGAGACAGAGAATCCAAAGCAGGCTCCAGGCCCTGAGCTGTCAGCACAGAGCCTGACACGGGGCTGGAACTCCCAGGCAGTGAGATCATGCCCTGAGCGGAAGTTGGACGCTTAACCTACTGAGCCCCTCTGGGTGCCCCTGGATTTCCTTATTTTTTATGGCTGAATAATCTTCAGTTGTATGGCTATACCACATTTTCTTTATCCATTCATCCATCAATGGATACAGGTTGGCTCCGTGTCTTGGCCATTGTGAATAATGTTGCAGCAAATATGGGAGTCTAGATATGTCTTCAAGATCCTGATTTCAATTACTTAGATATATATCTAAAAGTAGGGCTACTGGTGATATGGTAGTTCTATTTTTAATTGTCTGAGGAATTTGCATACAGTTTTCTGCAAAGGCTGTATCTTTTATATTCCTACAACGTATGGTACAAGGGTATGAGGGTTCCCTTTTCTCAGCATCCTGGCCAACACTTACTATCTTTTGTGTTTTTAGTCATAGCCATCCTAACTGGTGTGAGTTGATATCTCATTATGGTTTTGATTTGTATTTTCCTGATAATCATTGATGTTGAGTTATCTTTTCCTATAACTGTTGGCCATTTGCATGTCTTCTTTGAAGAAGTGCTGTGACTTTTCAATATTTCTGATCAAGTTAATGGACAACATGTTATATGACTCTGGACTCTGTCATCCATGTTGCTAAAAATGTACATATTCAAATTGGCCATCACCTTTTCTGTGCGATTTTCTCTTTGGGAAAATGGCCACTGTCCTTAAGCGTGCGGTGGCTTCTACTTGAGCGTGCGCAGTACTTCAGAGTTCTCGGGAAACATCGATACTGTTTTATAGCCTCTCATGATTTTATAGTTATTGCACTGAATAGACACCTTGTTTTCTAGGCCATGCAGCCCCCTGGCATTTGTCATATTAAAAGCCCGTGGCCACCCCACCCTAGAAGACCCAGTTTTGTGTTCCAAGTCCAGATTCCCCAGCGATGATCCAATATTTGTTCTCTCTTCTAAAAAGTTTCTTAAATACCATTTGTATACCTCTGCTTGATTCCCTGTCCTACTTTAGCCATTTTATTTGGGATTCATGTATCTAACTCACCACTGTGTTTTAAATGGTTGTGGACACCAGTCTCTTTCTCTCTCTTTTCCTCCTTTTTGCTCTTAACCTTCTGCACACCCCAGTCTAACCCTCATCCAATCCTACCTTTGAGCTGTTTACAAGCTCATGTGTCTGAAACTGCTCAGAGATCTGTTTATACACACACACACACACACACACACACGCACACCCATATATATGTACAGAAATCTCTTTTTTCCCCTATAAGGAAAACAAATTCATCAGTTAACACATTCAAGTTGCAACAACGTTTGTGTTTTTTTTTTAAGTGGCCACATTTCCCAGAAGATAAATTGCTTGATAACAGTAAGAATGACGGAACCGATGTAGCATCAAAACAGCAACGATGGTAGAGTAATATCAGCCCTGCCTACCCAGTTCCAGGAGCTTAGCATCCGCTAGAATCTGCTGGTGCTCCTTTATCCTGGTCTTCTGAGGCAGGGCGAGAGGAACAAAGCCATTTTATCATAACCTCCTTTTAGCAGCCTTTCCGTACAGGGCTACCTGCATCCCTTATCCACCTAAATCTGGGATCATTCGGGCTGCATGCGAGTAAATATCATGGCTCTTGCCCTGTTACCCATGTGCACCTACTTGTCTCTCTGCTTGGGGTAGCAGGGGTGGGGGAGAGGGGGCCAGGGGAGCTGATGCAGGCAGGGTCTTCTGCTCTATGTCCTCAAGGCCCAAGCGGGACCCAGGACATGTGAGGCCTCGATACACCTAAGGACACCAGAAGGGGGCGGGCTGAGCTTTGCCCGCAGACAGCCCCGCTGTCTGGCTTTAAGCAATATATTTAACCTCTCCAATCCTAGTTTTCCTGTCCATAAAATGGGAAAATGAAACCTACCTCTTAAGGTCCCTCATAGGATGGAGTTGTGGAATTCAGCTCCTGGTCCCTCCTCTGAGAGGTTATCCCTGACCAGTCTGCTTAAAACAACAGCCCCCTGGACCCTCTTACTCTGCTGTTTCCTTCCTAACACCCCCTCCACTGAACTTCAGATGTATTCATTTGTTTGCTCTTTCTTTCTCCTTGCAATCGTAAAGCTAACAGAAGTTTTGTCCACATCGGTCGACTGTCATACCCCAAGTGTGTGGCAGATAGTAATACCAGATAAATCTGCGTATGATTGAAGTCTGCAACATGATGGGAGCTGGGTGGATGGATGGATGGATGGATGGATAGATGGACGGACGGACCAATAGACAGATTGGTAGGCAGGATGGAAGGAAAGAACAAAGGACATAGCCAGACAGCCAAGTTGTAAGTAGATAGGGTCCACGCATATATACAAACAACCACTAAGTTGTTGATTTTTTAGATGCCAGTTTTTCCAAACTACTTTGATTAATTAACTCCAGGTATTTTGGTCAATGTACCACCGAACAGGATTAATTTAAGTACAAAGTATGGGCTCAACCCTGAGGCTCATCCTTACCATCCTCCCACCTCCAGTAAGTAGATGAAAATAAGAAGGAAGAGTGTGGAAAGATGGAAGGCAGAAGCTGAGTATGTCAGTGGTGTGATCATGCTTGAGCAGAAATGGGCATCTAGGTGCCATAAGAGGAACGTGATGTGGTTAAGTGTCTAACTCTTGATTTCAGCTCAGGTCATGATCTCCCCATTCAATAGATCGAGCCCCGTGTCAGACTCTGAAATGCTTGAGATCCTCGCTCTCTCCCTCTCTTCTGCCCTTCCCTCACTTTCCCTCTCGCTCAAAGTAAAGAAACTTAGAAAAGGAAAAGAAAAAGAAACATGATGCCGCTGAGCCAGAGACCTCACCGTGTTCCATGAGGGAGAATTGTGTCCAGTTAGGGATAACGCCCTTCAAAGGGAGTTTGGAGAGGCCACTTAACATGGTTTTTGAAAAACAGAGAATGGGAAGCTGAGAGTTTCCTCAGGTAGCTTCCTGTGGGGGTCAGTGGCTGAACCCAGTGCTGGTCCTGGCTGTTGCAAGGATCTGTTGTTTTAGTGGGGGGTTTTTCTTTGTTTTGTTTTGTTTTAAATTTCTTTTTATTTTTTTTAATTTTTTAATGTTTGTTTATTTTTGAAAGCAGGGGAGGGACAGAGAGAGAGGGAGACACAGAATCCAAAGCAGCCTTCTGAGCTGTCAGCACAGAGCCTGTTGTGGGACCCGAACTCACAAATAGTGAGATCATGACCTGAGCTCAAGTCAGACACTCAACCAACTGAGCCGCCCAGGTGCCCCTGTTTTGTTTTGTTTTAATAAGATGATAACCATGTCTACTCTTGGCTAATGAAGAGGAACCAGGTACAGGTTAAAGAGACATTTTTAGGGGCATCTGGGTGGCTCAGTCAGTTAAGCATCCAACTCTTGGTTTTGGCTCAGGTCATGTTCTCATAGTTTCATGGGTCAACTCCTGCATCAGGCTCTGCACTGACAGCATGGAGCCTGCTTGAGATTCTCTCTCTCCCTCTCTCTGCCCCTCCCCTACTCACGCTATCCCTGTTTCTCTCAAAATAAATTATATAAATAAATAAATTTTTAAAAATTAAAGAGACATCTTTAGAAATAAGAACATCTTCTGCCCCCTTGCCTGTTGTTAGATTGGCATCTTAGTCAGTTGTGATCTCGGAAAGCGAATGGAGCTTCCGCAGAGTTGGTGCAGAGAAGGGTGAGGGACGGAGCTGGGTTGTGGGAAGCGAGCCTCCCGGCAGTTGGAAGTGGTGTCAGAAGGAGCACCTGGACCCCAGCAGAAGAGAGAAGGTAGACCAAGGTCACACCACAAGGCACAGCGTATTCTGGACAGCATGGGCCATTTTCTTGAATTTCCCATATTGTCTTAAACAGGTGTCACTGCCCATCAGCTCTGAGAGTCCTCCAAAGCTTTGGCAATGCAGACCCCAAAGTATACATTAGCTCTTTCCCTGGACAAAAGATGTGCTAACGATGGTTGTGTCCTGAGCCCTCTGGCCCCCACGTGCCTCTCTACTGGGCACCATCATTCTGTGCATTCTCTTTCTGTGTCCACTACCTCTGAGAGCTCTCTGCCTTGCTAGTATAGACACTAACTGAAGTTAGTACTGGCTGGTACTTAAAATGTTTGTACGATCTCCATGTTGTTCGTTCTGTTCTCTCTCTCTCTCTCTCTCTCTCTCTCTCTCTCTCTCCCCATGTGGGTCATCCTTGTCCCTTGGAGCCTGCCCAGGCTTGCACTTTCTCACAGGAATTGGGTGGGATGCTATTAAAAAGAGCAAGCTCCTTTTCCCTACAGCCAGCCCACCGCCTCCTTTCTGGGCTGGATCAGGTCCAGACCGATGGCCAGGCCTTCTCTTCTGACTGGCCGCACAAGCCATGGGTCCAGGGAGCAGCCTTAAGGAAGATTGAGCCATGAAACACGGGCCTCGCTATGGGTGGAGCCAGGAGAAGATGCTGACTGACGTGCACTGACTGGCTCCTATCAGGAGTCAGCCAGGGCTCCAGGCATGATTTCTCTGAACACGGGACACATTTACCCTTCCTCCCAAGAGCCCCGTGCTGTTCAAGGACAAATATGGAGAACACTCACAGGAGGTAAAAGTGCTGCTTTGCTTCTATTTCAGGTGCTAAGCCGGCCCCTGGGATCTGCTTTGAGAGAGTCAACTCCGCAGGTGACCCTTATGGCAACTGTGGCAAAGACTTCAAGAGTTCCTTTGCCAAGTGCGAGATGAGGTACGGAATCTGTGGCCGGATGGACCACTTTGAACTTCCTCCATCCTCAAGGGCTGGTCACAAACTTCCCCTCTTTGGGGACTGTCTATTCTCGCCCTTCCAGAGATGCTAAATGCGGGAAGATCCAGTGTCAAGGAGGTGCCAGCCGGCCCGTCATTGGTACCAATGCCGTTTCCATAGAAACAAATATCCCACTGCAGGAAGGAGGGCGGATTCTGTGCCGTGGGACCCATGTATACTTGGGCGACGACATGCCGGACCCGGGGCTCGTGCTCACGGGCACAAAGTGTGCAGATGGAAAGGTAAGACACCAGGATTCTCTTGCATCATGAACGTAAGTCTAGAAGGGGGCCCAGCTGAGAACCGTCTTATCCAAGGACCAACTTAGGAGATCAGTTTGTTTTCCTAAATCCACTCCTTCCTACAGCTTTGTCTCCGGCATCCAGTTCTTTGCATCTAGAAGGAAACGTTAATAAATCCTGGATCCTGGCACAGCCATGGAGCTGCGAATTTGGGAAAAAGCAAGCTTGGCTTCTCAGCCTTTAAGTGTCAAGAAGTCATTTCTGCATTTGAGGTGCCACGAGTCTTTCCAGCCAGGAAATTACTTTGGAAAGGAGATGCAGTAGCATATTATGTTGTTTTTGGAAACGTGATCTCGGTTTCTGGCACAGTGAGGGGATGTTTGTTGTTCTCACCTGGGCGGAACGGGAAGTCACACGTATTTTCAGAGACCCCCATAGAGAGAACAGGAGAGGGGAAGAGATAGGATCAGCTTGGAGCTGACGGGAGTTCTTTCGGAGACCAGGGGGAAAGTAGACTGAGATATTTGGAGGGTTAGAAAATAAAGTAAAAAATGGAAAAAAATGAAATTAAGATTTTAACATTCTGCCACGTTGATTTTTCTCACCAAACCTTCTAATCAGGCTAAATGAAAGCAAGTTAATAGAGCTTGGTAGGAAAGAAGGCTAATCAACCCCCATGTGTTTTGTTTTTTTTTTTTTTGATCCCATCTTCAAAATGATGATGAAATAAACTCACTAACACAGAGGCCACAGAGTAGAATAGAAAGATAGGGATTCGGCCCCTTGAGCAGTGTCCCCAAGGCAAGAATTCTCTACCCTCATCCCCTTCCCACCATCTACTCTGACCCCTAAGTGCTTCATCACTAAGAAAATGGGATGACCCAGGAAACACGAGATACATTCCAGGGTCTCCTTAACCACACACGGTAGCTTCTATTCTGGCCTTGACACTGGAATGACATTGATTTTTGAAACTGTAGTCTCAACAGCCAGAGCCAGGTGCACCTGAACCCTGAAATTCCAAGGACTCAACTTATCAATGAGTGTGTTTCTCCCCGTGCAAGGATAAACGTGCTTTGTTCTCCATTTCCACAGAACATTGGTTCTTCGAAAGCCATCCCTTGCCGTTGCTCATGGGTTAGGAGGAGAGCAGCGCCCAAACACTGGGATTCTGACCGGGGTCCTGCTGTGTCCTTTGTAACCTCAGACAGTTTCTGGTCTCGGCTGGAATGTGACAGTCCCCTTGGCCAAGATTCCCACCGGCCCTTGGAACTGCTTAAAGCTGGCAATTTTGTCCAAGGGTGTCACCTGAGTGCCTTCTGTAAGCTGTTGGGGTCAGATGGTGAACTTCCCGTTGGAAGGTTCTGCTTGATTAAAAATGCTTCTGGAATCTAAAACTTAGACTTCTCTTCCTCTGACTCCACTAATTTGTAACATCTTATGGGAGATAAAGGGCCTGATCCTTTGAGTCTGGTGTATATTACGCACCTTTAAAATGAGACTAAACTCCTGCAACCAACCCAGTACCATTCAGCAAATTACTGCCTCTGCAAAGTTTGATAAACACAAGGGAACTGTCTGTTTTCCCCTGCAGAGCCTTTTGGTTGATGGTTTATGTCCTCGATGATAGTACTTGTCAGTCAGTAATTTGGAAGAGTTCCCATATTTCAATATCTCCTTTGAAAGGTCCTTGGTCCTTAGATTTCTTGGAGTCTCTGAGTCTGCAGAGGCCCTAGGTTAAGGGCTGGTGCATTTCTCCTGTCCTGTATCTCTTAATGGAAGGGGCCATTGAGGGGGAGGGGAGGCGACAGACGCAGCAATTCACATGTCTCCTTGCACGCTCTAAACAAAAATCCCAAGAAAATCAGTTATCATAGTCTCATAATTAACTGAAACCGCAGAAAAATGCCGCACTGACCTGAGTCACGTCGGCCCGAGTCCTGAAATGTGCTGCAGGCATCAGAACCCTGATGTAGAAGGTAGGTCAGAGTCCAATGGAAAGCACATCATTGTGCTGCATCCACATTCACTGAAAGAAGATAAGTCTTCCGCAAGCTTTCCTTTGCCTTCGCTTTTTAAACCACAGATGCATGCATGAGCATGTGATCGGAAAAGGGCTGAGAGATTTACCGTGTTTTTCTCCTTCTGCAGATCTGCCTCAATCGTCGATGTGAAAACATAAGTGTCTTCGGCGTTCATGAATGCGCCATGCAGTGCCACCGCAGAGGGGTGAGTGGGCTGAACTGCCTTTTATAGCCAGTCCACATTAAGCACTCAATCGTTCATTTTCAAGGACTCTGCCATCCCTATTTTGTTAACATCTAAAAAATACAGCAGTCGCCTCCATATCTTCTTCGAAAGACATTAATTTTCTTTGACCTTTACATAAGCATAAGAAATGTAACTTTTATTTAACAAAGAGAATCCGACTGAACAGTAATTATCTTTTAAGTGAACATCCTGTGATTTTTTTGAAAAGGACTTTGTCATCTTCAAAGTGACTTTAAAACTAACCTTCCTTCATGAAGGATTTTGCTTTAACACTTCCCACAGAACCGTCCCCCTTTCAACCGAGATTCAGAATGTATCTGAACTGAAATACTTCCAGGAGGAATGAAAACAAAGAAGACAGAGCATACCGACCACATGTTCTTGAAATCACGTACAGTGTGCATTTCAACTCAAGAAAGCTGTTAGTGCAGTTCAGAGAATTTTTTTTTTTAGGAGGGAAGAGGACTCTAATTGTTTCAAACATAATTTATTTTTTCCTGATGGGCTTAATTATTTCCAAAGGAATCCTATTAATCTTGATTAGCCATGCCAGTGGTTCATTTGTTTGTCTGAAACCTTTTCTGCAGAAATCCTGCTCCCGATTCTATTTTTAAACCTTGCAGACACTTGCCAATGAGTCTAACACAGAATTATGGGGGTTTTCATGAAATTACTCTTGAGCCGTAACCATGAAGGATTGTGGTGCCATCTCAGATGGGTTTGCTGACTGTCCGTATAAAAGGAAATCCTTTTCTGCCCTCGTGGGATCGTAGATTTCTTTCTAATGGCGGTACAGCCTTATCTTACTCTTAAAGAAGCCCAGACTCAAGTGACAGTAGTGCATCTCCAAGGTTACATGACCAGTTAGTAGTAATGCCAGGGTGGGGTCCCTGGACCCCTCGCTTTGTGACAGCCCTGGGTTCCCCTCCATATGGAGAGGAAAGGCCCATATTTTCTGGGTAGGTGGAGCAGCCGCCATGACTCGGTGACAAGTAACATGACTACAGTCCTTCCCCCTAGTGAGGCCAGGCTCACCAGCGGTGCCTCCCAGCAGGGTGCCCGGGCTGCAGTCTCTCTGCTGCCCGCTGCCAACAGGGTACCTGAGTCTGGTTTGAATTGGGAGACCATGCAAAACGGTGTGGCCAGGACGGCGCCTGAATCCTGGTGGGCGGTACGTCAGCAGCAGCATCGCTGAGAAACAGGTTAGAGTCAGTAATCAGTGCTCGGACGAGACTCAGTAATCAGTGCTCAGACTCAGCACAGGCAAGCTACTCAGTAACTAATTCTACGGGGCTTCAGCTTAATAGGAATATACTTTCCAACTTGTCACAGGTTATCTTGACTGTTGGCCTTCTTTTAAGCAATTGGGGCAGATGGTTGATTCATAAAAAAAAAAAAAAATCAGTGAAAAGCAGAGAAACATCACAAATAAGACCTACACTCCAAACATTTTACTTTTGCCTAAAATATTGAAGTATGTATTTGGCCCCTCCAGCAATATTTTGATGCAGGACGGAGGCTGCGGGGCGTGTCCACACTGACTTCCTCCTATAAACCACCCAAAGCGCATCATCTGTGAAGTATAGTCTGTTTCCCTAAGTGGATGAGAAACTCGGACCCTCAGAAACAGTCTGAGCACAGAGTCCTTCCCGGCCCGTGTAGCAATTCCCAATCATTCCCAGTTATCCCCCCGACTCCAAATTGGTCAGAAATTCTTTTTAGCGACTTGCCTGTATCCCGTGTTCCAAGGCCGGCAATCCAATTTTCTAGAAATAACATCCTCTTGGGTTCGTTCCCCTCTTCCACTGGGCCATGCAGTCGCTCGGTGAGTTCATGTGTAATAGCAGCAAGTCTAACGGCCAGGACGGGTAGGGGACCGGCCTCCATCGGTCACCCTTGCTAACCCAGTGAGCCGGGGCCGGCCCCTCCCGGAGTGCTCTGGTCTCCAAGTTAGGCTACTCGTTCAGGCCCCTCCGACCCAGAGCAAAGCCCACCCTCCTGCTTTCTCGGGCATCCCTTTTCCGACGGTGAGGGCCACCCTCTCATGTCACGAGGATGCCAGCTTTTGGTAGACTGTGTCCAGCGTTCATTCAGGGCCGGGCACCAAAGAGGGGCTGCTGGGGGACCGCAAGAGGGAGGGAGGTGGGCGTTTCGGGCACAAGATGTCGGGACAGGCCACCAGCCTCTCAGAGCCTCCCGTCTGAAGGAAGCGGGGCTGTGCCCAGAGGTGGTCAGGCCCGCAGGGCCCAAGAGCTCAGATCCCGCACCCCTGAAGCAGGGTCACGCCTCACCACAGAGAGGAGGGGTGCCGGATTGCAAACGCGGGACCCGACAGTTGACTGAGAAGGAGAAGGAAAGAGGTGGGAGGTCGTGGATGAACCCCAGGAATCTCCATCAGGCCCCTAACAGGCAGATCGTGTTTCATTTGCAGCCTCGGGCTCTGGTCTCACCCGCTCTGTGCTGTATTTGGGGTTTATGCTCGCACTGGCTGTGTCAGTGCTGATGGGGACTCTGACCACAGGGCCTTTGCTTCGGTGCAGCAGCCAGTTAGGGCTCAGAGACTTACGGCCACCCTGCACGGAGCGTGGGCCTTAACGCTGCTTCCCCCTCGCTGCCCTCCTCCCCCGCTGCCCGGACAGGTGTGCAACAACAGGAAGAACTGCCACTGCGAGGCCCACTGGGCGCCTCCCTTCTGTGACAAGTTTGGCTTCGGGGGAAGCACGGACAGCGGCCCCATCCGGCAGGCAGGTGAGTGGGGCCAGGGCGTCCCGGGGGGTGGGCGCTGAGCCAGTGGAGGGGGGAGGGCAGTGGGAAGCCAGGTGGGGATGAAAGAACTTGTGTGCCTGTCGGGCCGGCCTCTGCATACAGGGGCCGAGAGGAGTGAAGCCCCTTGAAATTCCTACCAGAAAGATGCCTCCTCTGCATCAGGCTGACAGTCCCTGCAGCAGCAAAGCGCCAGCTTCTGTTTACTGAGCAGCGGCTGGGGGGCAGGTCCCGGCGCCGGGCCTTGTACCTGCATGATCTCTTCGACTCCCTGCCTCACTCTGAAGGTGGAGATCACTTAAAGGACTTGAGACTCAGTAACCTTGGGAGTTCAGTAACCTACCCAACGTCACACAGCTAAGATGGAGACCATGTCCGTCTCCCCCACAAAAAGCTCCTCATCGCAGCTGTGCTCGACCCCCCCCCATTTCCTTTCTCCCCGGGTGACCTTGAGAAATGGCCTCCTGGGAACTGCCGCTTTCTCCGAGTGCCTGTCAGGCAGCGAAGAGGCAGGTCTGGACGATGTCCTTTGTGACAAGAAAGGGACCAGGGGCTCAGAGGGCCAGCACCCACCGAGCCCACTTGTGCTGACACCTCAGGGCCACCTGAGCCCCAGGACCCCCCGGATGGTGGCTGATGCCGCTACGGAGGCCGTCACGTGTCCGCAAGTCCTGCCGTGACCAGCATTGGCATCCCCGCCATCTCCAAGACAACAGACACAACGCGGCTCCACGGTCCGACCGACCGCGAGCTACCCAGCGGCCACAGCTGTGGGGACCGTGTGGCGAGGAGGGGCCGCGAGGCCCTGGTCATCCTTCTGCTTTGACGCAGATGTGTCTCAGGCCTACAGAAAGGCCCAGAAAGCCTCGCCCTCTAGCGAGCATCCCTTCCAGGGGCGGGAAGACAGGGCCCCACGCCACAGCCCCGTCTCCGCCGCACCTCTCCACCGTGACCGCGGCGCGCTTGCTGCACTGAGTTAATATTCTCATGTGGTGTTAACGTGTGTTGTGCAAAACCAGCAGGGGTCTAGTCTTCTCAGCGGACGGGGCTCTGCCCCCCTGCCCCCTGCAGCAAGTCAGCCAGATGGCGCCCGGAAGGGGTGGGAGAGGCTCGGCCAGTGTGCTCGGGCCTGTTTTTCAAGTGAACACACACAACCGTGCTCTCGGGTCTGGGGGTTCTTCACAAAGGCTGGGGAAGCCCCAGCCGCCAGCTCTTCCCTGTTGCAAGTAGGCATATTTACAGCAATGAAAACAAGCAGAGCAGTGAGTCCCCCCTCTACGGCCGTCACTTCATAAAAGTGCCTTTGAACACCCGGCGAAGAGGCAGGTGCAGGGCGCCGTGTCCCAGGCTCCGTCCCCACGGTCCGCCAGCATGGCTGTGGTTCCGTGTTCACGAGGCGAGTGCTTCCAGGGCACGTGCCATGCACCAGCCACTCTTTGGGTCCCACAAAGACGTGGCAGGTGCCACGATGAGCAGGGTGACCGTGGGACCCCAGGCTGACGTGGGGAGACGCAGGGGCCGGGCGCACAGAACACGGTGCTTGCACTGGGTGAGGGGCCCAGCGGACCCCACTTTGCTGGCTCGAGCAGCTCATGGGAGTCAGTGCCACGTGTGGAGACAGGCGGCCGGCCCGGGGTTGGGGGCAGCGGGGAGGGGGCGTTAAGTTCAGTTTGGAGGCCTGAGAAATATTTGGTTGGATAAATCGATCAGCGTAAGACATGTGGATTGATTGTGAGGAGCTAGAAATTGTGGTTCAGGACTCTGGCTACTCGCTTTGTTCCCCCCAAGCTTTGTTAAGAGACAGCAGAACTGCAGCCAGAGCCCCCCCCCACCCCCCGCCCCCTCCCCGGTGACCCCCGGGTCCCCGGCTGAAAAGAACATTTGGGTCAGGAAACCCAAAACAGTGCTTTTCCAGTGACACTAACAAGGGCATCAGGACTGTCCGAGACACATCCCGATAGGACTTGTCAATGGAGACAAAGTCCAGAAACATAGAGGGTGTGAGGCGTTCTCTCCGAGAGTGGGGGCCCTGCCGCCCCGGCCGACGGCCTGCTGAGCATCCTGGCGGGCAGCAGGGTGGCGACGTCCCCTGCGCAGCCATCGCCAGCAGCCTGAGGGGACGGCGGCCAGCTGCGGGAACCACACCCGACTGTCGCTGGTGGGGACACAGGACTCTCAAGGAGTCCACAGAGCAGCGGCGCCGCAGGTAAAGCCGCCCCCCGTCCCGGCAGCCCCCCTGACGGCCGCTGCGCCCAGACACCAGCCTCAAGGTCTGACTTCTCCTTCTTTTCCGCCCCCTCGAGGGGTCGCGGTGACTTTGTACTGACCAAAACGGGAGCAAACCACAGAAAGGAAGATGTTTCCTTAGAGAAAAAAGCACCCTCCAGGTAGAGAGGTTTGCCTCCAAAGGCTGTATTTTGAGGCTCTAACAACATAACAAACAAAAATCTAAGAAAAACCAAACCCGTGGGCATTTCCTTTTAGCTAGGAGTTTTGATGAGGTTTGTTTTTTCTTATTTGTTTATTTATTTGAGAGATTTTAAAAGACAGCGAGAGAGAGGGACAGAGGATCTAAAGCGGGCTCTGCGCTGTCAGCAGCGAGCTTGATGCGGGGCTGAAACGCACAAACGGTGAGATCATGACCTGAGCTGAAGTCGGACGCTTAACCCACTGAGCCGCCCAGGCGCCCCTTGTTTTCACCTTCTATTTTGATAATGTCCTGAAACAAAGTCTCGATATCAAAAAAGAAAAACAAGGAAACAAAACAAAAACAGACTAGAGAATGAGAGCAGAAGAGAGGCCGGAGGGGCATATTTGTGATGGGGGCTGGGAAGGTCATAGTTGCCCACTCCCTGCCCGCCCCGTGGCCACCATCCCTGCCGGGGGCGGGAGGGCCTGTGTGGTCAGGGCTGCGCTCCCACCTGCCATACTAGGCTCCTGTTGTCAGAAATGAACGACGGCAACACGGACAGATCCTTGAGTGTGACCTTTGAAGTAAGACTAATTTATCAGGACATCATTCAGGGATTTACTCACTCTGATGCTCTTCCTTCCTTCAAAGCTCGCATTGCCGTAAATGTCACCATCTGATACTTCCTGTATTTCATTCTCCCTGCCCTCTTTCCCTGAGTGAAATGCATTTTGTTTCAGATAACCAAGGTTTAACTATAGGAATCCTGGTGACCATCCTGTGTCTTCTCGCTGCTGGATTTGTCGTTTATCTGAAAAGGAAGACGTTGATACGTCTGCTGTTTACAGATAAAAAAACCACCATTGAAAAGCTAAGGTATCTTGGCTTTGGGTCCTCTTTTCCTGAAATGGCATTTGAAAGAATGTGCAACCAAACAGCTTTGCACTTTGTTTTCCTTAGCAAAGAAGAAGTCAGATGTTTAGATAATAAAACTGTTGTTTGGGATTTCTTAAAATCTGCCAGACCAGCCACAGAGATTTCCTTTGCCTTCAAACGATTTGCTGCTTATCATATAAATAAGCGGGGTGTTAATGAGTCCCACTGATATATTGTTTCCCGCCCTTACATCAGTAATTTTTACAAGACGTGGGATGTTGAAATATTTTCATCAGATGGGGTAGCGTTTGATCCAAATATATTCAAAGGCATTATTGCTGAAATGCCAGCCTTCTAGAAAATGTCTCCCAGGTGTTGCAAAGCCATGTATGAGCGGATTGCAAGAACTTATTTAACAGAGTAGTGGCTTTGGGGGAGTGGGAGGGGGATCGCGATTTTTTTAATCCTGTAAGAATGTTCACCATTTCCTTTGCATGTCTCCCACAACTGAGTTAAAATAAGTAAGTTTTTTTTGAGATTGCAAACCAAACAGAAAAACAGTTAAGTCAACCCCGGGGGGTGGGGGGGAGAGAGATGGGGGAGCGGAGAATGCGCTTGTTTACGTTTAACGGGATTGCTCACAGGTGGGTGCGCCCTTCTCGGCCGTCGCGAGGCTCAAACCCCGGTCAGGCTCACCTCAGCCACCTCAGCAAAGGCCTGATAAGGAAGCCACCACATTCCAATATGTCAAAGGTAAGTTGTAAACAAATGTGAGAGGGCCGTGTGCGCGTTGAGACACCTGCATCTCAATGTCTTTCAACAAGAGCTTCAGTGGGACTCGATCCCGGAGATCTATAGATAGATCTGTAGCAGGAATAGCTTGCTGACACGCAGAGTCCGCACACTGAGTGCAACAAAAGCTTGGGTGGGGGGGATGGTCAAGGGCCAGAAGGAGGCCCTCTGTGTCCCGGGGATGCCCCACTAGATCCTTTAGGGGCGGGTCCCCCGTGTGATGTGATGTGGGCCACATTGCGAGCCACAGTCTGCCCAGTCACCCAGACACGCCCACTGCGTCTGCCTGCCAGCCACATTCCCAGCTCTGGGTCCTCTCCCTGTTGTTTTAGATGCCACTGGTGCGGTTTGGGTGAACTTCTTTGGCCCTGTACCTGCCGGGGCATCTCCAGGACTTCTACTGAGCCATGGATGGGCCTATTTTGCTCCATCCCTGAGCTGTATGGGCACCCTGTCTACCCTCTGCTTTCAAAGAGCCGGATCCTTAACCCAAAGTACCTGCGGGCTCCCTCATGGCTCTGAACTGCCCTGCTCCCTCACGAATTATTCACTCCAATATTTAGTTTTCCCATCAAGGGTTTCCGGTGTATCCACGAGAATTCTTGAAGATGGGACTCATTCAACAAGGGTCCAAATCACGGCAGTGAACAGTGCTGATGTCAAGAGATGACCAATGATTTTAAAAATTAATGTCACGCATTTAGTAAGCCATAAACTCTCTTATCTCCTGTGTCTTACCTGATCTGAAAGCATGGAGGATTGGGCTCCTAAGAGGAGACTGTCAGTCCTATTAAGCTTTACCACCTCTCAGCCCCAAAAGTGGGACTTGAGCAAGAACAGCTAGCTTTACCTGCGAGAGCCAAAAACAGCGGCTTAATGTTGAGAAGCCAAAAATGGGAAATGACCCAAATTTCCATCAACAGGTACAAGGGTAAACAAACTTTGGCGTACTTACACGGTGGAATGCTATTCAGCATAAGAAAGAATGAACTATTAATATACACAACATGAATCTCAAGATAACTATGCCAAGGAAAAGAAGCCTGGCAAAGAGTACATACCCTCTACCTCCATTTGTATGAAATCCTAGAAAATGAAAACTATTGTATAATGACAGAAAGCAGATCAATAGTTGCAAGGGAGGAGAGCAGGGGAAGGGTGACGGTGGATATACGCTCATGATCTCGCGTATCGTGATGTTTTCATTGGTGTGGACGCATGTCAGTACTTCCCACGTTGTCCAGTCTCAGTATGTGCCATGAGTCATATGTCCATGGATCCCTAAGAAAGCCGTTGTTAGAAAGAGAGGAAGGGAAACGAGGCAGAGGCCAGGGGCACACAGCCCATGCTGCATCTCCTTGGTTTTGCCCTAAAAGCAGGGGCCTCGTGTACAATGTGATCCTCCAGGTGCGGGCCCCTCACCTCAGCTTCCAGAAGCTTCCATCCTCCTTGTGGGGGGCTTCCTCAGTTCTCTCTGAGCTTTGAGGGCATCACCTTATGCCTCACTGCACAACTCCTTCCTTGTTTCCATAAGCTGTGGTGTGTGTCCTCAAACTCGTTGGCCCTTCCTCCCTTCCTCACGTGCCTTGTGCCTTATTTGTTAATGAATTAAGCCACATTTTAACATTCATGCGGAAATTGATCCCGCTAGTCCACACTGGGGAGGGAGGGGTGCTTCTGCTCCACGTGTGAAGTTTAAACAAGAGATGAGAGCCTCCCTCTCATGGAACGGCACCGCCGGCCCCTTCGGCTACAGCAGACCCGTCAGCACCCGTCTCCTAAGGGTCCGAGACCCCTGACACCATGCCTTTTGTTCCGCCCTGCAGGACACCACCAGGAGGTGGCCACAGTGTCAGAATCTTGACATCAGCGGGCCCCTCAGGGCCCTCGACGCCCCTCGGCCCAGTTCGCCTCAGCGAGTGCTCCCGCCCCTCCAAAAGGCTCCCCGTGCTCCCCTCGTCCCCGCCAGACCCCTGCCGGCCAACCCTGCTCTTCGGCAGGCCCAGGTACGCCTTCCGCCGCTACCGTGATGGATGCCATTCAAATCCAGACCCTGCCACTTGTCAATGTCTAGATGCTCAACTTGCCGGGGCCTTGATAAAACAGAGATAATTCGGCTCCTCAGACGGTGAAGGAGATCAAGCACTTAGTACAGTGCTTGACATACAGTCACGATGCAGCACGTGCTCGCTTCCTCAGGAATCGTTTTCAGAATAGTGAGGGTCCCCAGGCAACTTCCCACTACATGGTGACACTTTGGAGCATGGCGGGGCCGCTGGTGATAGTGAGGCCTGGACAATTAAATGGAGATGGAGTATTATCACTTTAGGAATATTAATGGGCATACTTTCTTATCATTTTTCATTTTCTTTTTTGTTTCAAGTTTATTCATTTAGAGGGAGAGGAGTGGGAGAGCATGAGCAGGGAAGGGACAGAGAGGAGGGGAGAGAGAATCCCAAGCAGGCTCTGCATGGACAGCACAGGGCTCGAGCTCATGAACCATGAGATCATGACCTAAGCCGAAATCAAGAGTCAGTCATTTAACCTGCTGAGTCGCCCAGGTGCCCCCCATTTTTCATTTTCAAAACTATTTGCAAGAATTCACCCATTGAGTGTCTCCATACCAGCTGCAGTATTAGGCAGTCTATGTTGTTGATAAATGAGTTGATAAACTCATTTTTATGCTGTTTTAGAAGTAACGGTTTCTGTTTGTTATGAACGTGAATAAGACATCATCTCACAATAGGAAACTTGAGGGGGATGGGTAATAAAAACAAGCAAGTAAAAAACACAGAGAAATAATCCCTGGTAAGTTTTCACTACTATCATTGTCGTACTTCTAGCAATTTCTATACTGAAATACTATAGGTGTATTTTGACATAATTTAGATTATTCTATATGCACATTGCTTTATATACTCCTTTTTGCCTTAAAATCATTCTTATTTACCATGGCATTAAAAATTCTTAGGACTGTTATTTGAACCATAGCACTATTCATATATAAAGAATACTTTTTTAAAGCACTTACCAATCAGTGGGAAAGTTCTGACGTCTCTAAGTTTTGCTGTTACAAATCGCTCTGTTGTGAAGGTCTAGACAGATAAATTTGGGAAACTTTAATTATTCCCTTAGGAGAGATTCCTAAAAGTGAAAATATTGCATTGAAAAATGCTATAACCCTTTTAAGCCTCTTAATACAGAAATTAAATATTCTTTCAGGACTACTGTGTCTATTTATGTTTCCACATTGTTACAGAGACCATGACTTTGCTAGTTCTAAGTATTACCATTTCAAAACTTTGCCAATTTGGTATTTTAAAAAATCTCTTTTTTTTCTATCTAGTGGTTCCATCACTTATTGAAAGGGAGTGTTAACATTTTCAACTATAAATATGTCTCTTCTAAGTCTATCAGATTTTCCTTCATGTATTTTGAAGCTCTGGTGTTTGTGGTACACACAGTTAGGATTGTTGTGTTTTCTTGGTGAAGGGACCCTTTTATCATTATGTCATGTCCCTCTTTAGTTCTGGTAATTATCTTTGTTCTAAAATCTACTTTATCTCATACCAATATATCCACTTCTGTTTTCTTTTGATTCGTGTTGCAAGGTTTATCTTTTCCCCAACTTTCTACTCTTAACGTACCTGTGTCATCTTATTGGAAATGAGTTTCTCAGAGACCGCATGTAGTTGGGTCATCCATTCCATCAGTCACTGCCTTTTAATAGGTGTTCTGATTATTACTTTTAATGGAATTATTGATGGTAGAATTTGTCTGCCATTTTAATATTGTTTGTTCCCTCTGATTTTTGTTTGTGCTCCACTTCCCTGAATTCCTATAGATTAGCTGAACATTTTTTATTATTCCGTGTTGGTTTATCTCTAGTTTTCTTTGAGATTTGTCTTTGTATAGCTTTTTATACACTTGCTGTAAGGCAGGGATTCTCAGCCTCAGCATTGCTAGCATCTGGGGTTGGGTACCTCTTTGTTGAGTGGGACTACCCTGTGTGTCGTAGAATGTTTGGCTGCATCTTGGTTCCCATCAACTAGATGGCAGTAGCACGTGTCGTCATATCTCCAAACATTTGCCAGATGTCCCCAGGAGGACAAAAATCACCTCACTGAAAAACTGCTGCTCTAAAGGTCATGCCATATGTGCATAATTTATCACAGTCTACTAGTATTAGCACATTATCACTGCAAGTGGTGGAATGTAGAAACGTTACCTCCTACAAGGTCTCTTTAGCCTTCTCCCTTTATCACATAGATATCTTGGGTGTTACTTTTATGTACCTTGAGAACCACTTCAGATATTGTAATTTTGCTTTCAACCATCAAGCGTAAGTTTGAAAACACAGAGTGGTCTACTACATGGGGAGCCTGAGTGGCTTTGTCAGCAAAGCATCTGGCTCTTGACTTCAGCTCAAGTCATGATCTCACAGCTCAGGAGTTCAAGCCCCAAGTCAGGCTCTGCACTAAGAGTGACTGCTTGGGATTCTCTCTCTGTGTCTCTGTCTCTGTCTCTCTTTAATAAATAAATAAATAAATAAATAAATAAATAAATAAATAATGTTTTATTTATTTCTGAGAGAGAGAGAGAGCATGAGCAGGGAAGGGTCAGAGAAAGAGGGAAACACAGAATCCAAAACAGTCTCCAGGCTCTGAGCTAGCTGTCAGCACAGAGCCCAGTGCAGGGCTTGAACCAACGAACCATAAGATCATGACCTGAGCCAAAGCTGGACACTTAACCGACTAAGCCACCCAGACACCTCTCTCTGTCTGTCTGTCTGTCTGTCTGTCTCTCTCTTCCTGTCTCTTCCCCCACCCCAAAATAAACTTTAAAAAAAAGAGTAGTCTACTACATCTACTCATATATCCACCCTTTCCCTTTTTCTTCATTCATTCCTGATATTCTGAGTTTCTTTCCATTATCATTTCCTTCCTGTCTAAAAAACTTCCTTTAGCTGTTCTGTTAAAGCAGGTCTGCTGGTCACAAGTTCTTTTGCTTTTCCTTCATCCAAAAATCTCTCTCTCACCTTTATTCCCGAAGGATATTTTCACTGGATATAGCATTCTAGGTTGCTTTTCTTTCCACATTTGAAAAACGTTGTTCCACCTCCTTCTGGCCTCTGTGGCGATGAGAAATCCACTAAAAGTTCCTCCCACAGTCCCTGTTCCAGGGAAGACATGGCCTCTTGTCATAAGCAGGATTGGAAAGCAAGGCTCTACCCCCTCCAGGAGGTGGTGCCCACTTGGGCGCAGAGGAGATGGCTGTTTGTGTGCCCGCCTAGAGCTGGAGTGAGGTCAGGTGTGCTCAGAATGTTTCTCTCTTACTGGGTCACCCTGTTCCCCCATCTTTGGACTGGAGACAGTAGGCTTGCCTTGGGCCTCTTTTTGGTCTGGTGCCATCGACATGCCCAGATTGGGAGCCTCTCTGGAGCCCAGGCCAAGACATAAAAAAAAGGCAAAGACAAGAACTCGCTATCATGTCATTCCATGAGTTCTGAGGTAGGTAGGCAGTCCGCTTACTTCTTTCCAGCTTTCAGAGCCTCCATCCGTTCCTCTGCGAATTTTCTCCAAACTTGTTTGTTATAATTTGCAGGACGTAGAGGGTATAGTGTGTTTATTCCATTGTCTCCAGACCTCATTTCTCTTTGTGTTTCTCTGATTACTGGTACACTTGAACTGCTAACCAATGGTCTGCCATTAAATTGGCTGTCAAAAAAAACAAAACAAAAAAAGCCTTGACTGGTCAGTGATTTCTCTGCCATAATAAAAAATCCCACCACGGCCAATGTCAAGCAATGAACATGAGGTCACTAAATGAGCACAGAGACCTGGCTGACATGAACGAGTACGAGCCAGCACCAACACACCGCTGCTATCAACTGTATTTGTCTGTTTCTACCTCTTGCCTATGTTTTTCTCTTTGAGAGAGTTTTTCTTCCCGATTTATAAGAGTTTATTTTCCTGTTAGGACTCTTGACCCTTTTGCAGTAATTTATTATAAACATTTCCCTAATTTATCTTTGGATTTTATTTATGATATTTTGGGTTATAAAAGGGATTCCAGCTTTGAATATTTAAACATATTCACCTTGTGGGAATTCTCCCATTTCTTTTTGCTTGAGAAGTCCCCTTCCATTTCACCACCACTCAAGATCTACCTCTGGTTTCTTCTGTTTATTTTGCTGGCTGTTGAGAGTTCTTTTACATTTGTTTTTCTAACCTATCCTGGATTTACAATGGTGGAAGGCAGTAGGCACGTCCTAAACTTTTCTGGGCGATGGGACTTAACTCAAGATCTGATGAAAGCTTTGAACCTTCAGAAAATGCACCGGTACTCAGTATTTTGTGTGCAAATTTCAGATTTCTACAGGGCCCATACACCTCTTCCCCACAGAGTCCTTTATACAGAGGCTCTTTATGTATCTTTAAGCAGCTTGCCAGTCCACCGTGTCAAACTGGGACTGCCTTTAACAGACCGTGGGATCTGAGGCCAGATATTTCCACTTGCTGGTATCCTTTTTTCCTGACAGCAGCGAATGCCTGCAGAAGTCACTCCCTCAAGATTTCCTTTAAAACAGTCCCCCCAAAAAGGCCTTCGTTCTGTTTTATGAAACTAAGGAAATGTTACCCTTTAAACATTAGGAACTGAAAAATCCACATTTTTCACTCCAGGCTGGTTGGTGTCTGTCTGGAGCTTTTCCGAGACATATGATAGAGATTAAGCTCACGCTTTCTCTCCCATCACACGTAGGGAACCGAAATTAATTCCATGCAGGTGTGGCGAATATTTGAAGGTGCCTCTTGGCAGAATGGATTGAATCCACTGACACTTTGCACTTTAGAGCCCCCGTGCCCTGCCCCATGCAACTTGACCTTAGCAGTGCCTCGTCTGTCCGAACTTACCATCCAGACATTCCGGAAGGAAAACGTTATCATAAACATAACATGTACCTCACATCGAAAGGGTTAGTTCTTTACAGAAAACATTTGATCTTTCCCTCGAATGTTCTATTTGATTCCAAAACTGGAAGACATTTGGATCAGCTCCCTCTCTTGTCCACAAATGTGCCCTTCCTGTGTCCCTGTCCTTCACAGTGAAATGGCCCTCAGAACGCAAGCTTTTCAACCTGACTCCTCAACCGTGGTCAAGGAAACAAACTTGCACTTCCTTTTCGTCCTGTCAGCTATTTTAGAGGAAACTAATCCAGGGCATTCATCTAGCTGTTAGCTGATTGTGGCCAAGATCCCAAGTGGCTAAGTGTGGGCTTGGGAACACGGTAAAATGATGAAAAACAAAGGGGTCACAGACGTGTGTGATGCCCGTGTGTGTGTGTGTGTGTGCGTGCGTGTGTAGGCAAGAGCATCATAGAATGCCCTCCTTCTGCATGGCATTGAATCTCCCCTGCCCTAAAGGGAACACGCATTCTTGGGGGGATCAGACTGATCAGCATACATTTGCACATTACAGGTAACTTTCAAAGCACCAAAGGACTTTCCCTGCACCTGCTGTTGCTAAATAGGGTTCCTCTCAAGACTCCAGAAGGGAGGAAAGAGGAAAGAAAACCAGGGGAAGTTCCAGAGGTGGCTCTGGGTGGTAATGGTTGTTCTTCAGATATTTTATGTTGTTTTTCTCTGACTAAAGTAGTGTGAAAACTCAATCAGCTTTGCCCCCCCCCACCCCACAGCCTCCACAAAAAGTCATTTCTACCATTATGGTAATTTTTTAAGGACAAAGAGTAATATGTGCTAAGGGAAGAAAGTAGAAGCACCTAGCAAGTGTGGGTCTTAAGCAGAAATCTGGAAGGAACTTCTAGGGAAGCCACTCGAAGCAGCAAGTGTGAGCGGATACCAGGCACAGGAGAGGAGAGACCAGCGCTCACCAGCTGAAGAGTACACAGAAGAATCCAGTGAAAGAAGCGCTTTTTAAAAACATTTTTTTTTATTTTTTTTATTTTTTTTTTATTTTTTTTACAAATAGTTTATTGTCAAATTAGTTTCTACATAACACTCAGTGCTCATCCCCAAAGTGCCCTCCTCCATGCCCATCCTCCCCTCCCCCCCACATCCATCAGTCCTCAGTTTTTGTCAGCATTCAAGAGTCTCTCATGGTTTGCCTCTCTCCCTTTCCCCCACCATTTCTGCCCTTCTTCTCCCCCTTGTTCCTCCGTCAAGTTCCTCCTAATCCTCCTATACGTGCAAACATATGATATTTGTCCTTCTCTGCCTGACTTATTTCGCTCAGCATAACAATGTTTATTTTTGAGAGAGAGAAAGAGCACAAGCAGGGGAGGGTCCCAGAGAGAGAAGGGTGTAAGGATCCAGAGCAGGCTCCGTGCTGACAGCACAGAACCCGACGTGGGGCTCGAACTCGCAAATAGCGAGATCATGACCTGAGCCGAAGTCTGGTGCTTAACCGACTGAGCCACCCAGGAGCCCCAGTAAAGCACTTTCTTGACTGCAGACTTTGTGAAGTCAACTGACCTGACTTCCAGGAAGAAGGGGAAGATGCCAGAAGCTCTGGGTGAGCTAGGCGCCCCTGGGGTGGAAACATCTGACACCAAGTTCTACGTTTTCCTTTTCTGCGTGCTGGTCCCCTATGACATCCTCAGACCTTCGGGGAAGCATGCCACCCATCACCACTGTGGCCTAGATTCAGTCCTGAGTAGGTTGGAGAAGGAAGGAGACGCTGATATCCAGAGAGAGCAGCACCGTGCAGTCAGGTCAGGTCAGAGATGCAGGAGAGGATCCAAACAGTGTGGGGCGGGGCGGGGGAGGGGGGGGGGGCGCAGGCAGCAGCCAGATCACAGACGGACGCCAGGCAGGGAAACTGAGAAGGGTCTGGGCATGGAAGGGGAGTCCCACTGTCATATAAGAGAGGGCCTCCAGCCATTCAAGCTGAACATAACATTAACTGTGACTAGAAAATATGAGGACAGTCCTATTCTTAACTGCCAAACACCAGTGTGTATAATTTTGCTCCTGGAAGAGAAGAGGGAACATGGGGACAAATTCTCGGGGTTTCCATTAGATTTCTAGGACATACCCACCTGAAATTCTTTCTGCAGTTTTTTCTGATGAAATAGCTTAATGAATTCATGTAGAGAAAAACATGGACAACGTCACATCTAAGAAATAGATATTACTGCAAAAAAAAAAAAAAAAGATTTCTGCTCACAGAAAATTACATCTAGAGAGGGCTGTGCTAAGTAGCAGCAGATTGAAATACAATTTTCTGCTGTCAAACTGAAATGTGCCAGGATTCTAAAAGGCTAGAAGAAGCACCTTCAATTCATAGTTGGGCCATTTTTCAAAAGAGCAAGAATTTCATGAAAGTGTCACTCTTTTAGCCTTTATTATCTGTATTTTATCTTAAGGTTTGTCCCATAAAATGGCATTTGAACTGTACACGCTGCTGCATGGTCCTATTTGGTTTAAGGTTGCTTTTGCTTATGTTAAGCCCTTCGTTTCCTGGAAAATGCCAGAAAGAGCGTGTCCTCCATGCAGTCTCCTCAGTGAAGTAGAATACTGAACTAACGGGCTGAGTTTCTTTTTCCATCCAGGTTAGCTTCTTTAGGAAAGTAATAGGAACCCAAAAAGAACACTCGGACCCATCTCTTGGATAGATTTTTGCTGCTAGGCCCGTGAGAAGCCTTGCCTACCCCGTTCCCGGCATGGCACAAATTTCATCAGCACGGCAATGACAGGATTCATTTCCATTTGTACTCTTATAACCAAATAGTGTACAAATGTATTTGTGTGTGCATATATGTGTCTGGATGTGTTTTACTAATTCTTTTTCGGCATAAGGAGCTTTCTATTTGTATTTTAAGTTGTTATAAAATAGCAAACATTTATTGAACATCAAGTGTATAGCCAGTGCTCCTGAGCCAAACATTTTACAGGCATTTCTGACCCGCTCTCGGAGCCCAGGGGCAGATGCCTTCCTTAGCGCCATTTTACAGGGGATGGAACAAGGCACAGTGAGGCCAAACAGCTTGTCTAGGAAGCCCCCGGAGGCAGGAAGGCCAGCGCGTGCTCAAAGCCACGCTAGCCACCTGCAGTCTGAAAGCCGAGGGGGGCTGGATGGGAGGGAGGCAGCGACTGTTCTGGTTAAGCGGCGAAGGCTGTTCTGGTTTGCATAGACCACTGACAACCTCCGGAATCTTTCATTCATTCCCCTTCCCATTTTGCCACGGAGATACAAGGTGATGAGGGGGAAGGGGGGGAGGGGGGCCTGGCAGCGTGGAGAGGTTTCAGTCTGTAACAAGAGAATCCTGCGTTTCTCTCCCCTTCTGCTTGTAACACTGGCGCCCTCCAGCCCTTCTTGCCTTAACTGGTCTTTCTGGAACCAGCCCTTGTTCAGAACCCTGGCAGTACATCCGCTGTGTTTTGAATACGAAGGAGGCTGAGTGCATTTTCTGTAGAGGTGGAGATTTTCAGTTTAATGTTTCTGACAGGACATTTCTCCTAATAAACACCTTGTCTGTGTCTGTAGAATGTACAACAAGCCATATTTTGTAGAACGAGGGCAGCTAATCTCGCACAGTCTCTTCTGATGGAGAAAAGGCCGTCAAGCAACCAAACTTTAAGTGGCCACGGTGAGGGGGAGGGGCTGTTTCGAGAAGCTCCAAAATTCCGCTCCCTCCCCAGCCCCCCACACGGAGCGCTGAACAGTTCACAGGGGCTGTTTTTGCTAAACAACAGCTACTCACTCGTAAATGCTTTGTCAGGCTACAGATGTGCACAGAACAAATTAATTTAGATGCCGAACTGGAGCCCTGACTTTCAAAGTCCTCTTCAACGAAATGAACTCAGCATCTGAACGAATAAGGACTGGTACCCTTCTGGCCCATGTGGGTGTCTGATATTTAAACCGGCACTCACAGGGCCCGGAAATCTGATGATTTAGGTCCTTGCTCATCAGAAATGCCAATACGTAATGAGAAAAGGAAATCCATCTGTCAAGATGTTCTCCCAAGGAATGGGATGAAATACGAGGAAAGTGATCTTTAGAAAAGCCTTCATTACACCAGGCAACGCAAAAGCTAATAGCTGAGCCAAAGCGCTGGCAAGAAGCCTCCCACGCCTGCTTGCTGCTTTCCAGATTTCACCCCTTGGCCCAGATGTTCTCCAACACGGCCTCCTCTCAGCTTTTTTGCTGTCTTCCCGGGAATCTCCTCGCTCACCTGCTGCCTTGGCCTGGAGGCACCTTGATACTCCCTCTGGCCCATTTCAGAAGGCACAGACTGGGTTACACACCTGACGTCACACCCCCATCCAGTCCCTTGAACACAGTAGGTGCGGAGGAAATATGCCACGTGGATGTGAATTTTAAACAGTAAAAAAATAAGCCTCTCACAGTGTCCATTATTCCCGTGGGGCTGCCATTCTCAATGAGTCATGAGTTAATACAACTTTGAGTCCCTTCCTCCGGCGAATCTAAAATGTAGCTACCAAGGTCTTGGACCCCTGCGAACCTCTCCCTTCTACCACCTGCCCAGTACTTCCAGAAATCTTAACTGAAATTTCTTTGGTTTCATATCATACACCACTTAGTCATGTGACAAACCCATCTGATGTCTTTGAAAGCACCTACTCACGTAGAAGCACCCATTTCACTCTGGAGAGAAGTAACTTTAGAGGGAAGCCATTCAAATGGTAACAGTATTCTGAGGGATGTTTGTTTCCCACTCATTTCTGTTACTATAAGCACACGAGCTAGACATGGGGGGTAAAAATGGATGCCTCTTTTACCCTTTGCATTTTTAATAGGTAATGTGTAGCCATTATTACAAATTCCATCAGTCCAAAGGGCTACTCAGAAAACTATTGGCCTCCTTCCCACCTCTGCCTCCAGGCTTCCCTTCCGAGAAGCAGCCATAGTCCCAAGACCACTTCAAATCCAGAGGAAAGCCTCGTTGCCGCTTTGTCTCTCTCTGCAGAGAGGGATTATTGAACATGTGGAAATTTTCACACACGCAAAATGGGAGAAGAGAGAACAGAACGCTGTCTGCCCAACAGCCACCCTCAGCACCTGCCAGCTTGCTGTCTGTCTTGTTTCACCATAGATTCTTGTTTGGAACTCAAATGGCAGCGCGCCCCAGCCTTTCTTCCCCATCAGTTACACGGGGATCCACCAAATTCTTTTCACCGGCTACTTCGAATTTCGTGGTGGAGCCATCCCTTAAGTTATTTAACCTGTGCTGTGGTCCACAGGGGTGTTTCCAGTCACTCGCTACATCAAAGAGGCACGCCCTGGCCCTGGGACCTGGGGGCCGTGAGCAGGCATGTCTGTGGGGCAACATCGAGGAAGATGATTGCTGTTCAAAGGCCCTGTGATCTGATTAGGTGGACCAGCCTCAAAAGGAGTCTTGCTGATTTCTACTCCCCAAGTCCCCACCAACATGGTGTTCAGAGATTTTGCTTATCTCTGCCAATACGATAGGTAAAAAAAAAATAAGTGCTATCCACAGTTCTCTCCCCATAAATGAGACAGAGCCTCTTTTTGCAGGGTTAAGATCCATTTATGTTTTACTTTCCTCTTTCGTAAACTGCCTTTTCATCTCCTCTGCCGTCTCTTATGGTCACGTTTAGAAAGACATGCCCATCCAAATAATACAAACGTTTTTGTCTCTTTCTTATTCTTTTGTGATTTTTTTCCACCCACGCTGAAACATTTGACCCATTGCCATTGACTTTGGTGTATAAACTGAGGTAGGAACCCAACTGCCGTTTTCCAGAGGGCCACCTGAGTAATCCTCGACCCCTTCTGTGTGCTGCTTTGTGCCTTCCTGGAGCCGGTGTGCCTTCCCTGCTATACCCAGCACACGCTAGATGGCGCATCTGCCACCCTGGGCTCTGTGATCGTAGCATGAAAACATCTAATATTCCATGCCTGTGGAATAAGTCTTTGCTAACTGATAGCTAGCCATTTTTCTAATCTATTGTTTTCTCCTTATATCTCTATCATTTCCCTTTTTCTTTAGGTTTATTTCTCTAACTTCTTAGACCCTAACTTCATTTCTATTCATACTTCATTGTTCATTTTATTCATAGGCTATCAAATAAGCACAGAAGTCTAGGAATTTCCCTCCAAACACTGCATTATCTGTGCTCACCGGTTCTGATTTGTACCATTCTCAATATTTGTATTTTTAAAATAATCTACACCTTCCCCTTTTTTTTACTTTGGCCCAAAGATTGCAATTATTTTTCTTTTTATTGCCATTAGTTTTCAAGATGTCTAAAACACAGAAAAGTCAAAATAATCTAGAACTCACCCACATTTATGGTTCACAGAAATAGCCATCGTTATCTCTTTGTTTTTCTATGCATGTGGCTATTTAAGTCTCAGATGTATGACATGCATACCATTTCCTTTTTCAAATAAAAGGAAAAGCAAAGCAGTAGAGACAGAGTCACCGTGACTGCCTCAGATACAATCGCTTTTGTAGGTTGGTCTTGATTTTTTATAGAACCTTTTAAGTATTTTTACATGCCTGTATATCCAGGGAATATATAAGAATGCTGTGTTTTTCAGTTTACGTAAATGGTATCACACTATAATTAGCTTCACACAATTTGTGCTTACATTCAAGTATGTTTAACTTTTTCACTGAAGTAGAGTTGACAGGGTGTTACATTCGTTTCAGGTGCACAACACAGTGACTTGACAACTCTCTCTGTTGGGCTACATTCATGAGTGCCACCCACGTCTGTCACCGTACGCTGCCATTATACCATTGACTCTACTCCCTGTGCGGTGCCCTTCGTCCACATGATGTATTCATTCCATAACTGGAAGCCTGTACCTTTGACTCCCCTTCACTCATTTTTGTCCACTCCCCTTCCCACCTCCCCTCACTGGCAACCAACCACCAGTTTTGTTCTTTGTGTCTATGCATCTCTTTCTGCATATTTTGTTTGCTCATTTGCACATTTAGATTCCAGAAGTGAAACCCAGGGTCTTTGCCTTTCTCTGCCATATTTCACTTAACATCATACCCCCTAGGTCCATCCATGTTGCCGCAAATGGCAGGATCTCATTCTTATTTTATGGCTGAGGAATATCCCATCGTACATCTGTACCACATCTTCTTTATCCATTCATCTGTCGATGGACACTGGGTTGCTTCCCTATCTTGGCTATTGTAAATAATGCTGCAATAAACATTATAGGTGTGTATATATCTTTACAAATTAGTGTTTTTGTTTGGGGGGGGCATTAAATAAATACCCAGTAGTAGAATTACTGAGTCATATGGTATATTTTTTTAAAAGTTTAGTTATTTTGAGAGAAAGAGCATGAGCAAGGGAGGGGCAGAGAGAGAGAAAGAGAATCCCAAGCAGACTCTGTGCTGTCAGCATAGAGCCTGATGTGGGGGCTCAATCCCACCAACCATGAGATCATAACCTGATCTGAAAGCAAGAGTCAGATGCTTAACTGACTGAGCCACCCAGGCGCCCCACGTATGGTATTGCTATTTTTAATGTTCTGAGAAACTTCCATCCTGTTTTCCAGAGTGGCTGCACTGACTTACATTCCTATCAACGGTTCTCTCCACATCCTCACCAACACTTGTTATTGCTCATCTTTTGGATACGAGTCATTCTGACGTGTGAGGTGGTGTCTCATTGTGAGGGTTTTTTTTCCCCCACTGTAGTTTTGATTTGCATTTCCCTGATGATCAGTGACATTGAGCATCTTTTCATGTGTCTGTTGGTCATCTGTATGCCTTCTTGAGGAAAACGTCTATTCAGGTCCTCTGCCCGTGTTTTAATAGGGTTTTTGTGGTTTTCTTGGTGTTGTGTACGTTCTTTATATGTTTTGGGTATTAACTCTTTATTGGATATGTCTTTTGCAAATATCTTCTCCCATTCAGTAAGTTGCCTTTTCATTTTGTTGATGGTTTCCTTTGCTGTGCAAATACTTTTTATCTGGGTGTAGTCCCAATGCTTGACTTTTGCCTCCCTTGCCTGAAAAGACATATCTAGAAAAATATTTCTAAGACATGTCAGAAAGATTACTGCCTTTGTTTTTTCTAGGAGTTTTATGATCTCAGGTCTCATTTAGGTCTATGACCCATTTTTAGTTGATGTTTGTGAGTAGTGTAGGAAAGTGGTCTAGTTTTCCCAGCATCATTTATTCAAAAGACTCATTTCCCCATCATATATTCTTGCTTCCTTTGTCATAGATTGACCAGATAAGCATGGGTTTATTTCTGAGCTCCCTGTTCTGTCCCAATGATTAACATGTCCATTTTTGTACCAGTACACACTGTTTTCATTATTATATAGCTTGGTGTAGTGGGATTGTGATATCTCCAGCTTTTTCTTCTTTCTCAAGGTTGCTTTGGCTATTCAGGGTCTTTTGTGGTTCCATACAAATTTTAGTATTATCTGTTTTAGTTTGCAAAAAATGCTGTTGGTATTTTGATAGAAATTGCATTAAATCTGCAGATTGCTTTGGGCAGTATGGGCATTTTAACAGTATTCATTCTTCCAATCCATGAGCATGGTATATCTTTCCATTTGTTTGTGTCATCTTCGATTTCTTTCATCAGTGTCTTACAGTTTTCAGAGTAGAAGTCTTTTACCTCCTTGGCAAAGTTTATTCCTAGGTATTTTATTAGTTTTGGTGCAATTATATTTTACTTTTTTGTTTCTGGAAATTTTCTTTATCATTCAAATATGCAAGCTTGTTTTTTATTTCCCTGAACACAGAAAATTTGTTCCAATAATTCAAAAATCTGAAGTCTCTGAGTGTGTCCCTCCTGAGGTTTCCTTCACAATTCCTTGCTTCTTCATGTGCTTGGTAATTTTTTACTATGAGCTGCTCATTCTTCTGGAAAATTATCTAGAATACTCTCTGGGAGGTCTTCAAGATCTAGGATGAAGGTGTGACCCTCCATAGAGGATATATTTTGCCACTGTCTCGTGCCTGGAGGCAGTACCAGTTTGAGATCTTTTTAAATGGCTGAGGGCTTAGTGAGCCACTCAGGTGATGTGATTTCAGTTTCAGGTCCTCAAGCACAGTTTGTGGTTAGAGTTTATTTTCCTACAGTGATCTGCCTAGCACCAGACGAAACCTCCTTACAGTCTCCCAGGGATGGGCAGTACTGTGCATTCACTTCCAAAACATTCTTACCTGAGGCACAGTCTTTGCAGAGCCCAGCTTTGTACTGGAGAGATCAGGAAGGAAATAGTTCCCTATTAAACTTGGGCTGGTGCTGACCGTTGACCTCTGCATCCCTCACCATAAAAGGGTCTTAAAACCAAAACTTGGGTTTTCCTAATTTGGCAGATGCCTTCTCAGCACCAGCGTGAGATACTTACCACTCCGGCCTGCTGCCTCTGGTTAGATGCTGACCTCGCGATAGCTTACTATCTTGTAGCTCTTTGTTGCTTTAAAGAAAAAAAATTAAATATATTTTAGCCAACAACTTCAGTGGTTTTAGAGAGAGAATAGGTCAAAATAACCAGCCTGCCATATTTCCAGAAATGGGAGACTCACTTCCCAACTGTGGTTAGTTCTATAGTATCTCCGTTATCCTGGTTTATAGCCATAATTGTGAGGTTTATAGCCATAATTGCCATGGTTTTGGTAGACGCAGGTCTACACTGAAAGGATTCAATGCTCATCGACAACGTTTTGTGCCACCTATCCATTCCTTTCCAGGCTAGCTGGTGTCCATTCGGTTGTACGTCCCTCCACAAGAGCTCGAGAGAAGTATATTCTCTGAAGTTCTGCATGCTCGTAGACATTTGGCTGTTGCTTTCATTTATCAGCAACAGCTTGCATATAAAATTAAAGGGTCACACTTTGTTTTCCCCAAACACTTATACATGGGCTTCCTCTGTCCGCCTTTCTCCCACCCTGGAGAAATCAGCAGCTAGCTTTTTTCTTCCCTTTTAAGTAATATGATTTTGTTCCTTGCTGTCCAATAACTTCAATAGCTTGTGTCTTAATATCAAAGAGTCTGATTCAATTCCCCCAGGGAAACGGTATGGCCTTCTAATCCATAGATTTGACACTCTTTCTTTCAGAAAGGTTTTTACAAAATAAACCTGGGTATTTTTTTTTTCTGTCTTTACTCAGACCCCTTAAGTGACACCGTTTATATATATGCTGTGTAACCTTTGCTGTGCTCTGTGTTTTACTGTCGAACGCCCTTGAACTTTTCTTCACTTCCCTCAGGACCCTCACAGTCCAGTGCTCAGGACTATCTTCGTCCCTGGGTTTCATTGTTTTATTTTTCTCTTCCCCTTTTCCTTGGAGTCTTGACCCATCCCTTTTCGTTTCTGTGCACATCCATTTTGGCAGGGCAGGTTTTTAGCTTGCTTTCCTTTCCCCAATGTGTCCAAACTCCCCCTCAAAGGTGGGGAGCTCTTCTTGGAAAGCCAGTCGCAAGGCAGCTGAGGGAAGACCAGGCCAGCGCTCAGGGGTTGGCGGGCTGACAGCGGCCTGGCCTTCCCTGCATCCAGCACAGACTCCGCGGGCCCCAGCCCTGCTGCAGGCTTGCACCGATGGCTGGCCCTGTCTACACCGCTGCTTATTCATCCCGGACACTTCACAGTATCTGCTTACTCCTCACACCTGTCCCAAGCAAGGGGGAACTGGTTTTCTCCTCGACGCTCCATCAGATTGGCCACGGCGGCCATGCTCTCCTTTCTCTTGGTCTTTCTTTCCTCACCCCGGCCTGCTGGACACTTGGCCGCCTTTTCTTGTATATTTGTTTAGGGTTGTAAGGTTTCCTCAGAGATGGAGTTATCGCTCCTTTATGTGCATTTACTTCGCTGTCTTCAGGCAGCTTCAGGAAGAAGGGTCAAGGTCACCTTACAGACAGGTATAAGTGTGTTCAGTTAAGAGAGTAGATTTGTCAAGACACCTGCTTTTTCTGAAGAAAGAATAAAAAGATAATTGCAGCGTTTTCCTGAGGACTGGCTTTCCTTAGAGTCATCTTTAAGTATATCCCTCACAGAGCCAGAGGGGCTGAGTGTGGATGGTGAGGTTGAGGCTGCCCCTGGCCCAGCATCAGCTCATCAGTGGCGTCTCTCGAGTTTTCCTGTGATAACATCTCATCTTCCCGTGGGTGGATCCCTGGATATGCAGGATGCGTTCACTCTCACCTACGCGGAGGTTGATACTAGTTGAGAATCCTTTATGATGATCGTCAAGGCAGAGGGCTCCAGTTAGATTTAAAATTTTGTTGTCAACCCTCTAAAAACTTTGAAATATGTAGCTGCTGCTAAAACATGAGCAGAACATGGAGAGATGAGATGATCCTATTTCATAGCATATCTCGGTTTTCCTCCAGAATCTAGAAGTTGAAAAGAGAGAAATGGGTGGGAGGGGGGTCTGAATTCCTGATTCTGTTTAAAATGAAAATAGGTCTGAGGCACTCGGTGGCTCAGTTGGTTAAGCTCTTGATTTCGCCTCAGGCCATGATCTCACAGTTCATGGGTTCAAGCCCTGTGTCAGGCAAGCTCTGCACTAACAGCAGGGAGCCTGCTTGAGATTCTCTCTCTCCCTTTCTTTCTGCCCCTCCGCTGCTTGCATGCTCGATTGCACTCTCTCTCTCTCTCTCTCTCTCTCTCTCTCTCGCTCGCTCTCTCTCTCTCTCTCTCTCTCTCTCGCTCGCTCTCTCTCTCTCTCTCAAATAAACAAACATTAAAAATTTTTTTAAATAGAATTCTAAAAATGAAATGAAAACAGGTCTGTGGAGTATTTATTGTGAACAACCTGGCCTGGAATCCTTTCTCCATTCCAATGGTTCTTTGTGGCCAGATTGGACTTTTCTGGAAAACCTAGGCTCAGGTAAAGGCAGCTTGAAAAGCAGTGCCCAAAAGGCAGTATGGGAATTCTACCCCTTCCTCCAAAGTCCCAGCCTGTGCAGCTAATGCGTCCCCGCGAATATTGGTGAAATTCTGATCTCTTGAGCAGGGGGGCTGCCTCATCTTCCACTAATTCCACTGTGCCAGTGTGCCAGTTTTGCCCTGGTATGAAGCGGGCATCTCACCTAGACAGCATCTGTGAGTGGGACCGATTTCAGAGCAGACTGTGGGCTTGTGGATCCCAGGGTTTGATCTGCATTTCAATCAACATCTCCACTGTTTGGGCTTTAGTCACTATGGCGACCCTCCAATTTATCCTCTAAACCAGGACATATCTGGGAGTTGTGATTATTAATTAAACAAGGCCATGAATGTAAATTGCGAATGTCCCAAACAAAGCAAGATGAATGGCCCAATTAATTATCCCCTGTTTCCACGATAAATCCAAATGCATTAGGATGCATTATACCACGGATCTCACTTTTTCTCCATCCCTGCAAGAAAAACCTGATGTTATCTTTATTACCAAGACAAGATACTCATTCATTCTTAGCAGCAAAATGAATATCATTTAGTAATGAATCATTTAAACCTCGGAGCCTTTCAGTTTCATAGGTGCATGCATCCATTTGTACATTACACACTAATATCTTGCTCATAGTTTCCTGCCATCTTGAGGGAAATGGGGCTTGTGTTATTCCCATAGTTCATTACCCAAAGTTTGTTGGTCAGATGATGGTACTTTTAGATGGTAAATTTGCTCCATCAGTAATAGCTGTGCTATAGTGGTAGCAGCGGACACATACTCCCTAGACACCGTGCACCAGGACCTGTGCTAATTGCTTTATAGGTAGCATCTCCCAACCCTCACAACAACCTCAGGAGGAAGACACTGTTAGCATCACCTGGCTCCAACTTCGAGAGGCTAAATAGCACCTGTGTTTGCAGAGCCTGGCCAAATATACCAACAGCCTGCCTCCAGTGCTCAAGTTGTTAGGCACATTAGATGGTCTTTATCCCTAGTTGAGGAATTTTCTTTTAATACGAGCTGGTATAGAAATGTCACTTTCACATCTTTCCCTTGGTCACTGGCCCATTGCCCGTTGTTTCAACTTGGCCTATTTTCCCTACCCCTGTGGCTCCACACAGGCTTCTGGGGTTGCTATCTTTGCTTACAAAGATACGCTAAATGGTGGTGATACGTTTGCATTCTCTCAACTGAGCTCTGTGTGCTGAGGAAACGTCATTTTAACGGGATAAGTGCTGTGAGAAATTCAAGTCAGGGGTTTTATTTATTTTTTAATTTTTTTTAATGTTTTATTTATTTTTGAGACAGAGATAGCATGAGTGAGGGAGGGGCAGAGAGAGAGGGAGACACAGAATCCGAAGCAGGATCCAGGCTCTGAGCTGTCAGCACAGAGCCCGACGTGGGGCTCGAACTCACAGACCGTGAGATCATGGCCTGAGCCGAAGTCGGACACTCAACCGGCTGAGCCACCCAGGCGCCCCAAGTCAGGGGTTTTAAAATCATCTGGAGTGGTCTTGGAAGGATGGCACAGGACAGTAGAGCAGATTATCTGCTTATTAGGATGTCCCATCTCCCTTGGGTTCTGGCACCATTTCCTACAGGCTGGGCGTTCATGACCGCTTCTAGTCCACAAGCACCAGAGAAGGTGTCTCGGCACCTATGTCCACCATGGGCCAAGAGGAGGGAACTGTTGACACCTGACTTCCCTCTGCAGGTACCCGTCCCCCCCCTTCCCTCAGGGTAGCCAGGTGAAGGAGCCCTGAAAACCAGTGACTTGTGGTTTTACTATTTGCCTCTCATTATTTCCCTTTGGCATTTTAAAATTTGTGGCATGAGAGAAGGCTATTATGTGATTAATAATTATGTTCTGGGAGCTTCCTAGGCATTATTCTTTTAATTTTTTTTAATGTTTATTTGAGAGACACAGAGTACAAGCAGGGGAGGGGCAGAGAGAGAGGGAGACACAGACTCTGAAGCAGACTCTGGGCTTCAAGCTGTCAGCACAGAGCCCAATATGGGGCTAGATCTCACAAACTGGAAGATCATGACCTGGGTGAAGTCAGACACTTAACTCACTGAGCCACCCAGGTGCCCCACATTATTTTTTTTTTCAGTCTATATAACAATGTTCTCAGATAGGTTTAGAGATGGCAAATGACCTCACAGTCCCAAAGCATCGGCCTTCAAATACAACCCAGAGTAGAGTAACTCCCAAGTTCATGCTCACTCTTCTATTGCTGGCTCCCTCACTGGGCTCTGATCAATGTGACACCTTTCCATTCGCTTCCTTACAGAGTTAGGTACACTCATCCCTCAAAACCTTGTGTCTTAGATTTTCCTTCTCAGCATCCTTTTCCATGTGAGTTTGTGATTCTTTCAACTAAGGATTTTGGTAGAATTTCAGTGCATTTCGCTCAACAGTATGGACCAACATTTCCTATACTGACTCTACGGCGATGCACGAAAATGATCACTTTTGTCGGTGAATTCACCCAGAGGTGAATGAGCTCTGTTATAAGATTCTGGAAAATTTAAATAAATGATGTTAAAGAAGATTTTTCACCCATCTCAGGTTTTAGGCCTTTATAAATCAAAAGGAAGCTTAAAGACACAGGAAAGCTTACATCCTGTGAAGGTGGCGCTGGCCCAGAAATACGGGTATCAACTGTACCCCCAGGGCCTGTGACCGGTATGGCATCCGGGGAGCCCCATCTGAGTGTGCGTAACTATGCGATGCTATTGACAAACCTCTTAAATGCCAGAGGAAATGTTGGCCAGAAGAGTAACACAGGTCAACAACTTGTCTGGGGAGAGAAGGTGGTCAGCAAGCCCGCGTGGCCAAGCGCTGGACCACGGTCTCCCTTCCCACTTCTGAGGGGGCCCCGGCAGCTCCTGAGGTCAGGGTCGTGTCACGGTCTGCGGAGATGGGTGGTCCTACATCACAGCTGTGTGGTTTATTGCAGGGAACCCGTAAGCCAAACCCTCCTCAGAAGCCTCTGCCTGCAGATCCTTTGAGCAAGACAGCCCGTCTCACCTGCACCCCGGCCAGGACCCTGGGGCAGCCGGAGTCCGGGCTCCGCCTGGTGCCGCTCAGGTTGGTGGAACAGCCAGGCCTCTTTCTCCCCAGAACCGTGTGGGGGGCAGCTACCCCCACCGGTCCTTTCCAACCCCCGTCAGGACATGGGGCTGATGGTCTAGGCCAGGCTCCCTCTATCCCCAGTACCTGGGAACAGCATAAAATAGATGTAAATGCAGACAGGAGCATTACCCGGAGGCCATCATGAGCTCATATTCCCAGGATCACCATGGGGCTCTTAGCAAGGGCCCCAGGGGCCCTAAGAGATTAAACCAAGATCAAGTGGAACTAGAAAGGGGCCAGGCCCTGTCCCCCAGAGAGATGAAGATGGATGGATGGCTACCAAGTGGCCTGATCCTGTGAAGGCTGAACATACCTCCAAAATGGTCTTCAGCCTTCACAAACTCTGCCCGGACCCTGGGCTCCTGAGAAAGGAAGGAAGCTTGGAGGGTCCCATACGAGTAAGGAAGGCGTGAGGCGTTAGCTCCTGAAGACCTGGTCCAATGGGGAAGCATCGCCACACGACTAACGACCCCCTAGCTATGGTCCCCACTCACTGTGTCCCAGAGGATGGGAAAGTGGACTCCTGACCCAGGGGAGGTTTGACGGGCTGTGTGCCGGGGCTGACCCACACCGCTTTTCGAGAGCTGTTGAATTTCTAGGAATTCTGGGAGCTGGGGGTTAAACCTAGCCACTCTTTAAATAGCTGTGTATAACTTCTAATGATAGAAGTTATATGAAAACAAATGTAATAAATGCTCCAAAACTTTTTTTACATTTTACCATGATCTATGCTCTGGAGGTTACATGCAGCTATTTCTGGACGGTGGGAACGCCACAGAGGCTGGCTACCAGGGAGCTCCTCCAAGCTCGTGGAAATAGACAAAGGCTACGCATGGGCCACCCCACCCCCACCCCCTTTCCCCGCTGGGGGTAGGTTGGACCCACATCCAAAACACTCTTTGGATGCACACTGCCCGGCCTTGGCAGGAAGCTTGCTACATGAGCTCCAAAGAATCAAAGGTCGTGTGTTGGCCAGGTCCTGGGCTCGATAATTCAGTGTCTGGAAAGGGGAAGACACACGTTCGTGATGTCATTACAGCTTTGGGGAAAAATGTCTGGCCTCTGGGAGAGAGTGCTGCCCAATAAATCCCAGAGATAACTCCGGTCAGAGGGGCAGAGCAGTGGTTTAATTCCCGAGTGCAGAAATTCGGAAAGACTGCAGAACATCCTAGTTATTTCGCTGTGGTTTCTGTGCTCATCTCAAAGTTACTTCTCTTGCTCAAAAGGAAAAAGCACTGCTTTACACGGACACAAGGGGAGGGCCCTCTTTTGAAAGGCTGGTCGTCACCCCTGCCAGTCGCCGAGCCCTGTGCAAGCTGGTGTTGGTCTTGCAGGTGAAGAGTGTGTTGCACATTTGTGTAGGAGGGATCACAGGCACACTGTGGGGGGGGGGGGCAGCACGTGCCCTCCGTGCAGACACACGCAGGACAGGGATGACTTTTCATGTTGAAATACTGCAACTGTGGATGTATGGAGTTAAATGAAATTCGTTACGAGAACTTGTTTTATCTACTTGTTTTATTTAGAGAGAGAGAGACAGCATGAGCAGGGGAGGAGCAGAGTGTGGGAGGAAGAGAGAGAGAGAGAATCCCAAGTCGGCTCCAAGCTGTCAGGACAGAGCCTAAGGCGGAGCTCGAACTCCCAAAACCCTGAGACCGTGACCCAAGCTGAAACCAAGAAAGGGACGCTTAACTGACTGACCACCCAGGCACCCCCTTGTTTCATCTACTTTTTACTTTTTCCATGTGGCTGCTAGAAAGTTTTCCATGACCTACGTGGTTCCTATTTTTCTTGAACGTGCACTGTTCTAGAATCCACTTGCGGAGAGGAGGGAGGGCTGCGGTGAGGGCTCCCCTGGTGGCATTAATCGCCAGTGAGCCGCAGCCCTGAGCAAGGCCCTGGATGGAACCTGCAGCCCTTCTTTCGGGGGGGGGCGGGGGGGGGAAGAGGGGAGAGGGTTCCTGATCCCGCAGGCTCAGCAAAGGCCAGGAAAGACGCCCAACTGCAGGCATCTGGACCCGCAGAAGCCATTTCAGGGCCCCACCTACTATCCTGTTTCCTTTTCTCTTGCTGCAGACCGGCCCCCAAACACCCAGAGCAAGTGCCCAGACCCACCCACCCTGCCTATAAGAAGTGAGAAGCAAATCGACATCTTTTTTTTCAACAGTGAAGACAGAAGTTTGCACTATCTTTCAACTCCAGTGGGGAGTTTTTTTTTTTTTTTGTATCAACTTTTAGAAACTTTTTTAAATGTTTAAAACACCATTATTTTAAGAACTTGGAGCTACTGCCGTCGGTGCTGTGCTGTGCTATGGTGCTCTGTATACTTTTGCTCAGGTACTTGTAAATTATTAATTTATGCCAAATGCTTGTTACAGTGCAGTGCGCTGTGGGAGGCATTTTTTTTTTTTTTTTTTTTTTTTTTACCATCACTGAGTTTTCCATGGAAGGAAGGCCTGTGTGCTTTCAATAGTTTAGTGAACTTGAAATATCATGCTTTATGGGATTCTGGACAGGAGGTTTACTTTCCAGTTGAGGCTTTCTTGAAGAAAGGCGCCCCCAGGTAGAAGGCTGAGTGATTTTTCTGGAGCCTCTGATCTCCAGCGAGAGCCAGGGGCTTCAAGTCCAGGATGGGTGTGGCTTTCAGCTTGGCCCAGCCCATCAGCAGCTACACCTTGAACTTCAAGGAGAGCAGGGAAGGATCTGGCTTCTGGCCCAGAAGCTTTGAAGAGAACCTGAGTTGCAGAAAGGAATTTTAAGGTGTGGCCGCACCAGGACAGACTGGAACACAGGAGGCCAGGCAGAAACTTGACCTTGAGCTCACCAGCCATGAGCACATTTGGAGAGCAGGCAAAGAGGGTTGCTTTACAGAAACGCTGCCCTTCGCACAGCGCTGGTCTCAGCTCCTTATCTAGAGGGGAAGGCTGGCGTTTCTAGCAGGTGGCCACTGGCCAGGCTCTGCAAACCTCCGTCTCCCCGTGCTGTTTGGAGCAAAGCAAATTACCACCCTGTCTTTTCAACCATACGACAGTGATTCTGTGTTCAGACGGATAGATGGGGCCTTTTAGGAGACCATAACTCTTTTCAGATGTGAACCAGTAACAAGATCTGGCAAATCAATTCTGTAGATAAAAATCTTTTATTGCAAGGTTCAAACTTATTAAAAATTAGGCAGACTCCGTATGCTTGCAAAAACTACAATGCAACAGAATGCCACGGGGCAGGCCGCCTCTGCCCTCCGTCCATCTGGGACAAAGAATCATAAGTTAACTCGTAAGTTATTTGGGGGGCATTCTATTTTCCCAGCTTGGCCGCAGGAATCTGGAAAAGATATTTGTAGCACAGACATTTGCAACCTACCTGTTGATCACACAGAATGTGATGAGGAAATCCATTTCCTAATCCTAAATCTTCGTGACCTGCATTCTCGGGCAGCAACCCCTTTAGCCTCTTACTCTTCACATGTCCGACTGGGGAGCCATTTCTTCACAAGGAGATCTTGAAGCTGCCTGTATTCTAATGGCATGCACATTATAAAAATGCTCAGACAAGATAAAATGCCATTGTGCCTCTGTCTTCCAGCAGAGTTGTAGGTGACTCGTTTTCACACTGGAAGGCAATGGACAGCAGCTCTGTACTTCACTCCGACTGTTTTGTGACAAAGACTTCAGCTGGGGTCCTTTCAACGGTTTTTCCAGGCCTTGAAGCAGCGAGACCAAATACCCCCAGACTTGGTTTGCCTTCCAGAAAACAAGACTGCATTGAACTCTCCCCGTGTTCCCCACCGTATCTAGGCAACGTAGTAATCATGATCACGGATAAACTACATAAACCCGCATCACAAACACACAAGAGGGATCCCAGCTCTAATACATTCCAGCTCCCATGCCATACAGTTATTAATTTCTGAAAAAGGTAAAGCCATGTTAGAAAATATTACTGCTGATGACCTGCGGAATTACTGTAACTCACACTGCATCGAGTAAGGGTATCAAGGCCAAAACATATGCCATTGAAAAGTTTACAGAATTTGGATGGTGCGTTATGTGGGTACTGTCTTTACAGATGCCCATATCCTTAGATCTGTCCTTTTAGCGCCTCTTCCTATTGTGAGGAAGAGAGTATGAAGTTTTTTTTTTTTTTCTTTTCCTTTCTTGTCCTTACCTGTAATTCCTATGCTTCCATTTCAGAGAACCAGGAATAGCTTGGTATTAAGAAGGGTTAATACTGTGATCTGATACCATGTCATCGACAGCCACTTAGGGGCTGTGATGACACAGTCATATCTCTGCAGTACTAATTGCTTTTACAGAGCCATACAAGCTATTTCTGAAGAAGAACACGTTGAAACCGAACATTCCCTTACAATATATGTTGTTATTATAGGAACAGTATTTCCAAGATGCAGACTTCTATTTAGCAAGAACTTCCATTTTAATAGAGCTTAGGAAAAGAACCAAGAGCCAGGTATTTTTGGGGTGGGGGGTGGGGGAGAGATGTACCTCCCCCATTTTTATATCCTTATAGATGGAAACAAAAATCAATACTTCTATCTCCATGCCAGTCTATTTTTTTAGCGTTTTTAAAAAAGTTTTATAGACTTGAATAAGAGTTGATTTGAGTTTATATGGCTGTCACCGAGGAAATTCAAAGTGTCTAGACACAAAGTTGGCCCTGAGGGTGGTCACTTTTCTCCCCTGTCTCATTAGACTTGCTGTTAATATGACCCCACTAACTGGGAAATAGCGAGCTAATCTTCCAGGCATTCTGTTTAAGAGTTTATCTCCTGAGGTTTTTTTTTTTTCTTTTTGCAAGTTTGTTTTTCTGACACATGGACTCAGATGGGTAGCAACCAAGAGAAACAATGCATAACATTTTCCATTGTCAAAATACGCATACAGAGGTGCTCCTTCCCAGTGTGAATTTTTCCGGCTTACACATGTGGATGACCTCACAGAAACCACAAGAGCAGCAAATTAAACTACATGAGAACGAATACTCCTGCCTAGTCTCTGAGGGGACATTTTTATGCCTTCTTAACTTTATTACGAACTCTCAGGCTTGAGCCCACAGGCCCTTATTCGCTGGCAAATCAATACAACACATCAGTGCGTCCCCTAAGCGAAAAGCAGCGAATGCCCTGATCGGTGTCAAACTGCTCGTAGGGGCTCGTGATCTCCCCTGGTGCTGAGCCAGCTGAGAGGGCCCCAGCCCCCTCCTCTGTTCATGTTTACTAAAGCATTCTGAGCCAAGGAGACCCTGACACCGAAAGGGTGAGACGCCTGGGCAGCTGGGCCACAGCCTTCTCCTGCGAGCTGACCCCTAGGGCAGTCTTTCCTCGTGAGGCTGATTTCATTTAAACCTCGTGCTGGGGAGCACTCCCTCTACAGTGCTCTGGGAGCAGGGAGCCCAGGGCAGACTGGCTGGGGAGACCTTTCCTCACTAGCTGGGGTCCTACCGATAAAAACCCCCAAGGAACCCAGATAAATGTCATAGCGCCTCCCCCCGGAAGGCTCACGCTGCCAGGGCTGACCCCTCAGTGTGACTCGCTGCAGATGTCGTGCACTGTGGCTGGCGGGCGGGGGAGAGTGCAGGTGCCGCGGTTTTGTGTCCCCCTGCCCCCCACCACAAGGCTGGCCCGAGGCTGCCCCATTGATTCCCCCACGACTCCGGCGCAGGCGCATAAGCACATCTGGACACAAGGCAGAGGAGGCCAATGCCTCTATTTGCTTCTCATCACTTAGATGCAAGTCCCTTTGCCAGATCCCCTTCAAGGTACCAGATCATTGTGTTCCTAGCTCCTTTAGGTCACCCGAAGCGGGGGGCTGTGACAGTGTGCTGTGCCCCCGCGAGCCCAGCCTGCTCTGGCAGCATGCAGTGAGCCTACTAGCCACGCCCCAGCCTTGAATCCGGCAAGAGCCCCTCCTACAGGCAACATCACCCCGCAGAAAACCCGATTATCCCGGATGGCCCAGGTCCCTTGATCCCCTCTAGTTCCTCCTGACGTCTGTCCCTTTAAAACCTCTTTTGGAATCTCCGATCGCGATACAAGTAACATGAAGATTTGTAAGCCCTAGGCTAAGAACCAGTTCTGTGCAGTGAAGATGCTTCCAGAAGCCATCTCCTTCCAGGTGGATGAAACCCCCCTTTACTCTCGGGACAGCGGTGGCAGCCGACCGTCCAGCCCTCAGAGCCTGTCTCGTGTGAGCAAAGACTAGGAGAACACACACTGCATGTAAAGCCACGATCACGTTCGACCACGGGCAGGGACAGCGGCCCACGGGCCACACCCTCAAAGGAATGCTCAGGGGGAACTGGCTCTTCCGGGTTGAATATTCTGGAGCCCACCCTGATCTTCCACGTCATCTGCAAAAAAAACATGTCTTCCGTGCCCCCTCCCCCTCCATCGTGAGTCTCCTGCCATAAAAGAATTTAGTCCTCAGTTGAAGCATAGCTTAAATCCAGACAAAGTAATAAACACCTTGTGATCTTCTTAGTTTTTCAAGGAGCTAGAAGGACATCTCTGTTCATGGCCTATCAGCAAGTACTTAAGTAGGGCAGTGATAGAAAAAAATATATATATCAAATTAGAAAGACAGAACACCCTCTACCAGCCCCACCAGTAAGTGATGGCAGAGCACATCGGTCTCGGACCTTCTCTCAGGCCAGATTGGGCGGCTGTGGGGAAGGCCCGTGGCACACCGTTATGTCCAACTCTAACTCTTGCCTATAGGCTGTTCAGCACAGTACAAAGTTACAGCTTCTAAACAAACCAGTCCGTTGACTTCATACTGCTTCATCCATTTATAATGCTACAGTTTGCTAACTTTTGTCACGTACCTTTTATGTTACAGTCTGTTACTTCTGTACACATTTCTCATATTGGGGTCTACAGGTGACAACCTGCTACTTCCGTAGAAAAAGTCCTTGTTAAGAATATTATATCCAATAAATGGTATACAGGTAAACGTAAAGACGTGTCTCTTTCATTACTGACAACGTTACAAAAATGGGGAAAGGGAAACCCTCGGGTGGAAAAACGTGTCTAGAGGCACCTGCATGGCTTCAATGGCGGAGCATCCAGCTTCACAGCGGGCCCTGATCTCAAGGTTCGTGAGTTCGAGCCCCACATTGGGCTCACTGCTGTCCGTGTGAAGCCCATTCAGATCCTCTGTCTCTCTCTCTGTCTCTCCCCTTCCCCTGCTCATGCTCTCTCTCAAAAATTAAGTTTAAATGTTTTACAAATGTATCTATAACCTCACCTATTTATAGAGGAGCAAGGAAATTCTTGAACAGTACAGAAGACACTAAAGAGAATGGGCAGGGGGATGGGCAGTCAGGGACAGGTGCCAGTCTAAACGAACCAGTCAGGTAATGGCACAAGAAAGGTATCTTTAAATTTATTTATTTTTTTTAACTTTTTTAGTGTTTATTATTGAGAGACTGAGCGCGAGCATGGGAGAGGCAGAGAGAGGGGGAGACAGAATTGGAAGCAGGCTCCAGGCTCTGAGCTGTCAGCGCACCTTTCACCTTTCACCCACGTCAAAGCAAGCAGGCAAAAAATAAATACCTAGAAGACCTAAGTTAATGTCATCAAATTGATACATTCAAATTGGGATACTTCAAACACACAGAATATGCCCTCTTTCAAAGCACCTCTGAAAAACTAGATACACAGAACTATATATAAAACCATTACATATTACATATTACGTTATATATATTAAATTATATATTTATATAATTTTGTACATTCAGCCACAAAAATTCCAAATGGCGGAACATGAACCATGTGTTGTTTCTTTGGGAAAATTAAAACACAAGATAAATCACTAATCTCGTGAAGGACAAAAGAGAAGCAGCAAACACACAAAGCACCAGCAAGTCGAATCCAACAGTCCACTGCATCCCAGTGAGATTATCTGACAAATAGAAGGATGGTTCAGTCCTTTAAAATCTAATCAGCCACGTCACCAAACCGATAGACTTTAGGGAAATACGCCGTATTCGGGCTACCAGAGACGCTGAAAAAATGTTTGATAAAATTTACTATCTATTCCTGAATTTTTAAGACTCTGAATGAGGCTGGAAACCATAGGACTTGAGAGATACAAATGTCCTCTGTGGAAAATTAAACTCACAAGTGTATGGCAGGACCCTGGGAGCTGTCATTTTGGGCTAAGTTACACCAGGATAAGGCGCCACTCATCAGTTTCGGCACCTTACACCCCAAAGGTGTGTGTATTACTTATTATTATTGCTTACTCACGGGTCACGTCCACCTCTGGGTGAGCTCTGGCTCTTCCTCGGGGCCCTGGGCTGGTGGCATAGCCTCCATCTGAGTCACAGCTGGTCTCCTAGCAGAAGAGAGATGCAGGGATTCTTCAAACTTCTGCTCGGAGGGGCAGGAGCCATTTCCAGTAACATTTCATTGACCAGAGTCCCCCCCCATCATGTGACCAAGGCTTCTGTCAGGAGATGGGACGATGTTGCCAAGATTTTGTCAAGAAGAAGGGATGTGTACCCTTGCCATGGAGGGGGCTTGTGAACATGATCTATGACAGGCTGAGAAACGAAATTAAGACAAACGTCAACATTGATCCTGGGGTGGGGGCGGGGGTACGCAGGGCCCTGGAGAGTTGTGACTTTGTGCTCTGATTTTTGAGAGAGACTTAAAAAGTTAATCCCGGGGCGCCTGGGTGGCTCAGTAGGTTGAGCATCTGACTCCGAATTTTGGCTCAAATCATGATCCCAGGGTCGTGGGATTGAGCCCCTCCTCAGGCCCTGCGCTGAGCATGGAGCCCGCGTGAGATTCTCCCTCTCCCTCTTCCCCCAGCTCACAATTTCTCTTAAAAGTAAATAAATAATATAAAAAGTTAACCTAGCAAATTTAAAGGAAGATGCTTTTGTACAAAAGGTAGAACACTAATGAAATATGTAAGGAGAGGGACGATCTATGACCCACAAATCCGATTCCTGAGGTGGATATTCTAGAAACTGTATGGAATAAAGCTGAGAGTTGCCAGCATCAATAAAATCACATTTTTTCCCTATGCCTGTCCCCCAAAGCTTTGGAGCTTTAATTATCTTTTCATCAGTGTTTTCCTACAGAGAAGATTCCACTCCCGTGCAGACCTTCGTAGCTGGCCTTCCCCCGGGGCTGAGCTAACCAGCTCGTCCCTGGAGACACAAGATGCGTGTGGTCCGCTAACCTACTCGGCTCGTGTTCTCGTGTGTCTGTCAAGTTCACGCTCTCACACATGTGTGCCTAAGCTCCCACCCGGCAGACCTAACTGTGGCTAATCTCCCAACTGCGTGATCGGCATCATCAAAAACCCTTCTGGGGGCACCTGGGTGGCTCAGTTGGTTAAACGTCCAACTTCGGCTCAGGTCACGATCTCTCGGTTTGTGGGTTTGAGCCCCGCATCGGGCTGTGTGCTGACCGCTCAGAGCCTGGAGCCTGCTTCCAATTCTGTGTCTCCCTCTCTCTCTCTCTGCCCCCTCCTCTGCTCACACTGTGCCTCTCTCTCTCGATAATGAATAAATGTTAAAAAAAAATAAAAAAATTAAAAAACCCTTCTGCTCTGAAGGCTGAATTTAATACACTTCTCTTCGGCAAAGCCGCCCATGGGGCAGCAGGCGCGGCCTTTCACCGTCAGGGCAGAAGCACGTGGAAAGGCGTTCTCAGGTCTGTTCTAGAGAAGACTGACCCTCCACCAGGCACCTCTAGGAGAGCAGAATCGGAGTCCTGAAATATGTATTTGGTGCTTTGATGTGAGGCCAACAGCCGAGGAGGAAACTTTCCACGTGGCCTCCTGGGCTTGGGGAGGAGTGTCCCTCCCCCGGGAGGGAGCCCCGGCCCGATGACACAGCCTGGAAGGCCCAGAGCCGGGAGGGGAGGTCGTAATTGAAAACACGTGAGGGGAAGGGTTTCCTCCCACGAGGTCCCGGAGTGGCTCAGAGGACAGCCTGGGGTGGGGGTGAGGGTGGGGGTGCAGCAGCGGGAAGTGGGAGACCCGCGTGTGTTTGCGCAGCTCCGGTACATAAATATTTTGCTTCGTGTCTGACTCCGAAAGGCCCAAGTGCGAGGAAACACCCCATGCTGGAGGCGCCCAGTGAGGACAGCACAGGCACGAGCTTAGGTAAAAGATGTATTTCCAAGTGGGAAACGGCTGTACATTACAAAAGTCACCGCGAATCTTCAACTAAATAAATAAGCACACACATCGCCTCCAACACGCAGAACCTCCTCGCTGGCGCTGCAGTCACGGGGCAGGCGTTTCGCTGGGGCTTGCGACGAAGTGGGGTCGCCGCTCAGCAGACGGAGGACTTCTTCACCGCGCGCTTTTTGTTCCTTTCTTCCAGCAAGGAGACCACGTTCTAGGTAAACAAAAACAGGTGAAGGGAACCCAAGGGGCTGGGGTTCGTTTCTGTGAAAAGTACCGCAAAATTCGCCTTGAAAAGCATCAAGAACATTCCAACCTGTCTGTCAAAAACTCTGGCCATTTCTAGGACACCTTTGCCGAACTGAAAGTGAAAACAACAGAGGTTACCCGTGTGTACATATATCTGTATGTACATATAGGGATATACGTATATATTTCTCCTCCAGGGAGAGACTTTAGATAAAGATGGGGTTATTTACCTCGTTTCTTACACCTGCATCTGCCCCTTTGTCAAGAAGTAACTGGACTAACTCCTCGTGATTATTCAACACGGCCACCTAGGAAACAAGACAGCGGGTGTGAGAGTCCACCCTCCCCGCGGAGGACGCCGCCGGTGGTCAGGGTGGACCCCATGCAGGCGGGCGGGGAAATCAGCTGGTGGCTTTCTCAAGAAGGCAGAGCCAGCCGGGGCCACCATGGCTTTGCAGGAAAGCTGAGTGCAAGGAACATGGAAAGAGTCTGCCTCCCTCCGCACTAAGACGACATGAGAACTTCTAGACAGGAAGTTCCAGTACCGGAAATAGCACGTTCGTTGTTTTCACAGATATGTTAGGACACTGCAAAGGTCCTGGGGACTGGGGGCCGGTAATCCTTAAAGAAAGAGGTGTAAAAAGACAACAAAAATATCATAGGGACATTGTCATGCCTCTATTAACAGGCCAGGGGGGAATACATACAGGCAGCCAAGACCCAGGGCTCACCTACAGTTGAATTCACAAGAATTGCCTAATTATAGAAGCAACTCTGACCTTCACGGCACACACGAAGGCAGGCTCTTTCTGAAGAGTGGCGTACCATTAGAGGCGTCTTTCCATCTTTATCCTTCATGTTCACATCCGCTCCCGCTTCGATCAGCAGCGAGGCTACCCTCTGGTTTCCTGAGACTGCAGACACCCTCATGAGCGGGGTCCATCCTGAGCCCGTGTCCGCAACGTCTACCTTCATGACAGAGGAAGAGCTGCTCTTAGTCCAGTCTCTTTTCCCTAAACGTAGTCATCAGAAACTTACAAAGGAACCTCGACTTGCCCAAATCCCCCTGGTGAGGACGGAGACCTGGGGAGGATCGAGGGGACCATGCTCACAGAACTCACACCCACATGCAGCGAGATGCCGTGTTCAGGCAACTGTACAGGGTTGTGGAGAGGCCCCGGGACACCCCACTGGCATCGTCATCTACATTTTGTTCAAATGGTTGAAAAATGGGGCACCTGGGTGGCTCAGTCAGTTAAGAGTCAGACTTTGGCTCAGGCCATGACCCTGTGAGTTTGAGTCTCACATGGGGCTCTGTGCAGACAGCTCAGAGCCTGGAGCCTGCTTCGGATTCTGTGGTTCCTTCTCTCTCTGAACCACCACCCCTTCCACCCCTGCTCTCATTCGGTCTCTCTCTCAAAAATAAACATTAAAGGGGCACTTGGGTGGCTCAGTCGATTAAGCGTCCAGCTTCAGCTCAGGTCATGATCTCGCAGTCTGTGGGTTCGAGCCCCATGTCAGGCTCTGTGCTGACAGCCCGAGCCTGCTTCGAATTCTGTGTCTCCCTCTCTCTCTGCCCCTCCCCCCCTTCTCTCTCAAAACTAAACATTAAAAAAAGTTTTTAAACATTAAATATATATATATGTGTGTGTGCACATGTCTGTGTTACAGAAGAATGACACAAAGATGTTAGGAAAACACTAGAATGCAAAAACAGACCCGGAACTGCCAGCAAGTCCTTGGAACACTACAGGTTATTTATATGTATGAGATTATCCACTGCAACATCATTAGGATTTGCAGCTCCTTCTCATGCAAATAACAAATAACCTTTGAGCAACAGACTCCATTATGTTTAAATAATAAAATAATCGCCTTGTTTTACACTGTGCTTTATATGCTCTTCCATATTTCTCTCTTGGTCTGAGGGTTAACTAGGGGTAGGTGTTTTGATTGCTGGTTTACAAATGACTTAACCAAATCTCAGAGAAGTCAAACGACTTTCCAGAGGTCACACGGCTCATTAAATGCAGAGATGGTTCCCCACACAAGTCAGTCACTGTCAGTATAAAATCATTATATTCGAGAAGGGTGGCCCCAATGTCCTGCTTTGGCGCCCAGATCCTTCCTATAGTCAGTCACCCAAACATTGGGTGACCCCTCTGCCAAAAACATGGAGGCCCTTGTGTTGACATCATCCACCCACCACCAGCCAGCCACGCAGAATCTTCATGGACATGTTCCTGTAACTCCGGTGCTACAGAAAGAGAATTTACCCACGAATGGGTGTGTTGGTATCTGAAGCCCAGAAAGTCTAAGTTTCCAAAACTATAGTATTGAAATGTTCATGGCAGAGACATTCCCTTCTTTCGCCAAAGGGCAACTTCCATTTTTAACTACAGACTTTTACTGGGACCAAAGTATGAGCGGAGTTCATCACAAACTAAGTGAGGAAACTGAGGCTCTCGCTACCACCCAAGGCAGGTGGGACCCGGCCCTACCACCAAGGTCCCAGGGCTAATCCTTCTGGCCTCTTGTGCAGGTTTCTAAAACAAAGAAACCAAGAAATGTAACACAAAGGAATTATCTTAACGAGTGAGGTTTTTCCTTCAAAGGGCCCCTTCCTCAAGCCTCTGAAGGCATCAGTAGGAGCCAGTGACAGCCCACAATTGGGCCTTGACTTCCCTCAAACGCACTTGAGAGACGAGCTAGAACAAATCTGCCAACATCTTCCAGGAGACGTGACTTTTCCCAGTTTGGGTTTATTTTCCAGGTCAGTGGTTTGATTTCTCAGTGCTCTCCACCATCTGGCCATCTCAGTGAGGACAGCAGTCTGTTTGCCATGATTCCTTACTTCCAGGCCTTGAAATTTTTATTTAACTTCTTTCGAGTCTGGCACTAAAGTTCTCAAAGTTATCAGCAATTACCATGATTGAGCTAATCCTTTCTACTGATCTTCAAACAGCTACAGAAGTGCAAACAATGTGGATTCTATTTGTTAAATCAAATTTGTACTTTCTGATAACGTGAAAGTACCAGAAGGAAACCCACACGCCCTCTTCAAGGTAAAAGCGCCAGGAGCTGAAACGCTCTGTGTGTGACATGGTCCGTTTGCTCCTTGGAGGGGTTCTGTAAGGACGAATCTTTAAAGCAATGCAAGAATAAAAATAGTCTAATTCTAAGGGCAATAAGGATCCCTGTGGCTGTGAGAGTTCTTGACATCTTGTGTCTACAGCACCTAAGAGAGTCCCCAGTACATGGCAGGTGCTCAGTAAAGCTTTGCTGACAGGCTGAATGAATGAACAAAGGAACAAAGTAGAAGCATCATCAGGTCCAGCTCAGGATTCAGCAGTTTTGTTTGTTTTTCCTACACAAGACAGTAGGAAAAACAAACAAAACTGCTGAATCCTGAGCTGGACCTGATGATGCTTCTACACAAGACAAACCTCCGTGACAGTCTGAAGCCCCACTCTCCTATCAATTATATAATGATCTCTTTTCCGGAAACTTCTGGAACTTTCTTACTGAGAATTCAGAGAGCTTTCTGCAGCATTTCTAAGTTGAACTCATCATACGCATCCACACAAGGCTCTGCTTCTCCTAAACCCCGTGGAACAGCATTGCAAGGTTTCAAGGACACAGGGGTAGTTGACAAGAACCCGTACCTCACAGCCGTCTTTTATCATCCACTCGATGACGTTGCAGTGGCCTCCATCCGCAGCCCAATGCAGAGCCGTACAGCCTCCTAGGTCTCTGGTCTCCCAAGAAGCGCCGTGTCTTCGGAGATATTTCACCACATCGAGGTGCCCCGCATAGCACGCGAGCATCAGGCTGTAACATATGGAAGAAGCAGCATTTGCTCTAAGTGCAGTTGCCAGACTTGGGTCCACATTTCACCCTCCGTGGCTTAAAGCAAGAAATCCCAGAGTGAGTGAAAAATCCATGAAGGGGATTCATATGAAATGTTGTGTCCATCAACTGATGAATGGGTAAACAAAGTGTGGCATATCTGTACAATGGAATATTGTCTGTCCGTGAAAAGGAAAATAGTGATGTACGAGCCACAATACAAATAAGCCTTAGGACATTCCACTAAAGAAGTTGGACACAAAAGGTGTATTTTATGATTCCGTTTATGTGAAATGCCCAGAACAGGCAAATCCATAGGGATAGAACTGGTACATTAGCTGTTTCCAGGAGCTAGGGGAGAAGAAATGCGGACAGACTGCCAATGAGTAGAGGGCTTCTTTCTGGGCTGATTAACAATGTTCTGGAATCAGACAGTAGTGGTGGTTGTACAGCTTTGCTAATACATTCTTTAAGTACCAAATATTAAAGAAGTGTGTGAATTATATTGCAATTTAAAAAATAACTCAGTAAGACATTGCCTTTAAAAACATCTACAAATCGGGGCACCTGGGTGGCTTAGTCGGTTAAGCGTCCGACTTTCGCTTAGGTAATGATCTCGCGGTTCGTGGGTTCGAGCCCCGCGTCGGGCTCTGTGCTGACTGCCAGCTCAGAGCCTGGAGCCTGTTTCAGTCTGTGACTCCCTCTCTCTCTGACCCTCCCCTGCTCACGCTCTCTCTCTCTCTCCTAGAAATAAATAAAAACATTAAAAAAATTAAAAAAAAAATCTACAAATCCATGAAGATATTCAAAAAAAGATAGAAGGGAGAAAATACTCATTTGACGTTATTACTGATGACTATTTGACCAATTCCCTACTCTAAACATTGGTATTTAAAGAAAATAATTAAGTATTTACTCTGCCTTTATAGAATAAAATGTAGTCTATCTGTAGTTGATGAGGGAAGGCCCTTTTTCATAGCAGCCTACCAGCTAATCAATATGGAAGGAATTATGGAATTAGAAAATCACGTTTTTGCAACTCCCAATCAAATAATTGATTCAGGCAAGGACCGTAAGTGGGTGCAAAAATTATTGGGTAAAAGGTGAAGGGAAAACAGGACACTCACACCATACTAAATGATTGCCCCATAGACTATTAGCTAGTTTCAGTGGGAAAGTACATCTTTACAAAGAAGAGATTTAGCTGTTGCACTCTAACCAAATGATCAAACCTAGAATCACCAACTGTGGGCCAACATGCATTCCTGATGGATACTCACAACACTAGCTCTGAAAGTTAACCTGCATCTCATCCAGCCTTTAAACCGAATTTTAACTTTATTGGCAATAAAGGGACAAATGAACAAGTTAAACCCTCTCCCCACAAGTAGGAGACAACTAGGCAACTCAAGAACATAGAGCATTCTATAGGATAATTGGTCTGGTCTCCTCAAAAAGTCACTGCTAGGAGAAAAAAAAAATTAAACCAAAAAAATGGATGGAGGGCCAGTCTAGAATAAAAGAGGCTAAGCAGATACAACAACTGGATGCAATGTATGAATCTGAGTTGAATCATGGTCTTTCCCCACAGCCCCCTCCCCAATAAAGCCACAAGGACCTTTTGGCGGGCAAGTGGGGAGACCTGAATGAGTGATGGGAGCATCAGTAACATCAAGGAATTAGGTGTGATGACGACATGGTGGTTATGCACATCGATGTCCCAGAGCAGAAGGTGATGGTGCCTACCAGCCTCGCCATAGTTAAATGGGATAAAAAGCCAATAAAAAATGTAGACAGAGAAGCAAATATGGCAAAGTTTCAACAACTGCCAAACCTAAGTGGTGAGTATTTATCGTACTGTTCTTGTAATTTCTCTAAACGTTTGAACTTTTCAAAATAAAGAGTTGAGTGGGGGCGAGGAGGAAGGTCTTCCCAACTGGGAAATTCTACAAAGTCTCTTAGTGATTAAGAGAATGTCCAGCTCTGAGACCCAAGCCCAGGCTGGGCTGGAATGGAACCAGAGGCCCATGCTTCTGTATCCTTATGCAGGCCTTCACTTCCTGAAGACTCCTGGAAGAGAGCAAGCGGGTCCTTGACCTGTCCAAGGTGTGAGGTGCTTGCTGCCCGCGCAGAGTGCCAAGTGCTTGATGCAGATGTTTAAGGCTCCCTTCCAGAGAGACTGCATCAATTTACACTTTTATCAATTGCATCCAAGTAAAATGAGTCCCTTTTATTCACCTATACCAGCACTACTATCATTTTTTTTAATGTTTTATTTTTTGAGAGACAGAGAGAGAGGGAAAGTGCACACACCCATCAACAGGGGAGGGGCAGAGAGAGAGAGGGGGACAGAGGATCCAAAGCAGGCTCTGCACTGACAGGCCAACAGCAGTGAGCCCACTGTGGGGCTTGAACCCACGAACCACCGCGGGGGGGCAGGGCAGAGAGGAGACACAGAATCCATAGCAGGATCCAGGCTCTGAGCTGTGAGCACAGAGCTCAACACGGAGCTTGAACCCACAAACTGTGAGATCACGACCTGAGCCGAAGTCGGACGCTTAACCAACCAAGCCACCCGGGCACCCCTTTACATTTAATTCCTAATTCATCTGGAATTTATTTTGGTGCATGGCTATATAAGGCCAGAATTTAATTTTTCTTCAAATAGCCTTTCTTCCTAACATGTTCCTCATTAGTCTGTGCTGCTCCCATCATCATAACTAACTTCTTATGTCCATGGGGACCTATTTCTACTTCACTCTATAGATCTTTATTTCTAATGATTTATGCCAGTATCATACTACGTTAATTACTATAACTCTATAAGGCATTTTATTTCTTTTTTTTTATTTATTTCTAGGAGAGAGAGAGATAGCGTGAGCAGGGGAGGGTCAGAGAGAGAGGGAGTCACAGACTGAAACAGGCTCCAGGCTCTGAGCTGGCAGTCAGCACAGAGCCCGACGCGGGGCTCGAACCCACGAACCGCGAGATCATGACCCAAGCGAAAGTCGGACGCTTAACCAACTAAGCCACCCAGGCGCCCCACTATAAGGCATTTTAATAACTATCAAAAGTCTTTCCACACTTCTCTTCAGCAAAGTTAATGGCCGTTGTCATCCATTTGTTCTTCCAAGTGAATTACAAAATCATTTTGATGGGCTCCCAAGAATAATTCCTTTTAAGAGTATACTGGGTCCATATATTGATCCGGGAAAAACTGAAAAGTTTACAGTATTCAATCTTGCCATTCTAGCATAAGGACTAGGTCCCTATTCTCTAAACCTTTAGCTCCCTCAGTAATTTTTATAGTCTTTTAATACAAATTTCTCACTTTCCTTCGATATTTTTTATTCTATTTTGCTTCCCTCATTATGTTTATTAACTTGTTATTGTCTTATATGTCTTAACTGTTAATTAAGACAATTTTTCCTTTTTTTGTATATTCCTGAACCTTCTTATTAAGTCCAAGTGTTGGAAAGTTGATTCTCTTGGGTACTGCAAGAAAGGTGCAGGATTCTTATTCCATTTCATATCTCACCGGGTTGATCAGTGTTCCGAAATACCGATCATGAAATAGTAACATGTAACTTGTAGTTACCAGATGCCAGCCACCATTTTATGCATTTTTATATATTAACTTGTTAAGGGTTCACAATTCTCTAAGTACTTCCATTATCCCTATCTTGTAGATGGGGAAATTGAGGTACAAAGAGATTAAGTAACCCGTTCAAAGTCATACACCCTGACCATAGAGGATTTGGATTGACATCAAGTTGTCTGGCTCTTACGCACTCTCGTGGGCTTCACTACTAATTTTTTAAATGTTTATTTATTTTTTAGATAGAGAGAGAGAGCAAGAGCACAAACAGGCGGAGGGGCAGGGAGAGGGAGACACAGAATCTGAAGCAGGATCCAGGCTCCGAGCCGTCAGGATAGAGCCCGATGTGGTTGGTTTTGGTGATGTAAATTTTCTCAAAAAAAGTACCACTGAAAAGATAATTTCAATGAAATTTTCAAGTCTGCTACCATAGACACAAGTGCACCATTTTCTTTTTCACATTGAGATTTCCTCTATTGCCACTATTATGTACCCTTCCAAAATTCTTTTTATTCTTCTTCAATTTCCAGAAGATATTCTCTATAACTACGGCTCCATACCATTTCAAAATTCTGATTTTTCTTAGATTTATAATAAATTGGTCCATTTTATTGCGTAAGTTTTTTTAAAGCAGCAGCTTACATTTTTTGCTCGTATATTATTCAACAATCTATTTTCTATTTTTATTTTTTAAAGAGAAAGTGCGAGCTGGGGAGGGGCAGAGAAAGAGAGAGAAAGAGAATCTTAGGCAGGCTCTACACTCAGCACAGACCCCGATACAGGGCTCAATCTCACGACCCTGGGATCAAGAACTGAGTCAAAACCAAGAGTTGAACACTCAACTGACTGAGACACCCAGGTGCCCCCAAAATCCTTCAGTTTTCTAGTCAACTTCTACTTCTCCTTCCTCTTTCCGACCTCTCAAGGTCTTTATCTTTTTAAGTTGGTATTATTCTTTTTCAAATTTCTTGAGTTGATGGCTTAATTCCAGATTAATCCAAGAGGTATTGAGAAAACTACTTTTTAAATTTTTAAGGGATTTTTTAAAGCGTTGTTTAAAATCTATTACTGTGTGTGTTCAGAGAGTGTAGTGAGTAGGCTTTCTGAGCTCAGGAATTGATGTTTTTCCCTTGTGGCCCAGCGAAGGCAAGCAGTGTTTTGCAGCCACCCTCAGACATTAGCCTGCAGGGCACACACCTTTGAGCCGCATGCCTGATGTGACTCTAAGCTCCCGGAGCAAAGCCCTTGCAATTTCAGTGCTGTTCTACCCGAGCACGGAGCACAGAGCCTGGCAGGCGGTAGCCATTCAACAAATACTGGTTGCTTAGAATTAATCAGTTAATTAAACCTAATTGCTAGAACAGTGATTATTTTTAAGTCTTTGTAGAAGATTCTTTCATCTCACTAAATATAGGTTTCCAACTAGCAGCCTCTTTCCGTAAACTGCTCCCGCACTGCACTCAGCACTTTTACCGCACCAGGTTCTCGGGGTTGTATGTTTGATGGTGGCTGCTGTGTGCTTTGCTGGGAACAACTAAGAGTCTCAGCTAAGAGAGTAAGATGGAGTGTAATGAGAGCCCTGAAGGGGGTGCAAAGTGTCACAGCCCCTTAGAGCCCACTGCCCAGCACACAGCTGGTGAGAGCTATCAAAGCTATCAGTTACTAGCCCTTAGCGTGTGCTGGGCACTGAGCTAGGGAAGGTACGTGCATTATAACTTGCAGCCCATAGACACCCTGCTGAATGAAGTAATGACCGTACAAATGAATAAGCCAACTTTTGTCATCGACATCTTTCACTTGGAATACAGTCCCGTCAATAGAATATTTGGGTTAGATCAAAAACCCTCTGGGCACAAGCCTAGTCACGCACATAAGGAGACAGTTCAGGGCACATTAACCACCTACCTGTCTTTGCCACTCCCGTTCTTCAGGTTCACATCTGTGCCATTAGAAAGGAGGATTTTCACAAGCCTGAAGGAGACAAATTTGAATGTAACTAGACACGTAGTTTTGATGGGTAGAAACCCACAATAATGAACTAACGATAAGCAGCCCTACATTTAAGATCCATCTCCATACTTTCTTCTCTACCTGCCAAGCCCAGCTGGCTTCAAAAACAGGAAGTTATTAAACCAGAAAACTACCTCTTCAACACCAAAAAAATGGGGGGGGGGCAGAGGATGGGGTTTATCACTCATATGAATTATTCATTGAAAACAAACTATACCACAGGAAACACACTGTACTATCGTACTATTCTACTGTCACTTTAATGACTCTTTTAAATAGATTTTCAAATGGCAGCATTTAATAAAATATAGGTCTGTTTTTCAAAACGGCACTTAAGTGGTTAAATATAAATATGATTGAAAAATAAGCTATTCGTATTTATGCTTCTGTGTGGCATAGAGATAATGGGGTGTGTCAGTGAAAATTATATCTTAGCAACCTACCAGGGAAGTCTATTTTCCAGAATCAATTTCCCTTCCCCTTTAATTTTTTTCTAAAGAAATTCAAATTCCAATAACCGGTTTTCCTGGGACAGATAAAAAGTATCACAAAATACAATTAAGTGGCTACCTCTCTACCTCACCATGTGATTTATACATTTTTACATGATTTCCTGCATGTCATAGAGCTTCATGATTAAGACAGCTGAGGGGTGCCTGGGTGGCTCAGTCGGTTGAGCAACTGACCTCGGCTCAGGTCATGATCTCACGGTTCCTTCGTGAGTTCAAGCCCCGCATTGGACTCTCTGCTGTCAGCACAGAGCCTGTTTCATATGCTCTGTCTCCATCTCTCTCTCTCCACCCCTCCCCCACTCACTCCATCATACATTCTCGGTCTCTCTCTCTCTCTCAAAAATAAACATTAAAAAAAACCAAAAGACAGCTTAGTGTTTGTTCAGCCCTTACATGGTACAGTTTTGGAAAGAGAGAAGTAAGGCTCCCACACACTCGTTCCCTCCCCACCCAGGCTGTGACCGCAGCCTTCGGTGGGGGGGGGGGGGGTTCAACCACTCAGAGATCCGAAAGGAGGAGCCTCACCCGGTGTATCCTTTCTGGGCAGCGACCATCAGGGCGGTAAAGCCAAACTTATTGGGAACATCAACCTTAATATTTCTTGGGGAAAAACACAGAGAAGAGAGATTAACATGCTCGGCGTGGCTCCCTGGAGATTCACAGCTGATGTCGCCTGTGGGGTGGCACATGTGGCTACAATGATTCATTTTCCCAAGAATTCCAGTTTCTTCTGGGCCATTTTCTGTGGTCTTACACTGTCCTGCCTAATATTTTTAAAGGATTCAAATGCACGAGGAGAGAAAATTGTTGTAATTCCACTTAAACTAAGCCCTCCCTTCCACTCAGAACCATGATGCCGTCAGGTAGAAGACTCTGTGAAGAGTGCCACCCCCTCCTGTGGCAGGGGACCCGGTGTCTTTGGTGCAGGCGCTGCACGACCACGAGCCTAGACTGGGGGAGACCCGCATCCCCCCCCTCAATTCCCATCTCACCCAACGGACAAGAAACGCTGCCCTTGGAGGAAGAAAGCAGAGCTCTTAAATACCAGCTTAGGAGCCTGGGCTTTTTGTGGGACACTTCTCTTCCCCAAATTAAGAGCCCTACTCACAAATGACCTGTCTTCTAACGCACTCCGAATTACTGATATTCAAAAAGAATCTAAGTGACATTGTCCACTTTTCATTAGGAGGTGGCCTCAAATATTCCATCAGTAGCCACTGTATTTCCTACTTCAAGTGTTTTTACCCACCTTTTGAATAAAAAACGGCTGATTTAATGATTGCTCAATTTCATCAGGAATAAGATAAATATGGGCACTTTGGGGTGAAAGGTGCCTAAATGCTATGGCATAGGAGCCAGAGTCTCAAATTATTTCTGGAAAGAAAATAGGACACCCAGACTCCTAATCTTCATCTTCAATTTTCATTTGATATCTACCAAATAGAGGATTTACACGGTGCTTAAAGGTCATCTTTATTAACTATGCTGACTCACACCAGTCATCGGAGATCAATTTTGGAGCAATTTCAAAGGCATGGGAAGTTTGGGGGAAATTAGTGTGATTTTATGCACTTGCTGGGCATTAAAAAAATTTTTTAATGTTTAAGGCAGATTTCTCTCACCCTCCCTGAAGTATTCGAACCAGCAATTCTTCGTCATTCACATTGACAGCTCGATGAAAGTGCTCACTACTTATGGGCTCTCCTGAAGAACGAAGACGGAAAGCAGTCATCCAAAAGCAAATGAAAGAAGATTCATCCCGGCTGCATCGCCCCTCCTCCGGCGGCCTTGAGTGGATGCTCTTACGTTCATCCCCAAGAAGGCACTTGGCTATTCCGTTAAGTAGATCTTCTGTTTCCTATTGAACTTCTTTTACTGAAAAAGACCTTGTTTCCATAGATTAAGAACATTTAGATTGTCCTAAGGATTTGGGATATTCTCAAGAGTACTACTTTGTGAATGTTGTTTTTATATGTGAAAATAATCCTTTCAGATTGCATAAGACTTAATACATGCCTCTTATGAGCCAGGAAAAGCCCCACTATCGTCACAAAGTGGTTTTGTTTGCCAAAGAGTCACTACGCTACTTGAAGAAACAATTGCTTTGATATAGGGGTGCCTGGGTGGCTGTGTGGGTTAAGCGATCAACTTTTGGGTTTAGCTCAGGTCATGATCTCATTATTCGTGAGTTCAAGCCTCACGTGGGACTCAGTGCTGACAGAGCAGAGCCTGCTTGGGATTCTCTCTCTCCCCCTCTCTCTCTCTCTCTCTGCCCCTCCCATGCTCCCTTCTCTCTCTCTCTCTCTCTCTCAAAAATAAGTTTAAAAAATTAAATAAAACCTTTTCAAAATCTGCTTTAAATTGCTTGATATTTGAAATCCAAAATCTCAGTTCTTCCCAAGAATGTAATATTCAGGTTGACCTGGCTCCCTTCTGGGGGCAGGAAGGGCTCATTCGCAGAGGGGGGCCGCCGTGAGAAAGCCTGATTGGGGGGAGAGCCTGCCAAGTGGAGAAGAGTGAGGAGGAGGATTCTGCACAATACCCAAGGCACAACGGGAAGTGGGGCAGAAGGGAGGGCGTCCCTCTGTGCCGGAGACCAGTAACTCCCTCAAAGGGGAGAACAGGGCTGGAGTTTAGAAATCAGCAGAGAGGGAGAAAGAAGAACCAAGTGAGGGAAGCCCATCTTTCAAGGCATTTATTCCACAATTTGACTTGGTTCACATAGACGTCCTACCTGTGTGAACGCTTACGCTTAAATGAGACCCAAGGGGAGCACTCAGAACAGCACCTGGCACGTGGTTAGTAGCCAACACAGGTCTGTGGTTGAGGAGGTGGTAATGGTCATGGCAGCTGCCCGTAGGCGGCACGGCCCCACCCTGCTCTTCCGCCTATGCCCAACCCCCCACCACTTAGCACCCGACCCAGATGGGCACCCAGTGTATAATCCCCAGGTCCGGGCAGCTCAAAGGTCTCATCCGTTCATTCGACAAACGTGTATTGAGTAACTCACACGCCCAGTCTTGACCCTGAGGGTCCCAGATTGAACAGGACAAGCATGTTCCTCTCCTTTGTCACCTACATGGGAGCATCGGCTTCCAACCTATTAGTATCCTAAACCCTAAAAGAAAACACCCGCCTCCTGAACTGCACCCCAAACTGCTTCTTGGGGCCCACCCGCTACATCACTGCCCTCTTACAGTATCATCTCCAGAGGAGCCCTGGACATCACTGCCAGGTGGGCAGTAAACTCCCTGCCCCTGCTTCTTAGGTAGAAAATCTCTCTGGGACGTCAGATCCTCCTGGGCACTGGAGCCACTTTTCTACTGGTTTCCTTGGAGGATTTTAGCTGGGAAATTACACCCTGGGAAACCGGGGGACAGAAGAATGTAGGGATCACTATCAGAATAACCTTCTAGCTGATACCCTTTCTTCTGGTAAAAATAAAGTTAAGCCAAGTTAAAACCATTTTGAAATAACAATTTTGTCTGCTAGAGCTTGCCAATCTCCTAAGGGTTTTTTGTTTTTTTTTTTTTTTTTAGCCACATTGTACTTCCTTTTCATCATTCCACACATAGTTTTAGACCCAAAGCTTCAAATAAAAGGATCATGATAAACTGTCAAAGGACACTGCCCACCTCCATCTAAGGAAGAGCATAGCTAGCCTGGGGGGGTCCTCCTGGGGGCCAGGGAAGGGGGCAGGGTTTTGTACACCCTCCCCATGCCCCCAGAGGTCATTCGGTATAGCCTGGAGACATTTTGTTGTTGTCATATCTGTTGGGTAGAGGCCAGGAATGGCGATAAACATCCTACAGTGCACAGGGCGAGAACTATCCAGCCCCCAGATGTCAACAGTGCCAAGGTTGAGAAACTCTGGGCTAGATGAATGAACTCTGGGTGAATATGAACTTAAAATGATCTATGAGATGACCCAACCATACTTAAGTAGACAAACCCATGGAAAGTCCCTTCCTTCTTCAGATAGGAGGAGAAGAGCAGAATGGCGGTGGTATGTCTGTTATCTCGCCAAACATCTCCCCCTCCTGTGACTCTCAAACTTCAATTCCCACCGAAAATACAAAAACAAGTAATTTGCATAGAATCATCCAGAAGAACACAGGAAGCTCACCCTATTCCTGCTAAATTTTTAAATATGGCATCCTAACTCAAATCCTATGGATTAAGCTCTATCTAGGACTTTACAGAAAGCTTTCTAGATTCTTCTTCAGCACACAAAACTGAGAGCCAGGAAGGCTGAGTGAGTTGTGCAAGGTCCAGCAGGTAGGAGTGGGCAACATCAGAGCTCAAAACGAGTCTTCATAAGGCCACGCTCCTTCCTTGGGTAGGAGGTAGCGGGCCAGTTCATCACATACTTCCAATCATATTAAATGTTGAATATAAGCAGGCTTCTTAAGTAAACCAATACGATCCCCCCCACACACACACACAAAGTGTTCAATGAAAGGGACTGCTAAAGACCAAAAAGCTTCAGGAAAGCACTAACATCTTGAGACTTTAAAGAAAGTTCTAAAAGCACTTGCAGTATCTCAGTGTATTTCTGTACCAACCACCTCCAATCCATACGGTCCATCTTACGTGACCTGTACTGCTGTTTCGGGGGGTGGAGGGCACATCCTGGTGCATCCTACCCAGGAAGCCCTGCATCGTACAAATACTGGGAAACGAAAGAAGCTCATTTGGGGCTTAGAAGCTTGAGTACTTTGCATAGCAAACACTGGGGTATTTTGAGAGCAGGACATAATTTGAATGAATGTATTATATAGCCCGGCTTCTGCAAAAGGTACCCAGTGCTCTCGTAACTTTATCTGAAACAAAAGGGCATCTCACAGAAGAGAGGGAACATAGCATATTGTTAACCCTTCCTCGCTTGCTGAGTTTTGGCAAAAGGAAGCAAGAACTATCATTCTGGGCATAAACGCTCTTTCTCAGCATTAACTCATTAACCCATCTCAGAAAACTGCTTGGAAGGTAAAGAGGAGCTGCGGATTCACACCAGGCGTGGATCAACCAGGGAAGGGCACAGTCCCGGTTTCTGGGACTTTGACAGAGAAACAGAAATGAAAAGACTCCTGTCTGCAATGCACAGCAGCTCGCTCTCTCTCCCCCTGCAGACAGGAGACACACTGAAAAGAGAGGAAATTCCAGGGTGAGCCAAACATTCCACTCCTCCTACCCTGGAATCCTTTAAGACATTGTGGGCCTGGCCCAAGGGACTGCCGTCGGTTAAGTGCAACTGAATACAAAGATGGCAGGCTTGGCCCTCTGTGGGTTTGCTTAGCTGATGTTTCCCGAGTGCTGCAATGACAAGCACAGAACGGATGCTGCCTGTGGGGAGGATGCCGGGGAGCACTGGCCCGCGCTGCGTGGAGCTCCTCAGGCAGGACCGCGTCAGGGGACACCCGGAGGAAGGACAGAAAGCCAGCGCCCAGGTCTGTAAAAGGGTCATCGGGCCACACGTGTGCCAGAAGATATTATAATGGGGGAACCCCTTTCTTGGTGGGATTTAAGTCTCTCTTAGAAGCAGTGAATAAATGATGAGCTCATTGGAGGAGATCTTTGCCAATTAAAAAGCAGCAGCTGTTTTTCTCTTTTTAAGGGCCCGACTGATTAAAATCGCATGCCTCATTTAAGCAAGAGTCTCGTGTACTTTACCTGGAATTTAAAAAAAAAAAAAAAAAAAAGCTGAGCATCCTTTATTCAAACAATGTACGTGCTTTTGCAAGTCATTAAAACACTTTCAAACTAAATGCAAATGATCAACTGCAGAAGCATTTTCACTTGTTTTGGAGAATATTCACAGTTTTAATTCTTTGGTTAGCATGATCTGCCCTCCTTGAGGGAGTCTGCTGTGGGCATTATAAATATAATAACAGCATAAGGGGCCACAGGCGGAAGAGGGTACCCTGCCTGACCTTTGTGCCCTGACAGAGCCCCGAGGCTGCGTGTGGGCTGCGGCGCCGCACTATGACCTACCAGCGAAAGGCTCAGGAAGCCCCAGTACATCAGTCATCACCAGGAGCCACATCTCCATCGCTCCCAGGTCCCCGCAGGACGTCTGGTCTCATGACCCTTGGAAGCCAGGGACCGCAGTGACGGATGCCCAGGGCAGGGGACCAGCTCTCTGCGGCCGCCTCCCGGAAGCCGGCTCAGCAAGAAGGTGGCTCCATCCTCACCAGCTGACGGAAAGGGACTATGGCCTCTGCCCCTCCTAAAGGGCTCTGAGTGGTACACGAACACCCATCAACTCTGGCCAGAAGGTCCAGAAGCCCCTGCCCTGGCTCCGATGTGCCAGTGGCACCTGAGGCTCACGTGCGTCCTGCATCCTATCCAGCCTCACCTTGCAGGGTCACGTGCAGTCTCCCCAGCCAGCGGGAAACAAGCCCGTCTCCCAAGAGACAGGAGTGTGCACTGAGAAAAGTAGTGTTTCTCCTCATCCTAATTCTGCCTCTGGGCCTTTCCATCCACTATCTACCCACCCTTTTGTGGACTTCTACATGATAGATGAGAGTTCTAACATGCTAGATGGTCTTCTTTTTTCTTTTTTTTTTTTAACTTTTTTATTTATTAAGAGACAGAGAGATGGAGCATGAGCATGGGAGGGGCAGTGGAGGGAGATGCAAAATCTGAAGGAGGCTCCAGGCTCTGAGCTGTCAGCACAGAGCCCAATGGGGGGCTCAAACCCACAAACTGTGAGGTCATGAGCTGAGCCAAAATTGGATGCTTAAGGAACTAAGCCACCCAGGTGCCCCATAGATGGGCTTCTACATGCTAGATGACTGACATGTCACATTCTCCCTTCAAAAACACACAAGTCGGTAGGAGACCAAGAAGACGAAAAATACACAAAATAAGACGCAGAGTTATCAGAAGTGGTGAGACGAAGCTGTGTGCCAAGGGAGGCGCATAAGCACGTGGCAGCCGGGGGGGGCACGAGGCACCTCCCTGGCTCTCCCAGGGAGTGGGCTCAGCAGGCAGAGGGGCAGGGGGGGTGCTGGGACTGGGGGCTCCAAGGTGGGAACACTCCAGAGACGAGGGGCAAAGGCAGTGGGGTTTGGGGATGACCCGTGGGGTGGCTGGGGAGAGAAGACAGCGGGGACCGTCCTGGCCCAGCGTCCCCTGCAGAGACTCTGTTCAAGCAGTAGGCTCCCTTTGCTAACCTTCCTCCGGCCCCTGCTCCCCTTCTCAGCACCTGCCCTCAACACAGAAGAGCCCACGCTCTGTCGCTCTGCCTTCTTTCCCCCCTAAAATCTCCAGGAGCTCCCTACGCTCCAAATGAAGAAAAGGCTTTCATGGCCACCACGTCAGGGACAAGCCCTCTTCCCTGACCTACGTCTCTGTAACTGACCATTTCCCTTCCAAAGTCTCCTCTGAAATTATGTGTCTTCACGGCGAGCCGAGCGCCTTGGGGGATGTACATGACTCACAGCTGTCCCTAAACTCTCAGTTTGCCAAGCTGACACCCGACTCCCCGGCGCCTTGTTTGCAAGTGAAGATCTTACAGGCTACCTCAAGGTCATCTTTAATTCACACAAAAACTTCCACAAATAAATGCACAAAGGGGCACAACTCAAAGCCACAGGAGGAAAAAATGGTGTGTGTGTGTGTGTGTGTGTGTGTGTGTGTACACACACATGCATGCCAAATGTGATATTCACTAAAACTTTAAAGTAACTTTTACTAGGGGCACATAGAAGGGTCAGTCAGTTAAGCATCTGACTCTTGATTTCAGCTTAGGTCATGACCTTGCAGTTCGTGAGTTCAAGCCCCATAGCAGGCTCTGTGCTGACAGCATGGAGCCGGCTTGGGATTCTCTCTCTGCCCCTCCCCTGCTCATGCTCGCGCTTGCTCGCACACGAGCTGTCTCTCCCTTTCTAATAAATTTGAGCAACTCAAAAAAGATGTGTGTGTGTTTTCAGTGAGCAGGCCCTGAAGAACATTTCTGACCATTTTAATCTCTACCACACTCTGGATACAAACATTTTTAAAACATTTTCAAGTCTCAATCACAGAGGGGCGCCTGGGTGATTCAGTCGGTTAATCATCCAACTCTTGACTCCAGCTCAGGTCATGATTTCATGGTTTGTGAGTTCAAGCCCTGTGTGGGGCTCTGCACTAACAGCATGGAGCCTGCCTGAGATTCTCTCTCTCCCTCTCACTGTTTCCCTACCCTACTTGCTATCTCTCAAAATAAACTAATAATAATAATAATAATAAACTAATTAATAATAAAAAAGATTAGCGATCACAGAAAATATCTGCACCCTCAAATGTGACCCGGAGGAAGGACACACCGGTAAGAGGCAGCATGACCAGCCTCTCACCCCACCCGTGTGGAAGCCACATTGTTCAGTTTTCCTCACGGCATCCCCAGAAATCAGATTTGTGTGTGAGACGTATAACTGAAACTGTCCAAAAAGGGTCACACCACTTTGTAGACATCAGAACACCAGAAGACACCAGAACAGGCAGCCTGTATCTCAGCCCACACCCCTGCAGCCCATTTCCCAAGAAAGGGGACCCCATCCTTGTGTACTGAGTGTGCATTCACAGGGTGGTGCTGGCCCCAGAATGGCTCTCCCCATCTGTTAGAGCACACATAGACGTCCCCCTCACGCTGTGGTCAGACCCGGCCCATAAACAAGGTCATCATGGTGTTTAAAAGAGGAATGGTTTCCACTTCGAGGAAGGCCAGGCAACAGGCAGGATCTTTTGACCCCTCCATTGCTTGTTGAAGCAATCAATCAATCAATCAGTGAAGGCTGCTATTCAGATAAACGCGTTTAGTGTGTGTATACTCACTGGTTGTAGATACCGAGACCACTGGGCTATACTCATACTCTCCAGAGGGGCTGGTGACCTTCAGTCGAAATCTGTACAGGGTTCGTGGTTCCAGACCTTCCACAACATGCTTCGTTGCATATCCCCTGGATGAGAGGAGATACGGGGGACAATGACACCAGGTAATTGAATCGGCAAGCTCTGAGAGCTACTAAAAGAGCAGGTGAACGCGCTTTGTGAATGCGGTCTGCTTCCTCTATGACCCCATCTTGGTTGTGGTCAGTCTCCTTCAACAGACTGTGAGGGCCCTGAGTGCAAAGGACAAGTCACGTGTCCATCCTTCCCCACCCTGCCCAAATTGTGGAATCGGGAGCAAATGCAGGATTTTTTGCTTTAAACAAAACTACTAAGTTTGGGGGTGGTTTGTTACACAGCAAGGGATAACCAACACACATCAACAAAGAAGAAACAAAGACAATGAAGAAATGGTACCAACAGCATTAAGAAAAAAACATTTGGGGGCGCCTGGGTGGCTCAGTCGGTGGAGCATCTGACTTCAGCTCAGGTCATGATCTTGCAGTTCATGGGTTCGAGCCCCGCATCGGGCTCTGTGCTGACAGCTCAGAGCCTGGAGTCTGCTTCAGATTCTGTGCCTCCCTTGCTCTCTGTCCCGCCCCCTTGTACTCTCTGTCTCAAAAATAAACATTTAAAAAACATTTTTTAAAGAAAAAACATTTGAATTAAACCAAGAAAACAGAAGGGTTAAACGTTGATATAAATATATTTACCATAAAAGTGAAAGCTCTAAAACCAAGATAAATATTCAGAAAAACTGCATGGTCCAAAAAAATCATTATTGTCACCATCTAAAATCTATCAGGCTGGCACACGGTCTCAAGACTGAGAGGATTTTATCATTAGGTGAGCATACATCCAGATCTATAGATATGTGAATCATAGAAAATAAACCCTGATTTTTGGCATCTGAAAAGACCCTTAGGGGCTCAAATTGAATATACTATCCAAGATTCAGTGGAATTCAATGTCAAGGGTCAAAGACTTAGCATAGTTTTAGACCAAAACAAAACCAGAAGTGCCCCCAGTAAAATCCAATGTTGCTAAATGGCATAAGGTCACCCTGAAGCGAACAGCTCCCTCATAACCCCTGGAAAGAGAAATTACACAACTGTTCTGAAAGAAGACGTTACTGAGCACATTAATGGAAGGCTAGAAGCTCTCACTTTAATCGAGAGGACCCCGAGCAGGGCCCCCGACACACACAGGGGCCGGGGCCACCGTTGCTGGTTGTGGTTCTTCACAAGGATCGCAGCCCAGCCGTGGGGTGACTAACAGAGGCTGTGGGAGAAGCACAGCTTCCCACGGCCCCAGCACGGTACCTAAACAAACAAAACAATCTAGAAGAAAGCATAACACACGCCCGTATTTTTGTTATCAGTCAATAAGCAAATATTTGATGCAGCAGCTGAGCAAACATGGAACAGAAGGAACCAGATACCAAGGGCGCCTGGGCGGCTCGGTCGGTTAAACGTCCGACTCTTGATTTCGGCTCAGGTCATGATCTCACAGTTTGTGGGTTCAAGCCCCGCGTTGGGCTCTGCACGGAGCCTGGAGCTCGCTTGGGATTCTCTCTCCACCTCCCCTACTCATGCTGTCTCTTTCTCCGTCAAAATAAATAAATTTGGAAGGGAGGAAGGGAGGAGGAGAGAAAGCAAGAGAGAGAGAGAGAAAGCAAGAAAGAGGGAGAAAGAGAAAGAAAGAGAAAGAAAAGACTAAACACCTAAGGACTCCGTTGCCAGACTTGCCATTTCTCTCTATGCACCTCTCACTCCACCCCCCAGTTCCAATCCAGCCTCCTGCTGGGGACTCTGAAGTTCACTTCCATAGCCCTGACTCTCCCCCAGCCCAGTGCTCCCCAGCTGCTCCTCGACGTCTCCCCTGCACCTCCAGCCGGTGTCCCAACTGAGCTCTGCTCCTCCCCCAGGCTTCCCATCTTTGTTACTCGAGTCGTTCGGGCCCACACCCTCGGTGCCACCAGCAGAAGACAAGGATTATTGTCCCCAAGTATTTGAAGCCTTCCCAAGGGTTCTGTACCTCTGTCCTGTTGACCTCAGATGCCGCCATAGGATTGGATTTGGTTTGAGCAACGAAGTAGAAGCGGGACTGAAATGTGTCATTCTGGATGGAAGCTTCAAGAAAGCATGCCCTGCCCTCTGCCCACTGCCACAGTGACTGGCAACATGCAGGCAGAGGCTGCTCTGTCAGCCCAGGTGGATGTGGAAGACAGACACCGTGGAAGGGAGCCATGGGCAACCCAATGGAGATTCCGCGCGGGGACAGAAACCTTTGTCCTAAAGTGTGGAGGTTCTGAGGTTTAATGCCGCAGGGCTCTCCTGTCCGGGAGGTGCAGATACAGGTCTAGCCTCTTTGAAGCTCCTCCTTCCCTCACATGTTGTATCTGAGCCACGAGCAGTCTTCAAGTCTGTCTTCAAAACCATCCTAAATTCAACTTCTCCTCACACTCTGTTCTGTCATCTTCCACCTCAATTATTTGCAAAAGCACCTGCCTTCCTGAAGGCTGTTCTCACCTCAGCAGCCAGAGTGATGGTCAGAAAGCACCTGTCAGGCTGTGCCCTCTTCACATCAGTGGTCTCCACTGGCTTTCCCATCTCTTGGGGTAAAAGCCACGGCTCTGTCCAGCCCACAGAGCCTGGTGACTACCTCCCATCATCTCGCCAACCTCATGCCGTGTGGCCCTTCTCCTCACTCGCTCCGCTCCTCAGTGTTCCTGGAACTTACCAGGCACAGGTCCATCTCACTTGCTATTTCTTTTGCCTGGAGTGTTCTTTCAGATCCTCACAAGGCTCCAGAGATCCGTCCCCTCTTTACCCAGATGTTACCATCACAGGGAATCCTTTACCTCTGCTCCAAACCCCCAACTTTTCCTATGCTCTTTCTCCTTGCACTTATCACCATCTGACTCTGTATTTTCACTTATGTCTCTTATTGTTTTTCTCATCGTGAGGGACGAAATTGCGTCTGTTCATTCAGTGTGCATCCCCAGCGTCCAGAATGGTGTCTGGCACACAGGAGATACTCATTAATACGTGCTGATTAAATGAATGAAATGCATGGTCATTGTGAATGAATGGTTCATAAACGAAATGCACAGGTATCATAGGAATGTAGAGGGGTCGGCATATTCAAAGGACAGTAAACCGCGCTCACGGACGATTCATGCTCAGAAACAAGAGACAACAAGAAAAGCAGGTTGGCGGAGAACTGTGAGGGCATCCCACGCTCGTCTGAAGAGCTTAACCTTCCAGAAATGGGGACTCGCAGAAGGGAATTTGTAAAAAGGAAGATTAACAAGAAAGTTACCGAAGCAAGACAGAAGGGAAGGATAGAGGCCCGAAAAGGGGCAGGAGGCCAATCCCGTCAGCAAGTGCACTAGACGGTCCTAGGACCTGGAGAGACGGCCAGGAATGATCTAGAAGATGGAGCTGGCATCCTCGTCGGGGGAAATGCCACAGTGTCACCAAGGGAAGCAAAGGAGGCGTTTGCAAACGGAAAACTCACAAAACTGGGTACCTGGCTGTGAGGACAGCCCAAGCCAAAGAGGACACCAGGACCAGTGGCCGTGAACGGGAACAGAAACCGACAAGTCAGAAAGAAGTTCTTAAATCCATCATTCCGAGGTCAGATATTCTACACCGCGTTTTCAAAGTACGGCATTGCCAGGCTTAAGGATACCTAGAGAAAGTATAATGAAGCAGAAGAGATCACGATTAACACAGTCTAAGTCTGCCACCTAGTGTCAAGCTTTCACATCAATTCTCCCAGGGAAGGCAAGCATTTCAGGCGGCTCTTGGGGGTGGCGGGTGGAAGACCTCCCTGTGCACTCCGCGATGTCAGGACCATGGCCAGGTGAATCCCGCAGCCAGACAGCCCTCTGGGGAACAGACATCTCCGCCTAGAGGCCAGGGTGCATGGCTGCAGTCTCTCCAGGCGAGGTTCACTACCGGGCCACCCCGCAAAGGAGACAGACAAGTGGAGGCACATGCAGTAGAGCCCCACCTAAGGTGCCCAAGTGCAAGTGCAGCCAGCGTGTGTGAGGGAAATGGGGGAGGGGGGTAATCAGGTCTTTTCCCTTCTCCTTACAAATAACTTCTAATATCAGAATTCATGCTTTTAGGGTTGCCTGGGTGGCTCAGTCGGTTAAGCTAACTTCAGCTCAGGTCATGATCTCATGGTTGAGGAGTTAGAACCCCGTGTCGGGCACTGTGCTGGCACCTCAGAGCCTGGAGCCTGCTTTGGATTCTGTGTCTCCCTCTCTCTCTGACCCTCCACCACTCGCACTCTGTATGTATCTCTCTCAAAAATAAACATTAAAAAAAAATTCATGCTTTTAGATGGAAACTACCTAATAGAGAAGAACATACAACATGACATAATTCAAATAACATTTTCAAGTAGTCAGGCAAGGAATTACTTTCAGATTAACTGCATTTCAGATAAATGTGTTTAGGGTTTGTTTTGGGGGATTTTTTTGGTTGGTTCTGGAGGGGAGGCTTTATTTTTGTTTTTGTTTTAGATACAAAGAATTATTCATTAAATCTCAGGGCCATCATCCCTCAGGGAACAGTGGAAGGCTCTGTGAATACCCTCACACGATCACAATGCCACCTCGAGGAAAGGCTAGCGACACGCTGGAGCAATTCTGTCCCTCGACCAGGCCCATGCCAGCATCCGGGCTGTGAGCCAGCACTGCGGTTTCCCATAACGTTAGAACTGGGGGAAATGGGCAGAAACAGGCAAAAGCTTCACAAGATCTTTCTGTATTATTGCTTACAACCAGATACGAAATCTACAATGATCTCAAAATTAATTTCAGTTCAGACCTTATTTGTATCTCATGTTTGGTATACCTAAAACAGTCATTTTGCAAATGGCAAAGCTGTCAAAGGGAAGAAGTAAGAGTTGAAATGCAGAGTAAGAAAAAAAGAACTTGATTGCCCCGAGTGATGCTCATTTATTAATTCGTGTGACAAATGCTTAGAGTGCCCACTGTGTGTCAAGGCTCCAGTGCCTGGAAGCTGGGGACAGGGTATTAGGCAGACAGAAGTCTTTCCAGCCTCTTGTGCAGTTTCAATGCTGGTGGGGAGACGAAGTGGACATGCCAGTGGGACAAAGGCAGCAGAGCCAAATGTCATGAGACACAGGAGCTAAAGTCCTGACAGAGGGGATGCCTGGGCGAAAGGGGCGCCACTTCGGATGACCTTGGTGGAAGGGACATTTGACCTGATGTTTGTGTAGTGTGAAGAAATCAGCTGTATGAAAACAGAAGGAAACGCCTTCAAAGAAAGGTTAACGAGCAAGGCCCTGACCTGAGAATGAACATGGCCTGGAAAGAGCTAGCAAAGCACAGCTGTGGGACCGGAGGTCCTAAGACATTCCAGGGTAGACCTGGGGGCCCAGCCCCCATCTCCAAACACAACAGCCTGACGGAACCTCCCCTAATCTCAGATTCTCTTGATTCTGTCTCCACATTTCAGAGGTTTAAAATATACCATTAGAATATTACACAAGCCGAAGAAGCTCTCAAAGGTATAGGTTTAATTTCAAAGTTACTGCTAATGCAGATCTTCCAAAAAATTGTAATTCACAAAAAAGTGTGTATGCAGATAGTGCTGATTCATTCTTTTCTTTCATTTCAAAACAAGTCCTTTTAAAATAGGAGTAGAATCAAGCCTGTCCTTTTTTTAAAATTAACTTTTATTTTTTCTTTGAGAAAGTGAGCATGCGCAAGCAGGGGAGGGGCAGAGAGAAGGAGACAAAGGATCCAAAACAGACTCTGTGCTGACAGCAGAGAACCTGACACGGGGCTCGAATTCACGAACCGTGAGATCATGACCTGAGCTGAAGTCAGACGCCTAGCCAACGGAGCCACCCAGGCTCCAAATGAGGCCTTTTAGAAAAATGACAGAAACCATTCCAGCACATCAGGAAATCACGGCAAATGTTAAGCAATTCAACACTGCACCTACGTATAAATGATACCGTAAGTGTGCATTTTGGGGTCTTCTTCCTCAATCGAGAACCTGAACCACTGCTCTTGAGGTCCCTGCCGTTTTGCTTTGTTTTCTGGATCCCAGTATAATTCGATGCTGTGATGAGTCACTCTGCCCACAACAGGTGGGTGAGGCTTTGAGGAAGTGATTTCTAAAAAAAGAAGGACACAGAATTTCAGGACTCCATTTCTGGGAGGACCAGAGGTCCATTGAGTGCATTATAGCCACTCAGAGATCAGACTGTTTTCCTACGCATCAGGCACATGTGTAAGGAACCCTCCCACACCCCGTACCGCCCCCCGCACCCCCCAACCCTTCCGCCACTGCTTGAAGAACATCTGAAAAGCAAGTGAAAAAATTCAGGTGATGTCAGTGAGCTACCCCACACTTGAACGAGTAGATCGCACCATACCCATCAACACCATATGTCATTTATGGACCTTTCCAAAATAATGGTTAACATCCCAGACTAGTTAGGTTGCTTTTAAGCTAATGAAACTCCATATGCTGCTATAATCCTTCAGTGAAACGGCTGGTAAACAGAGCCAACAGAAAAATATACCTGGTCCAAATATATGTACACAGATGGCAAAGGGCTGGGATCTATTCTGTACGAACAGCTCTTACAGACTAATCAAGGGGGAAACCCAATGGCTAAGAACTAACCAGGTAAAAGATGAGCAGTGCACAAAAAATGTCAGACAAACAGCATCATGTCCAGACATTCATATTCCCTACCGGCCACAGAAATTGAGGACAATGGTGTATAACTTTGTATTGAGTCAGACACCCAAGAAGCGATATCAAAACCACTGGAGGTGATGGTGCAGGGAGGGGACACTCTCATACACTGGTGGTCAGGAAATATGAATTCCAGTCTTTTTAGGAAGCAATATGGCAGCATGTATTAAAACTTAAAAGCTATATAAGGCTTCTCTCCAGCCATCCCATGCCTGTAGAAATCAGAGCACAGAGGGATACCTATTCAAGGACAAAAAGTGCTACATACAGCTGTCAGCAATTTATGGTGGGGGAGGAGGGAGGGAGGGAGAGGAGCCATTAGTAAGGGAACAGTCAAATAAACGACGTGCATGTCCACAGCATGGAACGTTATGTGGCCTTTCCAAAAGGAGTTAGTTCTATGCTAGATGACTTGAAAGGATTTCCAGAAGGTATTACTGAACGAGAAGTCAAGGGCAGAGAAAACTACAGACTATCCCCTCACTAAGAAAGCGGACAAGGGGCTCAGCACCTACAAGGCTGGTCAGCATTCGGTCGTTGTGTTTCATGTTAGTTTCACGCACTCAGGGAGATTTTCAAGTTCTCTGGGGGTAGGGTCCACGTCTTACACTTCTAAAACCTCTCCCTATCCTCCAGGACCTTTCCGGCCTCAAAAGTAACACTGATTTAGTACACTTGTTATTCAGTAAGAAAGGGTCTTGTGCTTCCCTTAAGCGGGGCCTCAGGTGGCTGACCCCTCCGCAGCCCCGGGGTGTCTCCTGCAGCGTGGCCCTCCTTGAGGAAGGCACGGCTGCCCTGGTCCAGGCCAGGACGACAACCACCACTGTCCCTTACTCCCCCAAGATACACTAGGGGGCAGCCTGCAAGCTCAGTTTTCTCAGCTTCATTTTCCTAATATTTATCCAAAGCATGGCATGGTGGGATTGGATCAACCTGGCTTCAAATTCATGCTCTGCAATGGTCAAATATACCCAATGTGTTCTGTGATAACTAAATAACATAGTAAGTAGCTAAACAGGGGTGCCTGGGGGGCTCAGTCAGTTAAGCGTCCAACTATGGCTCAGGTCATGATCTCACGGTTCGGGAGTTCGAACCCCACATCGGGCTCGCTGGTGTCAGTGCAGAGCCCACTTCAGAGCCTCTGTTCCCCCTTCCTCTTCCCCTCCCCCATTTGCTCTCTCTCAAAAATAGACATTTTTTAAAAGAGAAATGGCTACATAAATTACGGTGTACTTCATACAATGAAATCCTACACAGCACCTAAAAGGAGCTAATTCTACATGTGACACACATAAATCTCAGTGAGTGGAAAACACACATTTAAAGGATATACTACATTCTACCGCTTAGGTAAGTGTTTAGAACACAACACTAGATATTATTTATGAATACACACATATGCATGAGAGTTAAATACATGGATGAGAAGAAAGCATACCACCCGGGTAGAGTTATCTCTAAGCTGGGAAAGGGACAGAGATGTAATGGGGAGGGACACTTACCTCTCTATTTGTGGGGTTTCAGTTCTTTAAGAATTTAAGACACATTTGGCAAAAACTTGCATTTTAAACCAGTATGGCATATGGGAGTGTACAATTTTCAATGAGCTGGGAATATTTCAAATATTAAGAGTTATAAAAACGGTAAACCATAATCTTACAGGGTTCTTGGTTTTCTTAGAGAAACCTATATCAGTGTCCTACATGCTGGCTAATATTTGGGTGGAAAGGAGCACATACGCATCCTCCACCTCCCAGCCACCAGCCCTTTGGTAATAGGATCTCATTTAATCCCAGCAATGCCACCTGGCATATCCTGAAGACTCACACCTGATATTAAGACACCACTGTTGAGCAACTCTTTTTTTTCTTTCCAGAACCCTCTAAAACCATCCAAAGACCAGGACTGATAGACTGGTATAGAGAACCCCCAACATAAGTAGAAGCCAAATAATACTTCTACTCCAAAGATGCTTGGCTTAGAATCCCAGTAAACATCAAGATAGGCAAGGAACTAAATTAATGCCAGAGTTTGAAATGGAAAACTCAAATGGCTCACCATGAATTGTGATAGGAAGAATAAAAAGATAATAATCCCAGTTATGCCAGCATTTCTCACATGTTGCTCTTACGAATCAATGACACAGGCAAATAACCAGAGACCTCTGTCTGTGAGCTTAGTGCTGGCCTCAGATGGTCCTACCTCTATCCCTGAACTTGGCCCCAGTGCCGCCAGACCTGGTAACAGGCCCCCATCCAGCTGCAGCCTCAGCATGGGCAGGACCCTCCCCCCTTTCACCCACCCTCCCCTCCATCTGGCGAACCAGGAAAGGTGTAGCGTTTGGGAAAGTTGATTTGCTAACCACCCCACTGCCCTGCCCCGTTTTTTTTTTTTTTTTTCTTTTTAAGGAGTGATCAGACTTCACTGCCCACATACAAATGCACAGCCGCGGTAGTGGCCACTGGCTATCATGGAGACACGAGTTTGCACCGCGATTGTTCCCCAGAACACGTAACATTTGTGCACTGACCCATCAGGATATTCTAAGTCTTCTTTACTTAACAGCAAAACTTTCCACGATGCAAATCTCAGCCTGAGTAAGAGACGCTTTGGGTAGAAAGCGATGAATGCCAAACAGAACTCGGATGCTCAAGACACGAATGAGTGTTCTCAGCAGAGAAGACCCGAGGATTTTCAGGCAACCAAAAATAAACGGTGGATGAGACCAAACCCACTTTGGTTTTTGAACAACCTACAGTCATTTGACAAGCGTGTTTTAATCCCCACAACACTATATATACTATATATGCATATTACGACATTATACATACTATATACATATATTACATTATACTATCATGTTAATATATACACTTATGTATTTATACATACATGTTAACATACATACATAATTTGTATTTTCTGATTGATAAAAATTCTGGTATTTTTGTCACAACCCGCTAATATACATACTTTACAATGTTGGCTTTAGGATCCTAAAAGACGTATGTGAACATGTCACTAGCCCAAGTGCAAACATCAGCATGCAGCGGGAACAGAGGCCTGGGTCAACACTGAGCCTCTGTGCAAAGGGACAGAAATGGCAAATGACGGACCTACTGGCTGGGAGAAGAACGGCAAAAATTATGCAGCACTCATTCTGTGGCAGGCACTCTCGTAGACGCTTTCCACTGATCTGTCCAACCTTCGCTACAACTACATATGGTACAAGGATTTTTTTATTCCCATTATAAAGTATCCGAGACACAGAGAGGTTAACGAACTTGCCCGACGTCACACAGTAGTAACTGCCAGAACCAGGCAGTCTGGCTCAGGAGTCCCTAACCTTTTTTATTTTTTTTTATTTTTATTTTTTTTAAGTTTCTTATTTACTCGGAGAGACAGAGAGAGTACAAGTGGGGGAGGGGCAGAGAGAGAAAGAATCCCAAGCAGGATTGGTGCTGTCGGTGCAGAGCCTGATGCAAGGCTTGAACTCACAAATGTTGAGGTCATGACCTGAGCCAAAATCAAGAGGCTGCTTAATTGACTGAGCCACCCAGGTGTCCCAGGAGTCCCTAACTTTTAACCCTATATGGTATGCCTCCTAAGAGCAGAGACATAAAGTATAGAGCTGGGTGAATAATCTATTAGTTAGAGCTACAGATTTCTTCAAACCATTCTTTCATTTTTATTTTAACTCCAGGGTAATTAACATAAAGTATTCTATTAGTTTCAGGTGAATGGTGTAATGGCTCAACAATTCCAGAGATTACTTGGTGCTCATCAAGAGAAGCATGCTCTCCACCCCCTTCCCCTCTGATAACCACCATCTTGTTCTTTCTAGTTAAGAGTTTATTTTGGGGGCGCCTGGGTAGCTCAGTCAGTTAGCTTCTGACTCAAGTTCAAGCCCCGCATTGGGCTCCGTGCTGACAGTGCACAGCCTGCTCGGGATTCTCTCTCTGCCCCTCTATCTCTATCTCAAAATAAATTAACTTTTTTTTTTTTTAAAGTGTTTTTTGGTCAAATCATTCTTTTTAAATAAGGTTTAACTTGGGAACCAACTGGAACCCCCAGGAAATTTAAAAATGAGCATGAAAAGTTGACAACAAAAGGGGAGACGCTCATTGTTTAAATGAAGTGCAGGGAGGCTGCACGTGGGAGAGAGAAGTGAGGCCAAGTCCCTCAGCAGCGGGGTCAGGAACTCGGTCCACGAGGAAGAACATGGTCTGAGGAGAGAGCACAGGACCAGAACTGGGGACCAAGGAGACACAGAGGTTTGACTGCTGTCCACCTGGACGTGTGGGAAGGAAGCCAGCCAGGTGCCTCTTCACGTCCAGCATGAAATGTGGGGTTGGGGCAGTAACAGGTGCAGAGAAAGTTCTAGAACGTGGGTTACATAATGAGTGAGAATACCCCTATATACCCACTCACACCAGGGCAGGGTACACACATTGTACTGGAAAAATATGCTAACCCGAGTTTACCACCAATATATGAACAAGTTCCTCTATTCTCAAATTTTGTCACCCCTGCGCTTTATAGGGAAGCTAGCACCATAAGGGGATGGGGGGGATCTGGGGCTACAGGCCCGGCTCGCTCTCCTCCAGGACTAACCCAGCGGCTGGAGGACAAGTAATACATCTTTCTTAAGGGGATTAAAATCAACATTTTTTATAAACTCAAAAGCTCACCTTTTTGCTGTTTACTTAACCAGGATGTTCATATCCACATTTGTATTTCTCTTCTATCATAAGAAACGCTATTTGGTGGGGCATCTAAGCGGCTCAGTGGGTTAAGCGTCTGACTTCGGCTCAGGTCATGATCTTGCAGTTCGTGGGTTCAAGCCTCGCTTTGGGCTCTGTGCTGACAGCTCAGAGCCTGGAGCCGGTTTCAGATTCTGTGTCTCCCTCTCTCTGCCCCTCCCCTGCTCGCTCTCTCTCTCTCTCTCTCTGTCTCTCAGAAATAAATAAAACCTTTAAAAAAAATTTTTTTAAAGAAATGCCACTTGGGGAATTGTTCTTTATAAACTTTGTAAAATGAACACACACGCATTAATAGACACAAGTTAGAGGCTACTTTTTTTATTATTTTAATTCCAGTGTAGAGTTGGGATACAGTATTAGATGCTATTTTTTATACAGAACTTTTGGGACACTCTTTTTCCTGGGGCCCCTGGGCGGCTCAGTCGGTTAAGCGTCCAAATCTTGGTTTCAGCTCAGGTCATGATCTCACAGTTTGTGAGTTCGAGCCTTGCATTAGGTTCTGTGCTGACAGCATACAGCATGGTTGGGATTCTGTCTCTGCCTCTCCCCTGCTTGCACTCTCCTTATCAAAATAAATAAGCCTTAAAAAAAACTTTTTCCTGAGTATGAGTATCAGATCTTTTAGAAGGTGTTTTTGATTGTTTAAGTCTGATAACCAGTGTCAAACATACTTCTAATTTTTTTTAATGTTTATTCATTTTTGAGAGTGAGAGTGAGAGAGAGAGAAAAAGAGATAGAGAGAGGCGGGGGGAGACACAGAATCCGAAGCAGGCTCCGGGCTCTGAGCTGTCAGCACAGAGCCCAAAGCGAGGCTCGAACCCACAAACCGTGAGATCATGACCTGAGCTGAAGTCGGACGCTTAACCAACTGAGCCACCCAGGCGCCCGCCAGTGTCAAAATTTAACCAATTGCATAATCTCATGTCACAAGCTCAGGCTTAAAATGTAACTTTCCTAAAAGGATACCAACAAAAAAGGGAAGAAAACAAACCCTACCTTAATTTTTCAAATTCCCTTCAACAGCTGATAGGTTCTTTCCAGCGCGGCAAGCTTCTCTTACCTGAGAAGTTTTCCAGCAGGAAACAGGCTGGTGGCTGCCAGCGGTCACGGGGTGGGGGAGGAGAGGGGAGGAGAGGGGAGGAGAGGTACACGCCTGGGAATAAGTCATGGGAATATAACGCCCCGCAGTGCGACCCCGGGAAGCAATACTGCGCTTCATATTTCCAAGTTGTTCAGAGTAGATCTTAAAAGTCCTCATCCTGGGGGGGTGGGGGGATGATCTGTAACTATGTGTGGGGACCGATGCTAACTAGACTCACTGTGAGGATCGCAAATATCGAATCAGTCTGTTGTACACCTGAAACTCCTGGTTTCAGGTTTCAGGTCAATTACACCTCGACAAGACCCCAAACAACAAAAAAAAGTTTTCCAAAATATGAAAAAGGGAAAAACAAGGCAGACTGCAAAAGGGCAATCATATGAGGATTTAGATATGAGTTGTGTATCATAAACGCTCTTTGAAAGAAAGTTCTTATGCAAATCTGACAAATAAAACAATTTTATGCCCCTCTTGCCGTTTGTCAAGTAATAAATAATATGAACATAAAATACAGAGGCCTTCATATGCTGTCACCATTCAGTCCCTGTGGTTACAAAGATGGTATAAAATACGGCTCTCAAGAAATCCATTTTAAAAAGCTATCATTTACAAATTATAGGCTTTAACACAGAATACTGTAAAGTTTCAGTAAACTGCTGTACAATATTAGGCCTTCGGATCCTAATTTTTTTTTTTAATATGGGTGGTAATAATGTAATTCATCTCGGGGTGCCTGGGTGGCTCAGTCAGTTGAGCGTCTGACTTCAGCTCAGGTCATGATCTCGCGGTTCATGGGTTCTATCCCCACATTGGGCTCTGTGCTGACAGCTCAGAGCCTGGATCCTGCTTCGGATTCTGTGTCTCCCTCACTCTCTGCCCCTCCGCTGCTCACACTCAGTCTTTCTCCCTCTTGAAAATAAACATTAAAAAAATGTTTCTTAAATAATGTAACACAACAGAAATGTGCCAGCCCTATAAAAAGAGACTCAAAAGATGAATCAGTAAAAACATCACATTACCTGGTATGCTAACGATAGGCACATGACAGTATTTTAAAAGCTACAGAGGGGGGCACCTGGGTGGTTCAGTCGACCAAGTGTCTAACTTTGGCTCAGGTCACGGTCTCATGGCTCACGAGTTGGAGCCCTGTGTCCGGCTCTCTGCTGCCAGCGTGGAGCCCACTTCAGATTCTCTCTCTGCCCCTCCCCCAGCTCGTGCTCACACTCTCTCTCAAAAATGAATGAACGTTAAAATAAATAAATAAAAGGCTACAGAGAAAACTAGTGACCACAGTCCATACTGGAATTGGCAAATTGTGATTCATGTGACAGAAAGCGGAAAATGCTGGAGAAAGCAGAGAGCAGTATATTCGCTGTAAATGTAGAATACCACAGAAGCAGAAGGGTCATTTCCCTGTCCTTCCAAAGACACCTGCAAATTTACAAGGTCAAATTTCGTGGACAAGGGACATCTGCAGCCTGGCCTCCAGGGGCAGGCGGTTTGTAATGAAGGTGACAGCACACTGAGGGGGACCCTATATAAAGAACAGTGGAGGCTGTCACCCCAAAGCAATGCATCATGGCTCGACCATATAGTTACAGCAACCATAAATCAAAACCATATTCCAGGGGCGCCTGGGTGGCTTAGTTGGTTGAGCGTCCGACTTTCGCTTAGGTCATGATCTCGCGGTTCGTGGGTTCGAGCCCCGCGTCGGGCTCTGTGCTGACTGCCAGCTCAGAGCCTGGAGCCTATTTCGGAGTCTGTGACTCCCTCTCTCTCTGACCCTCCCTTGCTCACGCTGTCTCTCTCTCTCTCTCTCTCTCCTAGAAATAAATAAAAAATATTTAAAAATAAAATAAAGATTCCATTTACCAGAATGTTACTAATTAGGACTTTTCCTTAAAGGAGTCCCTGCCCCCTGACCATACACTTACTTGAAGAGAAAGAGGCCACTGACAAAAAAAGAGAAACTCATGCCACTTGGATTTTAATNTCTCTCTCTCTCTCTCTCCTAGAAATAAATAAAACATTAAAAAAAAAAAACCATATTCCAAATCAATACAACAAGGAGATCATAATCATTTCTACACCCTGGATTTTAGAAGTTTAAAAAAACACTTGCCATGAATTCATACCAAAGAAGGGACTTTCAATTCCTTCTTTGTATCACAAAGTATCACAATGGCCACATAGAGAGGACTTTCTCCTTTAACTTAAAAATGAAATGCGACAGCCCAAATGAGCTTAGTTCCACAAAACTATCATATTGCGTTCATAAAATGGAATCCTAAAAACCCTACTGGATGAAAATTGGGTAGGGTCCCCTCCCTACAGAAAGAAAAAAAAAAAAAAGAACATCTCAAGGCAACCTGGCTTTACATGTACGTGACACATCCCTCACAACCTTGTAACATGAGACCCCTGAATCAGAATGTTTGTGTGTTACCATATGTGGGAGACAAGGAAGTAAAAATATATATAAAAAACCACGCCATGTGGTGTTCGGGGCTCAGTTATTTGGGTACGAACCCCACGGAGCGGTGCCGGCAAGAATATAGTTGCTTCCTGGAAAGAAAAGCCTCGGTGTCACGACCCTCTGTGTGAGAATCCTGCTACCAAAGGACCAAGGACAGAAGTACAGAAACTTTAAAAATTATAACCACCAAATACAGTTATGAAAATGTTCAAAAAGTTACTACTAACAAAAAAAAGGAATGTTAGAAAAGCAAAAAACAGATCCACGGATACAGAGAACAATTCAGTGGGCGGGGGTGGGGGCGGTAAGGGGTTGATGGACAGAGTGCTTGAAGGGGAAAGACAGATCCAGGCTTCCAGTTATGGAACGAACAAGTCCCAGGGGTAAAAGGCACAGCACGAGGAAAACAGTCAATGACACCACAACGGCATTTATGGTGACAGATGGGAGCTACACTCGTGATCAGCACAGTGTCATGTATAAACTTGTCCAATCACGATGCTGTTCACCCAAAACTAATGTAACATTGGTGTCAACTACACTTGAATAAAAAAGGGGGGGGATGTTCAAATAACTTAGGTACCATTTTACTTATGAAATTTGATGAAAAAAATGAAATGGTGATACCCTGCACTGCTTAAGTCTGTGATAAAATTGGTTTACTTACAGATTGTGGACAGTCCCGTCAACGACTCTTTACTAACACAGTTTTGGCCATATTCGACAAGGATTATAAAATATCCCACCTGATGAGCCCTCTCCTAGAAATGTGTCCAAAGAAAATAAAAAAATAAATGTAAAACCTAAAGTGATTTTGTATTGTGTATGCTTTTTACTTTATGTTGTAAAAATATAATAAAAAATAAATTCCAACACCTAAGAGTAGAAAGAATAGCAGAGTGCCCTGGTACCTAGCACCAAGCCTCGTCAATCATCAGCATGACCGTGGCCAGTCTTATTTCAGTTATGCTTCCACTTTGCTCTATCCCTCCTCTAAATCTGGATTAGAATAGCTCAATTTTAATGAGCGTTTACTTTGTATCAGATTGTGTTCTAAGCAGTTTATAGATCACATCTCATATCACATCTCCTGGATCAAGGAGACTACCTATCATTTATTCTTTACAACAACCTATGAAATCCAAGAATGTCCCCCATTTTACAAATGGGCTATAGATGGAGGTCCCATAACGTGCCAGGAAGGGCATCCAGTAAACAGCAGAGCAAGGTTTTGAACCCAGGCAGCACGACACCCGAGCCACGCCCTTAGCCTCTCTACGTACCATCCAGTACCTCCCTGCATTTAAACACACACACACACACACACACACACACACACAAATGATAACATAAAAACCAAGAGAACCCCCCTTAGCATCACTGATAGCAGAAAGAACTGCAAACATTATCTACATGTTGGAGGATATGAAATGTGTTGTATATACTGTGGTACATTATTCACATGCATGAATACTTAGCCACTAAAAAGCCACATTGGAGAATGTAACTAACATCCATATGTGCTATGCTCGGGGAAGAATACAGATTTGCAAAGACAACGATTATAATGATATAAAATATACAGATGCATATACAGAAAAACTCAGAAAAGTGAAAGGCAGCTAGAGCAGAATTATGGCTGATTTGGAGATAAGTTTTATTGTCATTACAACACTGAATATGAAAAAGACACAAAATGTTATTGTACAGTTCCACTTACTCTTAATGAAAACAAAATTCAGATCAACTATCAGCCTCGATTCTCTCTCCCTGAGCTTACATGTATATGAAGAAACAAGCCTGATAAAAATATGCCAGTAAGTCAATGTGGATGCTTCACAGCCTGAGACATTTCAGTTACACTCCAGCTCAATTTAATGACCATTTGAGTCAAGCAGATTTTCTGGATTGCACTTACTTCCAAGGAATAAGTTTACTTTACATCTGTTCATTCGGCATATTTGTAGGACACCTATATCCCGATAGCACAAGCATAACCCAGATGGAGGGGGGAGGATGCTGAGAGAAGGGTACCAAATACACACAAACCATAGGCAGCAGGTGCATCTGGGGCGGAGGGGAGGGCAGAAAGGTGCTCTCAAGTGAGGTGTGAAGGTCAGAGAAATAAATATATCAGAGCCTGTGGGCAGAGAAGGTACCATCTATTAAGAGAAAATAACGTAGGGGCGCCTGGGTGGCTGTCGGTTAAGCATCTGACTCTTGGTTTCAGCTCAGATTTCTGGGTTCAAGCCCTACATTGGGCTCTGTGCTGACAGCGCAGAGCCTGCTTGAGATGGTCTCTGCACCTTCCCTGCTTGCTCTCTCAAAAGAGAGAGACAGACCGACAGACAGACAATAATATGAAATGCAAACTGCTTAAAGCTGCTTCTACTTTGCTCGTAAGCTTTTAGACAGCAAAACAGAAACCAAACAAAAATCAAAACTAAACTACAACAATAACCCCAACAAGACAAAAGCTCCCAGAGTAGGAATCAGGAGCCACTGCCTCGTGCCCTAACTCCACCACAGTGGTCCCTCCTCAGGGAAAGGGGCACAGATACAGACGCCCACCTGCCTCCCTCTCAGATTTCCTACAAAGAAAAAACAACATGAAATGCTGAGAAGTGATTTGAAACGCACAAGGGGCTTCCACCTGAGACAGAGGTGACGCTTTTGAAAATGTTACCTTCCTTTGTACCGTTTTGCTAAGTGGAAAGCCTGCTTGGAATTCCATACGGGTAACAAGTAATTGACAAAATAGGAGATGTGTTTCCAAACCATTTCCTTTACCCAATATGATAAACTGCAGTTTACTGCAGGCCAGCTCTGAGCGAGGCACTTCACAGGGCACTTGAGCTATGGTGGGTCCAAACCTCACAACCACCCGGTGCTCCGTACAGATGAGGAACGGAGAAGAAAAGACAGAATCTAAGAGGTAAAGCAGTTTATTCAAAGCTACAAAACCAGTAATTGGGGAGGAGTCTCCGCCCAGGTCTCTCACTCCGGAGCCTGTGGTCCTTCCCACGTGCAGGGGGGTGTGGAGCTTCAGAGCTTCTCAGCGGGAATGAGTAATGAATCCTTGTAAAAGGACAGTCTTTCCAAGCCAAATATGAAAAGTCAACGTGCTATTTATATTCTTTTGGCACAGAGCATGCCACTGAAGTCTCAAATATATTTAGAGTGAAATGGTAGGGTATTTTTTTTTAAATGGTAGCACATTTTAATAGTAGCAATAGAAAAATCATTCACTTGCACCTGCTTAGCTTATGTACTTTAAGAAAACTGCACAGAAGAGGACCAAGCAATTCAGCAGACGCAGAATGCCAATGAAGTATACACACACTCTCACCGATAATCAGAACAAGCAATTAAAAGATTTCATAGTAATCAAATTGATGAAAATTGAAAATTGAAATCCTCTGATTGAAGAGAAATAGAAGCAGGCGATTTCTTACTCGGGACATTATTCTGACAAATGCAAAGAACAGTGACCATTATTATAATTCATGCCTGATTTGTGATTCTGGTTCTTCATATTCATCTGTTTCCTGGCTCCAATCCGGTGTCTGTGGCCAAGATTCACAATCAGACACTTCACTGTAAATGGTAACCAAATCTGTTCAGCAAACAGAATTCAGAAGCAGCTACTGCTATAGTTGTCCTTCCAAAAAGTCTCACTCCTCCGATGTGTAAGAAACAGCTTGAAATAGATTTCCCTCCCCTCCCTTCACTTGTTACAAATGTACAGCTTTGATCTCAGCTTGAAGGCAAATAAATTTCTTGCATCCTCCTGGCCAGCGGCCAGCGTGGCTTCCCCTCTACCCTCGCCAGCTCCCTTCCTCAACATCTTTCCCTCTTCACACACTTACACCCCACCCCCCAACTCTTCCCTTAAATTTCATAAAAATGTTTAGATTTTGACTTGAAATTATCCTTAAACTGCAAGCTTTTGCTTTCATTCACACGATCTTACTAGAGTATGTAAATGTATATCCCCTTTCTAAACCGAGATTACAAAATTAACCCTGCAAATGAAAACTGGCATGTGTAAGCATTCAAGCAGAACTTCAATTAAAAGGCAAAATAAGGGCGCTGCATGGCTCTGTTAAGTATCTGACTCTTGATCTCCACTCAGGTCATGATCTCATAGTTGGTGAGTTCAAGTCCTGCACTGATAGTGCAGAGCCTGCTTAGAACGTGCGCTCTCTCACTCTCTGCCCCTCCCTTGCTTGTGTTTTCTCTCTCAAAATAAATAAACTTTTCAAATATAAATAAAGGAGCACCTGAGTGGTTCAGCTGGGTGAGTATCCAACTTTGGCTTAGGTCATGATCTCAGGGTTCAGAAGTTCGAGCCCCACACCAGGCTCGCTGCTATCAGCCTGTCAATGCGGAGAGCACTTCAGATCCTCTGACCGCTCTCTCTCTGCCCCTCCCCACTTGCACTCTCTCTCAAAATTAATTCATTTTTTAAACTTTTAAAAAAATTAAAAAATAAAAATTTATTCGAGAATGAAATCTTTATTTTTAATGTTTATTTTTGAGAGAGAGACAGAGCACAGGCAGGGGAGGAGCAGAGAGAGAGAAAGACACAGAATCCAAAGCAGGTTCCAGGCTCTGAGCTGTCAGCACAGAGTCCAACATGGGGCTCGAACCCACAGACCTCAAAATCACGACCTGGACCGAAGTCAGACGCTTAACTGACTGAACTACCCAGGTGCCCCACTAAAACATTTTTTTTTAAAGGCAAAGTAATTAACATCCAGTCAAACAGGTTTTATAAAGTATGCCATACTGCCTTCAAAAACAAAACAAAACAAAACAAACAGATAGTTATTCAGATTCTGGAAATCTTTTAAAAGAATTCTCTGGATTAAGCACATTTTTCCCAAAAGTGGTGATAGCATTTCTTTCTGACATAAAAGCAATACCCTCTCATTGTTTAAAAAAAAAAAAAAAAAACAATACAGAAATATTAAAACCGGAAATAAAATTTCTCCTATAATCTCCTCCTAACAGATGACCACTAGCAATTCAACGGAAACTCAAGGATTTCTTTAGTATGGATATAGCAGATTTTCAAAAAATGGCATCCTAGTCAAGGTACTGTTTGCAACTTGCTGTTTTGTTTTTTTTTTTTAATATTTTTATTTATTTCTAGGAGAGAGAGAGACAGCATGAGCAGGGGAGGGGCAGAGAGAGAGGGAGTCACAGACTGAAACAGGCTCCAGGCTCTGAGCTGGCAGTCAGCACAGAGCCTGGAGCCTGTTTCAGATTCTGTGTCTCCCTCTCTCTCTGCCCCTCCCCTGCTCACTCTCACTCTCTGTCTCTCTCTCTCAGAAATAAAGAAAACATTTAAAAAAATTTTTTAAAGAGGTGCATATATCCATGTACCAACTGCACACAAGAGATTGGTTTTCTTGTATCTGGATAAACAAGACTATAATCAACCCCCTGCCTCCCCCCCAAAAAAAAGCAGGTTTAAGAGGAGACATATATTCACACACACGTATAAGCAGACTTGGTAAGACCACTGTTGCATTAATAATGTAGTGAAAAATTGGAAATACCCTTCTCAACAAAAAATAGTGGATAACTTGAGGCTTATTTATATCACACAATACTATACATCTTTGTTACGCTTTTAGAAAAGCAATGGTATCTGCTATTTGGAGGTTACTGAAACCACTGTGCTTGGTACTTGGTAATATATTACCTTGTAAAGTATGAAAAATAATCGAAGGGGTTGTTTATAGATATATATATGTAAAATAAAACATAAAGCATGTATTTATTCAGCAAATATATAACTGAGAGCCCACTGTGAACTATGCACTGACCCAAGAGTGGGGATTTAGCAATCAACAAATGCAACACAAATCCCTACCTTGAGGAGTTTATGTTTCCATGGGTGGGGGAAAGATACTAAACAAAAGGAATAAACCAAATACATTGAATGTTATAAGAAAAAATCATTTGTTTTTAGTTTATCTATTTTGAGAGAGAGCATGTGCATGTGTGAGCAGAGGAGGGGAAGAGAAGGAGGGAGAGGGAGAATCCCAGGCAGGCTCCGCACTGTCAGCACAGAGCACGATGCGGGGCAGGGCTCCATCTCGTGAACCATGAGATCACGACCTGAGCCAAGATCAAGAGTCAGACACTTAACCTACTGAGCCACCCAGACTCCCCAGAATGTTATAAGAAAATGTTACAACCAGAGATTTGCAGAAATTTCTTACAGGGGACACAAAAAGCATTAACCATAAAAGCAAAAGAGCTGATCAATTGAGTTTCAATAAAATTAAAAGCATCTGCTCTTTGAAAAATCACCATTAATTAAAAAAAAAAGTAGACAGTGGAAGAAAATGCTAGCGATACATACATCTAACAAAAGACACATGGCCAGAATGTATTTAGAAACATTTTCTCGGAGGAACTTGACGGAGGAACAAGGGGGAGAAGAAGGGCGGAAATGGTGGGGGAAAAGGAGAGAGGCAAACCATGAGAGACTCTTGAATGCTGACAAAAACTGAGGACTGATGGATGTGGGAGGGAGGGGGGATGGGCATGGAGGAGGGCACTTCGGGGATGAGCACTGAGTGTTATGTGGAAAATAATTTGACAATAAACTATTTGTAAAATAAAAAAAAAAAAGAAACATTTTCTCTTTTGCCTGTTTTCCCAACACCATTTATCGAAGAGACTGTCTTTTTCCCCCCATAGTCTTTTTCCCAAAAGGTAGGCTCTCCTCCTTGATCGAAGACTGACCATATAATCCTGGGTTTATTGCTGGGTTTTCTATTCTGTTTCTATTCTGTGCTATCGACCTATGTGTCTATTTTTTTTCTAGTATCATACTGTTTTGATGACTACAAGTTTTGTTACAAATCTTGAAGTCTGGGAATGTGATGCCTCCAGTTTTCTCTTTTTTAGACAGAGATAGAGCGCCAGCAAGGGAGGGGCAGAGAGAGAGGGAGACACAGAATCCGAAGCAGTCTCAGGTTCCAAACTGTCAGCAGAGTCCAACGCGGGGCTCAAACTCATGAACTGTGAGATCATGACCTGGCGTGAAGTCAGATGCTCAACTGAGCCACCCCAGCACCCCTAGTTTTTCTTTTTCAAGTTTGCCTAGGCTATTCGGTAGAACAACGAACTGGCCAGAATGACAAAAAAAGAAAAGATCCTGAGAATTCCGAGTGTTGGCGAGGCTGTAGAACTGGAACTCCTACGTTATCGGTGGAAATCTAAAACTGTACGATCCCTTTGCATAACTGCTGGGCAACTTCTAAACAAGTTAAATCTAGAAATTGCACAAAGAAACACCAATTCCACCCTTAGGTATCTATCTGAAGAGAATGAAACTTCTGTGCACAGACAGACGTGTACATGAATGTTGAGAGTCACTTTATCATAACCAACCAAACCAAAAACTATACCAAGTGCCAATCAGTGGTAAATGGAGATGCTGTAATATGTCTGTACAATGAAATATCACTCAGCAAAAGGGAATAATCCATAATAACCAATGAATAGTTATTGTACTATTGATATACGCAGTAACAAATGAAACACCACCATTATGCTGAGTCAAAGCCGCCAGATGTAGGCGTTCCTCCACTTGAATTAAGTTCTAGAAGAGGCAAAGATCTACAGTGACAGTGTTCAGATCAGTGATTGCCTAGAAACGTACCTGCAAGGAAACCAGGCACCTTGGGGGGGTTTTCCGGTGACAGAAATGCTGTAGGTCACGCCTGACGTGGTGATTACACATGTGAATACATTCACTGAAACACACCAAACTGGACACTTAAGATACGCTGTATTATATAGAAACTATATCTCAGTAAAGCTGATTTTTAAAAGAAAAAAATACGGCACATAGGATGATCCTAAGTGCTAAGGAAAAATATAAAGCAAGGATTGGGGTTGCTGAGGAAGATTCCATGGAGGGTGTGACTTTTGGGTAAGGATCAAGAACTGACAGAGCGGAGAGCAGAGTCGTGGAAGGATCTGGAAGCATCTGGAGGAAGGGCACTCCAGTCTGCCAGCGTAACTAACGCAAAACCTTTCAGGCAGGAGCAAGCCCAGAGCTTTTCCTCAACTGCAAGGAGGCCAGTCTGTTATGGGATCATGAGCAAGAACAGAAGGAATGAGGGGCGAGAAGCCAGTGGGGGCGGGGGGTCAGCAAGAGAGAATAGCTCCAGGGTCTTTCGGTCCCTGCAAAGTCTTTGACTTTTGTTCTGGGAGGTGATTCGAGAGTTCTGAGTACGGGCGTGACACAATCTAATTCAGGTTTTCACTGGATGCCTCCCTCCGGCTACCATATTGGAAACAGACCGATGTGGGGTCAGGGCAGGAGGAGGGAGACCGTCAGGAGACCGCTGTAGGAATCCAGACGGAACTAGGAGGGAGGGGAGCGCCAGGGAGATGGGAGGCAGGTCATGAAGAACACCCATGCGACTCTCTGAAGGACCCCCCACTCCACAGTCACTACAGCTGGAATGGGACACACCCTGTGAGGCACTGTTGGTCTCACCAGAGGTAGAATTATCCAGAGGCAGCACCCCCACCGCCTCACCCCTACCCCAATTTAAAAATAATGTAAAATGCGAGCAGGGTCCAGATCCGTCAGGAACCGAAAGGAACAGAAACCTGGGCTTTATTGTCCCAAAGCCAACATAGAAACATCTGGAAATCAGGACGGAAGGAATCTGCAGAGGCAGAGAAGCCGGAGTCAGAGCACTGGGGGGAACCAGAGGTGGCCCCAGAGGCAAGCAGCGGGGCACAAAGTTACTACAGGCCAGAGGACTAAGCAACCATATGCCAGGGTACTGGACGCAGAGAGCGGCAAGAAACAGCCATGGAGCCGGACTCTCCAGCTCGAAGGGAACCTCTCCAGGGGATCCAAAGTGGCCATGGTGCCTTTAAGCCCCTCAGCTACGACTAGGGCAGAAGCAAATGCTCTCTGAAGGAAAGACGCCCCCCCCCCCCCCAAGTCATTAGCCACACAGTTTACGATCCAACAAAGACCAGCAAACTCAAAGGCAGGCAAGCCACTACCCGGTGATGGCTTGTGGGATCACAAGGGATGTGGTCCACGCAGTAAGTGTGCTTTCTTCATTCTGAGTCTTCGACATGGGGGATGGGGGGGCCTTATGGACCCCAGGGAGATGGCCCCCCAGGCCACCTTTCATATGAAAACTAGCCAATCCAGAGCACACACATCCTCCCTTCTCCTCTAGACTCTTAAACTCTAGGCCAATATCTACCTGCCCCAACCACCTGTCAGAGCCCACACAGCTAGGGGCAGCCCCAGCCCCAGCCCCAGAACCTGTGCGAATTCTTCGAAGTAGCCATCTTCACCCGCGGAGTCTGCCTTGTCTTGCCTTCTCCACAGAAACCACAATAAAGGCTCCTGCCCAGGGGCCCCCTCACCCCTTCTGCCTCCTGACTGACCTGGCACTTCCCTGTGCACCCCCACCTACAATAAAAAATACCTTCCAGGAGCTCCTGGCTGGCTCAGTTGGTTAAGCATCAGACTTCAGCTCAGGTCATGATCTTGCAGTCTGTGAGTTTGAGTCCCAAGTCGGGCTCTGTGCTGACAGCTCAGAGCCTGGAGCCTGCTTCAGATTCTGTTTCCCTCCCTGCCCCTCCTGCGTGTGCTCGCACGTGCTCGCTCTCTCAAAAATAAAGACTAAAAAAATTTAAAAAAAAGAAATTGGCAAAGATATAAATTGATACCTCAGCAAAATGATATACAGATGGCAAGTCAGCATACAGAAAGACACTTCCCATCACTCGTCAATAGGACACTGCACACCTACCGGAACAGAGGAAACCCTGACGATACCACACACTTCGCCAACAGCAACAGAAACGCTCACGCACTGCTGTTGGTACCGACACTTTGGAAGATAATTTGGCACTGTTTTGGCGGGGGGGGGGGGGGGGGGTTATAAAAGTTGAACATAGTCTTATGCCAATCAAGAGCGTAAGTAATGAATCACCCAGTTGATTTGAAAACCTAGGTCAACACAAAAACTTGCATGAGAATCTTTACAACAGCTATATTCGTTGCCCCAAACTGGAAGCAACAGGTGCTTCAATAGGTGAATGGATAAAGAACTATGGGGCATCCCTACAGCGGGGGGGGGGGGGGGGGGGAGGATATTCAACAAGGAAAGAAATGACCTCTTAAGCCATGAGAAAACTCTCAAATGTATAGAAGCCAGTCCCAAAAGGATACACCCATACAATGTTGCCAGCGGGGTCAGGGGAGGGAAGGAGGGGTGAATAGGTAAAACACAGGGGATTTTTTGAGGATAGTGAAACTATTCTTTATGAATCTGCAAAGGTGGATAGATGATACTATGCATTTGTCAAAAACTGTAGGACTTTACTAAATAGTGAAGCTTAATGTATGCAGGTTTTATTTTTTTATTTTTTGAGGGGATGGAGAGAGAGAGAGAGAGAGGGAGAGAAAGAGACAATCTTAAGCAGGCTCCACATTCAGTGATGAACCGGACCTGAGGCTTGATCCCATGACCCTAGGTTCATGTCCTGAGCCTCAGTCAAGAGTCAGGTGCTCGCTCAACCCACTCAGCCACCCACACACTCCTATATGCACATTTTTAATCATTGAGATAGTTGGCGATTCCCAAGGTGGAATACAGAAAGTGACAAAGCAATCTTTAAATCTGTTACAAATGTATGAAGCCTCCTCACTGATGGGTGGGGGGGGAAGAGTTCCGCTCTAGGTAACTTTGAAATATGCAGAGACTCAAATCAAAGGGAAAAGAAACCACACACAAGCCCTGTGAGCCAGGTGCTAACACTCTTTCCAACAGCAGTACAGGCTAACAACTGCTTGTTGCTGTGCGGGTATAGTGGGACCGAACAGTTAAGTAAACGAAAGGCAGAGGGGGAGCATCGTATCTGTAACTACTGGACGGAGATTCGACAGATAAGGAAGGAGAAGAGCCTAGGATGATCCACATGTTAAATTACAGTTGGCGACATTGGTATGAACTCCCGTGTAGCTTAACTCATATGTACATATATTTACGCGTGGATACACTCCTAGATTTCTTTTCTGTCAGCAAAGTCCTAAAAGCAACAATACCCCGTTAGCAACAAGCATAGTTAGCACCTAGATGTTGGGATCTGATGCCATTCTTCAGTTAAGGAAGCCAAGACGCCTTGAAGAAAGGGCTGATTCTAGAAACAGGGCAGGAAACATACAAGATGAGTCGGCAGCACTTAGAGTGCCAGAAATTAAGTTAGTGGTTTAAAAAATTTAAAAAAAAAAGCCCACCGTGGGGAGGATACACCAGGGTGACACAGGCATCAACTGAAAACCTCCCAGTAGTGACTCAAGCTGGAACATTTGGGCAGCACTATGAAAGTTTTGGACCATAACCCAAAGTATAAAATAGAATCCCATGAGTCCGTTCTGATGTGAATGCATCAACGAGTGTGGAAGTAGCACAAATCTCCCATGCAGAAGGACTCCAGATAATTTATGTGAAAGATCTGCCCTGGAGGAGGTGAATAGCACTGCTGGCTCCTGGCTACACGTGGAGTTCAGTAGGGACAGGAGGGGAAAAAGTGACTCCAATGGAGAAGCCTGACAAACATTACCCCATCCACATGGTTAAAATTAACATCAATGGTGAGGCATCAGTGCAGTAAAAATAGCATTTTTTTTACCTCTGTGGTCTTCTGCCCCCAAACCCATGTACTCAACCTGAGCTTGAGAAAAACGTCAGGTAACTCCCATTGAGAGGCATTCTACAGAGCACCTGACCGGTCTCCCCAAAATCGCCAAGGTCATCCACAAGAGAAGTCTGGAAAAACCACCACCACTTCAAGAGGCAAAGAGACAGGACGACTAAATGTAACGCAGTATCCTGGATGGAATCATGGAAGGAAATAAAGGCATTTAGTAAAAATTTGGAAATATAAATAAAGTGTAGGCTTTCATTAATAGCAAAAACTGGGGATGGGTTATATAGAAACTATCTACTAGCTTTGTGATTTTTTTTTTGGTAAATCTAAAACTATTATGAAAATAAGCTATTTTAGGAAAAGGCATTCACCAATGTGAAAAGCAGGAAATATTACTTATAATGAGGGGGGAAATCAATAGGAATGAGCCCAGAAATAACAAACAGAATTCATAAACGAGCACATTGACCTAGAAGTATTCTCTAGCTGTTCAAGATTAAGAAAAACACGAGCACGATGAAGAAAGAAGACGTGAAAAATGCCTAATTGGACCTGTTTGAAAGGAAAGATACAAAATAAAATGAAGAATAAACTGAATACAATTTACAACAGATAGTACATGGCAGAAAAATAGATCAATAAATTAGAAGACTTAAAAATTTAAAAAATGGTAGGGGTTCCTGGGTGGCTCAGTAGTTTAAGCGTCTGATTCCAGCTCAGGTCATAATCTCCCGTTTGTGAGTTTGAGCCCCACATCCGGCTCTGTGCTGACAGCTCAGAGCCTGGAGCCTGCTTCAGATTGTCTGCCTGTCTGTCTCTCTCAAAAATAAATAAAACAATCAAAAAATTTTAATGGTAAAATGGGGAAAACCTAGCTGGCTTAGTCAATAGAGTATGAGACTCTTGATCTTAGGGTCTGAGTTTGAACCCCAGGCTGTGAGCCTCATGCTAGGAATAGAGATTACTTAAGTACTTTTTTTTTTCATGGTAAAATTAAAAGCACAGAGAGAAAAGACCTTAAGAATTAACAGGGCATCAGTGAACTAAAGGAAACATCTAGCAGTCTAAATGGCATATAATTGCAGTTCAAGAAGTGGGGGGAGGAAATAAGCAGAAAATTATTTGAAGAAATAAGTCAAAGATCTCCCAAATAAACCCACAGATCCAGAACTTCAAGAACCTGTAGCAGAAAAAAAAACTGTGCCAAGTAGATTTTAACCCAATTATTGAAATTCAGTGAAAATCTTTTTTTTTTTTAATACTTGTTCATTTTTGAGAGACAGAGACAGAGCGCAAGTGGGAGAGGGGCAGAGAGAGAGGGAGACCCAGAATCTGAAGCAGGTTCCAGGCTCTGAGCTGTCGGTACAGGGCTCTAAGTGAGGCTTGAGCCCACAAACCGGTAGATCATGACCTGAGCTGAAATCGGATGCTTAACCAACTGAGCCCCCAGGCGCTCAGTAATTCAGTGATGAATCTTAGGTGGGGGTGGGGGACCAACCAAGAGGAACAAAGAAGGATAGAGGACCCTTGCTCAGAATTATCTAGGCCAACCACAAAATAGAAAGTATTCAAGGAAGGGGTGCCTGGGTGGCTCAGTTGAGCGACTGACTCTTGGTTTCTGCTCAGGTAATGATCTCATGGTTTGTGGGTTCGAGCCCCCACTGGGCTCTGCGCTGCAAGTGCAGATTCTTTCTCCTCCTCTCTGCCCCTCCTTCCCCTCTCTCTTAAAAAAGGGGGGTCTAAACACTATTTACCCAGTGGCTTTTTTTTTAATGTTTAGTTATTTTTGAGACAGAGAAGCAGAGCATGAGCAGGGGAGGGGCAGACACAGAAACTGAAGCAGGCTCCAGGCTCTGAGCTGTCAGCCTAGAGCCCGGTGTGGGGCTTGAACCCACGAACCGTGAGATCACGACCTGAGCCAAAGTCAGACACTTAACCAACTGAGCCACCCAGGCGCCACCCGCCCCTCCCCCCAGTGGCCATCTCTTTTAAAAATAAAAGCAGGGGCATCTGGGTGGCTCAGTCAGTTGAGTGTCTGACTTCAGTTCAGGTCATGATCTCTTGGTCTCTGAGTCGGAGCCCGGCGTCGGGCTCTGTGCTGACAGCTCAGAGCCTGGAGCTGCTTCAGAATCTGTGTGTGTGTCTCTCTCTGCTCCTCCCTTGCTCACGCTCTGTCTCGGTCTCTCTCGCTCTCTCTCAAAAATAAACATAAAAATAAACATTGTTTAATAAAAGCACATAAAGGTTAATTTAGACTAACAAAAGCTCAAAGAATTCATCACTGGCAAACCTGAACTATAAAAACTATTAAAGGAAATTTCTCAGAAGAAAAATCATAACGAGAAGAAAATCTGAATTTCTACAAAGGAATAAAGCGTGGTAAAAATGGCACATATGTGGGTCAATGTATCATCTGCCCAAAGTAAGCAACAGAGCAAACACACGTGACAGCAGAGAGGGTAGGGGTGAAGGTACAAGGTCATAAGGTTCTCACGCATAATGTCACATGGCGCAACTTGAAGATTGAGTTCTATGCCACCCAGATATAAAAGTTCATAATGAGTTCCCGTTTCTCCTTTGTAATTGTCTACTAAAACTATCTTCCCTTTAGTTTGTCAGATATTTTCTTAAGGAACCTGACCGAGTCCCTTCAATTCTAGCACCAAAAAAAAAAAAAAGAAAGAAAGAAAAGAAAAAAATTGCTACATGAACACACCCACAGATTGTCACACAATCATTTGACTCTTGTAATTATCACTTTAAATGTATTCAAAAAGGCCTGACCGTAAATTTTAAACGTTAAAATTGCTGTAATTACTTTAGACCATTACAAGCATGTACAGAAGTATATCACTGCCCATGCATCTGTGCTATATTTTCTGCAAACCCAACAAGAGCCTTTGGTCTAGAGTAAAAAAATTCCAGCCTGACCTCAAGTGGGAAAGAAGTAAAAATAAAGATTATTCATGCTCCTACATAACAGTAAATCTAACTACTCGTTCGCATTTTCTGTGCTCGTATAACCTGCATTATATATGATGGCTCAATAGTAGAGCTGGCAAGGGAAATCTCCAATGAATTTTCTTTTCTGTACAAACTTAAAGAAAGCCTTTCACGGTTTTTGCTTTTCTACAGTAAACTCCAAAATACAGTATCACTTCAAAACTCCTTTCAAATATATTCAATCCTCACCCTGGCTGACGTCCCCCTCCATCTCAAAAAAGTACTATAATACTCCTGATTTAGGTGCGCCTGGGTGGCTCCGTCGGTGAAGCGTCTGACTTCAGCTCAGGTCACGATCTCACGGGATCGTGAGTTCAAGCCCCACATCAGGCTCTGTGCTGATGGCTCAGAGCCTGGAGCCTGCTTCAAATTCTGTGTCTCCCATAAACATTTTTTTTTAAAAAAGTATTGATTTAGCTTAAAAAGCGGATATTCTGTGTCATGTATAAAATATTTGCATTCTTTGTAGGTACAACAAACACCTTACAGCCAGGCTGTTACACAAATTTCTTAACACAGTGAATACTGGATTGTGAGGATCTTGTGCTGCAAGTGTTCAGCAAGACAAGCAAACATTTCTAAAACATTTAACTTGATAAACGAGCCATGTCTTGTAATATGAGCAGGACATGACACTGAACATCACCTGGTCACAACTGAGCCGATGCTTCTGGAAATTCACTTTGATATACGAGTGCTTTCGATTACAAGCGTGTTTCTGGAATGAATTATGCTCGCAAACCAGTTTTACTGTATCTCCATTTTCCTCCTGATTTGAACTTTAAAATGTGAATAAGAATGTGGCCTCGCATGGCACTCTGCCAAAGCCAGGGTAATTGATTATAGTTCATTTAAATAAAACACTCAAAATCTTAAATTTCTTGACCATTCCTTGAGTCACTGTCCCCCCTCCCCCGACCTCCTCACTGCTGTAGAGCATATATTCTTTCCTACTTGGAAGGAACTTGATTTTGTTTGGGAGCTAAATAATCACTTAGACGAAGCATGTAACTGGGTTTTTATTAAATCATTAAAAAGATAAGATACTTATATCTAAGGAGTATTACAAGTGTTTCTCAGAAATTCTTTGTCAAGCAGAGCAAAGGACAAAAAGTACCAGAGTGATTTCTCCTAATGTTACAATTTCCAGCAATCGTTCCTCTTAAACATTTTTTAACTCTATTGCTCTATTAATTAGTTTTCTTCTTCCCATTTTTTTTAAAACCAAAAATCCTTTTTTCCCATTTCAGGAGAAAAAAAATCCATTAACTATTGAAATTCTTCTGGGATATCAAATCCATATTGACTTTATCTGAAATCGTTTGATTCTAGAAGAATAATTTTAGACTTTTCACCACGTAACAGAACCATTATGGGAATACTAATATTTACATGTGCATCATCACCACCAAGCCAGACAGATGCTGTGCTGACAGCCTGAGAGCAAGTATCTCAAGGCAGGTTCACGAACACCCATGAATGATGGCAGCATCCTTGCCCAAAAATTAGACTCTAGCTCAGAGACCTCCCAGAGGTAGGAGGGCACTCACTCCTCCTCTGCCTGACTCGAGCTCTGAATCACAAAGCTGTGTTGGATCTGGAGGTGTGACTCTCCATGAAATGGCAAAGTGCGTACAAGTCGGCAACCAAGAGGCATCCTGGTCCCGCTGGCTCCCTAGGACCTCACCCTCAGAGGAATCTTCCAGAACCCTCCTCTTCCAGAGCCCAGAATCCAGACTGTTACCATAGATACTACTTCCCACGCAATGGAATCCATTTTTCAAACAAATTCATCTATGGGATCTCAACACACCTGACATAAGAATAGAGTTGATCTGGTGAAAAGTAAGCAGGGAGGGTCTGAAGACCACACACACAGCCTCCCCCCAGACCTCCTCGGGGCCCTGAGGCAGCTCCTTCCTGCTAACCGGGCATGGAGAGCCATTTGAAAAATCACTAAGTAGCCCTCAGCCCCAGCCAGTGCCCTGGACCTGGGGTGGGGGCTCTGGGAGATTCCACCTCAACAGAGAGCCTGACACAAACCACGAGCTGCCCCCGCAGAGGCCAGACTTAGCGGCCCTCCCAACCCTGAGCTCTGGCAGCCAGAAGCCCAGTAGTTCTCGGCGTGTGGTTCCTGGCTCACCACCGGGACCCTGTGAGAAATGCAGATTCTCAGTTCTGACCCAGACCTACTGAATCGGCAGCTCATGAGGCTGGGGCCAAGCATTCAGAGTCTTTACAGACGCCCAGGTGATTCCAGCACACACCCAAGTTTGAGAACTTGGGTTCTCAAGAATAGATGGTGAGATGTGCCTTCAGATCAGCAGCCAAGGAGAGAATCTGGCATCTTCTACAGACCTCTCTGTGCAGGTGAAGCTGCGCATTGTCCCACAGGGCCACCAGCCTACCCTTTGCTGAGTCACATCAGGTACTTAACTCTGGGGACGTGGGACATCTCCCCTGCCCTGTGCTGGCACCGCCTTGGGACTCAGCAACCTGACTGGACTCTTTTAAAAACTTTTTTTAAACAGCTTTATTGAGATAGAATTGACGTACCATAAAATTCCTTTACCTGAAGTATACAGTTCAGTGGTTTTCAGCGTATTCACGGAGTATAATCATTTCAAACCTTTGTAAAAGCAGCTTTGGAGTGGGGCCCTTGGGCAAGAAAGGTCAACTCTGGGCACTGGCCAGTGTACCTAGATTGGAACAGAAAGCTTCAGGAAGGTGCTCTCAGCTGAGCAAGACCTTTATAAATATACGTGTCATCAGCCATAGTTTAGATCCAGAGGAAAAAAGGACAAAAGAATGTCTTCCCTGAAAGTCCGATACTCTTGATATAGACCTTTGCCTTCGTTGGGTGGCAGATTTCCACCAAAATGGGGGGGGCTGGGGGGCACACAGCTATCCCTGCTACAGTCACAGCACCCAGGAATCTGGTCATTGAAGGGGCTTCCCCAAGACACAAAATGGTTTTCCTTTGCCCCCCAGACCCCGGGCTGGGCTAAGGCACCTTGACCACTCGAACCCTGGGGCAGACTCGGGGGTACTCAGTGGCTGGGGCAGCATGGAGGAAAGAGCCTCCATGGGGCAGAGGTGGCCCCACAGAATGTTCACGCTGCCGATTCAGGACGAGGTGTGGGCCCCACAGACAAACACTGTCCAAATGAGCCCATATTTATTAAATACGTAGGAGGGGGTTCCAAAGCCATGGGTTTGGTTCACACGGCAACACATTTTCCTATAAAATTCGCAAACAGTGTCAGAACTCCAAGTCGTTAGACAGGCACCCTCTTCCTTCTCTGATTTCCCCTCTGCCCACGTCCCCTGGGTCCAGTGGCATTTTGGGGACAGGGATTCCTCCCATCAAAGGGGCTGGGAGTTGGAAACACATTTGGTTTAGGAAGGTATTTGTGCAGCTCAAACTCACTCTTGTGGACCAGTGAGATGCTATTTTTAGCACCCCCAACCCTCCCCCACCCCCCACCTCCCTCCTGGAACAATCACTTCCGGGAAGTTCCTATGGGACTCACCCCCCATCACACAGTTCAGGGTGAGCAGATCTGAGGCCCCATGAATGTGCCCTTCAGACAAAATGGTTGAGGTGGACAGAGCCAGAGGCCAGTCTGTGGAAAATTCTCCCAAGCGTCCAATATTTAAAATCTGAAGCCAAGGTTGTGGATCTCGTTGATAACTAATTAAAACTCAATTTTTCACCCGTCAGAAATCTACCCAACAAGTCATGTGTACAAGTTATAAACACACCATGCTTTTCTCTTTTTGCAGTAAATCACACAAAACAAAACGTCAACATTCTTGGCTTGTAAGACATAAGCACAAAGCCTTACTTCAAACAGCAAGTGGAACAGAAGATTTATGATTTATGCATTGCTATGTACACCTCTGCTTATCCAAGGTATCTGGTCCTCAGAGTCTGACAGTTCTAGATAAAACAGCATGCAAAATTGCCACCAATACAGCAAAGTAGCCTAAAGAAACAAATGTTCCAGCGAAACACTCCTACACATATCCCATCAATAATTCAACATTTGTAGCAGAGAATAATTTGATTACATAATTATGGGGTTCAATTGAACATGGGAGCAATTTTTAAGTGCATTTGAATTGCTCTTGTATTTGCCTTAATTTGAAATACATTCAGATATTTTCTATGATTATGATCATTCCAAAATTCAAATATACTGGAAGGTAAGGATACTGCTGGAAACTAAAGAGAGGACTGAAAAAAAAAATGGCAGGACTTTTGGGACACCTCAGTTAAGTATTTGACTTTGGCTCAGGTCATGCTCTCACAGTCTGAGTTCGAGCCCCGCATGGTGCTCTGTACGGACAGCTCAGAGCCTGAAGGCCTGCTTCAGATTCTGTCTCCTCTCCCCCCCACCCTTCCCCCACTCACACTCTCTTTCTTTCTCAAAAAGAGATAAACATTAAAAAAAATTTTTTTAATCAGCAGGGCCTTCAAAATGCTAGAAAAAACAACCTCTCCCATTTAACAATAAGATTAGAAACTCTGATGGATAAACTGGTATGCAGAACCATTTCAAAAAGAATCACAATGGTTGAGAAAATCCTGATAATAAGAAGGACAATAGAATACAGAAGATTATGAGAATCAAACACAAAACACAATTTCCAAAGAGAAAACAATTTACCGGCACAGCCGCATGTTAATGAACTTGGTGACTCCCTTAAGCAGCGTGAATTCTCACCCTGGTCTGCTATACGCTCTGCAAGCCAGCTTTTCGCCTGTCAAATCCTGACCTCAATTTACAGAGCTCAAAATAAGAAATTTGTTAAAATGCTTCTCAAATAGGAATTCTAAAACACATTTAACTATGAAATGGTTCGGCGATCTTGGCTAGTCTGCTCCACAACAGTTGAATATACATATGGGGTTTTTTTTATGGAGATTCTTTAAATTTAATTTTTAACAAGACACACATTACCTACACCAGGTAAGTTTTCAGACAAAATCAAATATATTAAGAACTCACAGAAATCAGCTGTCACAGAACACGAGGCTAGGTTTCCTTGGATTACACATAAATTAAAATGTGCTTTACCATTGCCTTGAAGAACAGACAAGAAAGAACATACGCAAGTATTCTGATGTATTAAAAGGAGTAGGTGAGGGTATTAAATTGTTAAATGAAAGAGGAGTACCCATCAGAGACAATTAAAAGTGATGCCCTTCAGAACATCGGAAAATCATCAGACTGTTAGATTTGATCCATTCTTACACGAGTGCTTAGAAAACTGTCAAAATGAAAAGACAACACTGACTTATTTATCCAAAACAGCTCATGAAAAATCAAAATAAGGGAAAACTTGAACAAAATGAAGTGAGAAATCAAAACCAGGCATCAGATAACCCTCTACCACTGCCAATTCTGCAGTAGAAAATTGCTTCGCATATGCCTTTCTACGTATACTGTTCGAAGATACAAAGAAAAAAAACCCATTTCATTATGCAGGAAACCAGTTTTTAACCTGTTTGCCAAGATTCCTCTGGAATTAAGGCACACACAAGAATTCAAATGCAATTTTGGCAGCCCCCAGACTGAAGGAGACCCTGGACCACACAACCCACGTTGTACATGTGCACTGACGGGGCTCTCAGGAGAGAGGACAGTTTCGAGCACTCTTTGACAACATTAGTGAGCATTTAAAACATTCTGGATGAAACTCCTCCATAAATCACATCAGGAAGAGCTCCTCCCAATTCCTGAAGTTGCTGACTACTTCGGGATTTTCCAACAGTTATTCTTTCTTATATTAGACGCAGTGTTTTAAACACCCACGCCAAATGAGATTTTTTGTTTAGATAATTTTTTAAACGTTTATTTTTGAGAGAGAGGGACAGAGTGTGAGCAGGGGAGGGAGGGAGAGAGGAGGGAGACACAGAATCTGAAGCAGGCTCCAGGCTCTGAGCTGTCAGCACAGAGCCCAACACAGGGCTCGAACCCACAGACTGTGAGATCATGACCTGAGCCAACGTCGGTTGCTTAACCAACTGAGCCCCCCAGATACCCCTTTAATTTGTGGAACCTCCACCCTGTTTTCCATCATTGCTGCCCCAGTTTACGTCCTCACCAACGGGGCAGAGTTCCCTTTCCACCACATGCTCGCCAGCACTTGTTTGCTTGGGGGGTTTTTTGGGTTTTTGTTTTTTTTTTTTTTTGATAATGGCCAATCTATCAGGTCTGAGGCGCTATCTCACTGTGGTTCTAATTTGCATATCCATGATGAGTAGAGACTTTGAGCACCTTTCCACATACAAGCAGATCTCATTTTATTGTGCTTTACAGATACTGAGGGTTTGGGAGGGGGATGTGGGGGAGGTGGTTGTTTTTCCAAATGGAAGGTTTGTGGCAACCCTGTGTCAAGCAAGTCTATCGGTGCCATTCTTCCAACAGCATTTGCATATTTCACGTCTCCGTGTCTCACACTTTAGGAATTCTACAATATTTAAGGCTTTTTCAGTATTATTACACTGGTTATGATGCTCTGTGATCAGTGATCTTTGGTATTACTATTAGAATTATTTGGGGGCATGACAAACGACACCCATCTAAGACTGCAAACTTAATTGAGGTTAACTTAATGTTGCTTGCGTTCAGACTGCCCCACTGACTGGCTGTTTCTGTCTCTCTCCCCGCCCCCACCACGCCCCTCGGGCCCCCCTAGCCCCAGAGACTCAGCAATATTGAAATTAGTCTAATTAATAACTCTACAAAAGCCTCTAAGTGTTCAAGTAAACAGAAGTCACGCATCTCTCACTTTAAAAAAAAAAAGTGTTTATTTTGAGTGTGTGTGTGTGCATGAGCAGGAGAGGGGGAGGGGGAGAGAGAGAGAGAGAGAGAAAGAGAGAGAGAAAGAATATCCCAAGCAGGCTCAGCACTGTCAGTGTAGAGCCTGACATGGGGCTCAAATCCAAGATCCACAGGATCATGACCTGAGCCAAAATCAAGAGTCAGACACCCCACCAAGCAAGCCACCCAGGTGCCCCACATTTCACTTTTAGTCAAAAGCTAAAATGATGGGAGCATCTGGCTGGCTCAGTCAGTAGAGCATGCAACGTTTGATCTTGGGGTTGTGAGTTCGAGCCCCACATTGGGTATAAAGATTACTTAAATAAAACTTAAAAAAAAAAAACACAGCAAAAATGACTAAGCCTAGTGAGGAAGGCATGTTGAAAGCCAAGGCGGCACAAGAATCCTAGCTTTCAGCCTAACAACCAAGCTGTGAATGCAAAGGTAAAGTTCTTCAAGGAAATTAAAAGTGCTACTCTGATGAACACATGAATAATAAGAAGGCAAAACAGCCTTACTGCCAGTATGGAGAAAGTTTTAGTGGTAACAGAAGATCAAATCAGCCACAACATTGCCCTAAGCCAAAGCCTAATCCAGAACGAGGCCCCAACTCTTCAATTCTTTGAAGACCGAGAGCTGAGGAAGCTGCAGAAGAAAAATTTGAAAAGTTAGCAGAGGTTGGTTCATGAGGTTTAAGGAAGAAGCGGTCTCCATAACATCAAAGTACAAGGTGAAGAAGGAGTGCTAAAGTAGCAAGTCATCTGAAGGTCTAGCTAAGATAATGAAGGTGGCCACCCTAAACAAATTTTCAACGCAGACAAAACAGCATTCTGTTGGAAGAAAATGCTATCTAGGACTGTCACAGCTGGAGAGAAGTCAATGCCTGGCTTCAAAGGAAAGGCTGACTCTCAGGGCACCTGGGTGGCTCCGTCAGTTAGGCATCCGATTTCGGCTCAGGTCATGATCTCACAGTTCGCGGGTTCAAGCCCTGCATCGGGCTCTGTGCTGACAGCTCAGAGCCTGGAGCCTGCTTCATTCGGATTTTGGGTCTCCCTCTCTCTCTCTGCCCCTCCCCAACTCATCTTCTGTCTCTCTCTCGAAAATAAACATTAAAATTAAAGTTAAAAAAGTAAATCAAAGGAAAAGCTGACTCTCTTGTTGAAGGCTGATGCAGCTGGTGACTTTAAGTTGAAGCCAATGCCCACTATTCCAAAACTCTTAGGGCCCTTCAGAATTGTGCTAAATCTACTCCCCTTCACTCTATAAATGGAACAAGGCCTGGATAATAGCACACATTTACAACATGGTTTACTGAATATTTTAATCCCACTATTGAGAACTACTGCTCAAAAAAACAAACAGATTCCTTTCCTAACATTACTGTTTCTCAACAATGCTCCTGGTCAGCACAGAGCTCTGCTGGGAATGGACAAGATTCATGTTTTTATGCCTGTGAACACAACATTCATTCGGCAGCCCATGGATCAAGCCTCATTATTTGAGAAATACATTTCAGAAGGCTATAGCTGCCATAGACCTTGATTCTTCAGATGAATTTGGGCAACGTTAGCCAAAAACCTTCTGGAAAGTCATCACCATCCTAGAGGACATTAAAAACATTTGTGTTTCATGGGAAGAGGCCAAAATATCAACAATAGGAGTTTAGAGGGAGTTGATTCAGACCCTCTGGATGACTCTGAGGGGTTCAAGACTTGAGTGGAGATGCAGATGCGGTGGAAATAACCAGAGAACTTGGGGCCTGGAGACGAGACTGTGTGGCTCCCATCTCATGAAACAATGTTAACAGGTGAAGAGTTGCTTCTCACGAATGAGCAAAGAAAGTGGTTTCTTGAGGTGGAATCTAATCCTGGTGAAGATGCCATGACGACTTGAAATGACAGCAGAGGATGGAGAATACAACCTACACTTGCCCGATACAGCAGCAGCAGGCTCTGAAACAACGGATTCCAACGTGCAAGACGCTCTATTGTTGTGGGTAAAATGCCATCAAACAGCACCACGTGCTATGGAGAAATGGTTTATAAAAGGAAGAAGAGTCAACAGAGTCAACCAAAGCAGCAAACTTCATCGTCTCATTTTAAGAAACAGAGTCAACCCAAAAAAAATTTAAAAAAAGAAAAAAGAAAAAAGAAACAGAGTCAACCAAAGCGGCAAACTTCATGGTCTCATTTTAAGAAACTGTGACAGCTGCCCCAGCCTTCAGCAACCACATCCCTGATCAGTCAGCAGCCAGAAACACCGAGGCAAGACCTGCACCAGAAAAAAGAGACTGAGACTCACTGAAAGCTCAGATGATGGTTAGAGATTTTTAGCAATCAGATTTTTTTTTAATTGAAGTATGTATATTGTTGGGGTTTTTTTTTTTTTAGACCTAATTCTATTGCAATTAATAGACTACAATGTAGCATAAAATAACTCCGATGCCCTGGAAAACCCCAGAATTATTTTGACTCCTTTTACTACAATGTTTCCTTCATTGTGGTGGTCTGGAACCAAACTCACAATTATCTCTGAGGCAGGCCTGTTACTGTTGGCCCCTTGTGTATTTTCTTTAGGAAAAGACCTATTCAGTTCCAATGCCCATTTTTTAATCAGTTTTTATTTTTCAATGGAATGGTCTCAATTCTTTATATAATTTGGATTTGCATATATTTTCTCCCTTCCTCCAGGCTGCCTTTTCGCTTTGTTGGTTTCTTCCACTATGCAGAAGCTTTTTAGTCTGACATAGTCTCACTTGTTTATTTTTGCTTCTGGTGTCAAATCCAAAATCATCATTGCCAAGACCAGTGTCAAGGAGCTTACCCTCTAGGTTTTGTTTGTTTGTTTGTTTTGGTTTCAGGTCTTACATTCAAGTCTTTATTCCATTACAAGTCGATGTTTTATGTATGGTAGACAACGGGGTCTAGTTTTCCCAATACTATTGAAGAAACTACTCTTTCCCCATTGAATTTACTTGGCTCCCTCTGCTGTAAACCAATTGATCCTAGGCGCACAGGTGTACCTCTGAGCTCAAATAGTACTAGAGCCCATCTGGGGGTCAAGAACTGTGCTAAGCTAGAAGGATACAATGGTGAGCCAACAGACATGGCCTCTGCCTTCATGAAGCTTAAAGTTCTATGGAGCAGTGAGGTAAGAATTGGATAATCCCATTAAAAACGATGACATACGCAATAAAGGAAGATTACACAGAAGACAACCGCAGAGTAAAATAGGAGGACTTTCAGCAAAGGCAAGCGTTGGGGGTTGGGGGAAGGGGGATGCCCCACAGCAGGGCACCACCACTAGAAGAGAAGGAGGTCCTTGGTGAAAGAAGGAGAGAGAAGTTCTGCCCACACAGCCCCATGCAGAGGAGACCTGGGATGCTGGGGAAATGGCCTGGGCCCAGCTGCACTCCAGCACTGAGCTGCCCTGGTGGGGGGAACATGCATGGTGCTGGGATCCACAGCTCAGGGAGACCCGTGGCAACATGGCTGCAGGGCCACCATCAGCGGTACCCAAGCTGCAACACAGGGCAGTTCCAGCCACCGTTGCGGCCTGGGGGTGAAGGGCAGGAGTTGTGAGGACAGACTGGGATGGAATCCTGGTTCTCCCACATTCCAGCTGCTGGGGTGCTCTGCACAGAGCTTAGTCCACAGCGCTAAACAAGGAGCTGCCCTCCTGTGGCCCTGCCCCCACCCCTTCTCCTCCAGTCAGTTTGGCTCCATCCGCCGAGTTTTAGGATCGGCCTTGACTCATCCACGACTAGAATTGTGCCCACAGCTCCCCCCTCTATGAATAGCCAGGCATCCCGGAGGCCTTCAGCTGCCTGCCCAGTGCTGCCACACTTCCTGCCTGTGGCTAGATGCCCCGCAGAGCCAGATTTCTCTCAGCCTTCACCCAGCACTCCGTGGGAGAGACACTGTGCCAGCTAGCACCACCCGGCCCCCCGTTCATCCCGTCCTGCTGGGTCCGTTTACCACATAACCTGCCCCCACCCTCCGCCTGAAAGATGCCCGTTTCTTTAGTACCATACGGTAATCTAGCACAACCTTAGTTTGTTTCCAGTCTCCTCCCTCCAAGCCAGCTTGCCAGCTGTTGCCTCCAGTTGAATGGATGAGCCTTATTAAACAGCCACTGCAGATTTCTAATTTACTGTGGAAGAGGGGACGTGAGCCATGCTTATTAAAAATTATATATTAAATAGCAGCAATACAAGGTAGGAGGCTGAGAAGTAAAGTGTTGGGCTCTAGTTCAAGTCAACTGACCGCTGCAAGAACTGGAAGGCCTTTTTCTTCTACCTCCACGTATAAAACCACGTTCCAAGGTTAAGTTTGCCAGAAGCTCCATCACCTAAAGTTAAAACGTCACTACAGCTTTTAAATTTCCGCCGTCCAGTGTCTGCACAGGGATTTCAAAAAGATTTCAACAAGTACTTAGGAAACGCTGCACACATGACCATATTGTCCAGGCAATTCCACTCGCTACGGCCGCTACTCCTCTCGTTGGCTGTGTGCGGAGTCGGCCGTTTTGTCTCTCCCCCACGCCTTCCCTGACAGCTCTGGGGTGTTGTCCCGGCCGGATGAGACCCCACACCCCCGGCACTCTCGCGGGGCTTTTTTGTTCATCCCAGCCTCCGGCACGGGCCCCTGTCACCTCAAACTTCACGGGGTAAAAAATGAACTTGTTTCTCCAGGCCGACTCCCCTCCAGCCTGGCCCTTGGTGGTCACGGACAGTTCATCCTCCTGACACCCTCCCACACTTGAACTCCTGTAGAACTCTCCCCGGTGACGGGCGCTCCTTCTTCCCCCAGGTGCACGGTCAGGTCTTGTGGATTCCTGCTCCTTCCCCAGAGACCGAGGACTGGGGGACTAGAGCATCACATGGTGAAATCTGCCCCATTTACCGCCATAACACGTACCAGGGCCTGGCGCTCTCACTCTGGATGAGGAATATTCCCCAGGCTCACTCTCCCCCGCCCCCAACTCTGGCTCCACGCCTCGCCTTTTGCTTCTGTCCGGTCCTTAGAAACCCACCCTTCTGGCCACAGACTCTTTCTGGAATGGACGCCGTCCTCAGGATACGGCTCATGGCATTTGCTTGCCAGCCTCTCGGTTCAAAACCCTAACAAGCACCCCTAATTCCACCCTTTATCTTTCTACCAGAGAAGACGACCAGACACGGGTGGCACTTCATCTTATAATCCGAGAAATCATAAATTTGTTGACACTGAATTATGTGCATCCCTAATACAATGAGTGGACGAGTAGACATTTGTGGCAGAAGAAGAGTGTCAAACCGGAGACAGACTTCACCTTCTCCGTGGTGCTGCCCATTGTGCGGCTGCTGTCCCGGCCGATGGTAACTTTCTGAGGAAGCAACTTTGCCTTGACTGCAGAGTAGCCCTGACCATAAGGAGGCAATGATAAATCCTCCTCCCTCATTCCCCGGGCCAGGAAAGTCACGATCTAAGGCACGGTTATGCAAGCTTATCCCACACTACTTCACACATCTGCCATGTTACAAAGAAGAACAAATTATCTACCGCCTGTAAAAGTGACCTAAATGTTCTTACACTGACTTGAAATTTTGTGCTAGAAGTAAATGGAAAACCAACACTATGTTTTTAACCAATAGAACTATTAAAACAAAATGATCATTTTTAAATGTTTGTCTTAATACCAGTTAAAATGTTATATACGAGATCTTAGAAACTCTGATTTAATGGAAACCACCTGACACAAAATTTTTCCTACTGCTGGAAATTCTATCACTAAAATGTAATTGGCCTTAAAAACTTAAATTGAACCATGACAAAAACAGTACAGAATACACGTGGTATGATGCCATTTCCTGGTAAAACCAAACAGGTAAAAACTAAACAATGTATGTTCAGGGATATGTTTGTGTATGGTAACCTAGAAAGAAAATCAAGTAATCAAATGCAAAATATCTTTCAGATATGAGAACAGTCTTCCTACAGAATTATAATTCTTTACTAAAGTGAATCTTAACAAATTCTAAAAACACAAACATGAGCACAGTTTCAACACTGCTTCCACACCACATTATGTTGAAATTAGCTCTTCAGTGGATTCCTACATTATACTGCAAGCAGTTTAAGAGCAGGGGCTGTGTTTTATGCTTTTTATTACCAGAACAACAAAAACAACAACAAATACAGACAAATCAATTAAAGAGCTCAGAAGCCAGAAAAGCATCCATCTTTCTCTATGGTGCCTGATTTATAATAAAGGGGACACTGAAGAATGGTAAAGAAAGGATGTCATTTTAATACAACATTGCTAAGTCAACTGAATGGCCGGAATGAAAAAAAAAATCTCCACCATACATGAAAATCTGGATTATAGATGTAAATGTGAAAAGGCTTCTAAAGCATAACAGACTATATTCATGATAAGGCAAAAGAAATTTATAAGGAACACCAAAAACATTAACCATAAAGGAAAAGACTGATAGAAATAGTTTTAATGTAGTCTAATTTATCAAAACCAACTGTCAGGAGAATGGAAAAACACTAAAAAAATCTAACCAATAGACTTTGATTTAGGCTAGATTTAAGAATTGCCTCACATAGGGGCGCCTGGGTGGCTTAGTCAGTTGAGCGTCTGACTTTCCGACTTTCGCTTAGGTCATGATCTCG